>NC_136790.1:34456060-34763560 GCF_951216825.1 Electrona antarctica | reverse complement strand
CACACACGTTATCCTTGAATTTGTTTTTAATTTAATCTACAGCATTAATGCCTTACATATGGAAAATACAATTCAATAATTTGGCAGGATCATAAATCATGACTTTAGCCTGGATTTTGTTGTCAGCAGGATACCATTACAAACAAGTGTGACAGAGGGAAAAAAATTGCAATCAAGCAACAGAAAACCAGCACAGTTGCTTGCCCAGTGCCCAAACAATATTCCACCTGAAGTGAAGTAAACATAACATGATCTACGGCTTCTTTGGGAATTGGAAACACACCCACAGAATGGGCAGAAGGACACATCGTGAAAGTGCCAAAGAAAGGTGGCACAAGAAAATGTAACAAGTACATTGGGCCTGGCTCCCCCTACTTTCTGTACCCAGTAAAATTCTAAACAATCTCCAGGAAGCTGTAGACAAGATGCTCAGGGACCAGCAAGCACAATTCAGGAAAGATGGCTCATGCAGACCACATAGCAACACGCATCATCATAGTACAGTCTTGGAATGGAACACATCCCACATCAATCAACTTGATAAATATTTCACAGCTTAGACAGGGCCACACTATAGTGCCTAATGGACCACTATGGAATTCCCACCAAGACCATAAACTCAATTAAGAACTCATACTGTATGACGAAACTTCATGCAAAGTCATGCATGCATGGCAGCTATTCCAGAGCTTTAATGTCAAGACGGGCATCAAGCAGTCATGTCTATTTTCACCAATCCTGTTCCTCCTGGCAATTGACAGGATCATGAGGGAAACAACTGAAGGGAAAAGACATGGGATTCATTGGAAAATGTGAGAGCTGCTGAATGAGCCTTACTTTCCAGACCAGTTCTCCTTTCACACACACACCAATACAAATACAGGAGAAAGACAGACTCTTGGTCTTGCACCCAGTACAACTTCTGGTGGACACACAGAATTAGCAATGTGAATCTGGCGGAAATGTTCAAGCTGGGAATGGGATTCATTTACGAATATATAAATATATAAAAATAAGTAGACAAAACAGGTACTCTTCCATCAAATTATACCCGACAAGTCCAGAAATGGAACAACCAATGAACAACGACAAGAGTACACCCCAGGAATTGCTGGAGAAGAGAGCTCTAGGCAGAAATGTCTGGGAGTGGGCTCAAAAGAACCACCAACAACCAATTGAAGTGGAAGACATTTTGTCAATGGCCTCCTTAGAGAGGCAAAGGAGTCATAAAAAAATTTGCATCGAGAACGTTTTATAAATGGTGGCCCAGCCAGAGCAGAGGAATAGATCCTTTTCCACACACGTGTGATGGCACGGTAAAGACAACTGCAGATAATGAGTAAGTATGATTTAAATGGGTCAAAGAGCAGCACTGACAACAATAGTCAATATGCTATGTGCATAACTGTAGTCCAGGGCAGATTAGAACTGGAAAACACACATGAAGGTGTCATATTATGCATTTCCCATTCAAACCTACTGCCGAGCCAATCACAAGAAGCCATGGGTAAATTAACTTGGAACAGGAAACGGGAATGCCACCTTCAGGAAACATGGGACTACAGAGCCTATAGTATTGTCATTGCTTGTTACACTAAAATGGAACATTCAGTATGTGACACAAGATCTGCTCAGGTGCTAATAAATATTGGGTACAATAAAAGAATACTTACTATGACATCAAATTTGGAGTAAATGTCCTTTACTCGACCTGCAAGAGATAAAGTGCATCAATAATACATAATGCAGTAGCTGTCCTAGTCATTCATTCATAAAATGATCTACCCTGCTAACACATACCATTGTCATCCACAACAGGTAGGGCCGACACTCTCTGTTCGACAAAAATGCCAAGTGCTGTGTAGAGTGGTGTATCTGAACGCACCACAGCTATGTTTTGGAATGTTCCAATACTCAATTCTTCTAGGGTGTGACCTAAGAAAGCAGGTTTTGGCATCTCCGATATCTGAAAACAATAACAGAGATCACATATGCGTAAAATCATGTGGCTAGAACAATAAACAAAAGAGGTAATAACAGGTCTGTTATTAACTATGGCCAATAGATAGGGCATTCACTTCTAGTCATCTAGACTAGTTGCCTAGTTTACTAGTCGACTAGTTTTTTTAACTACATATTATGTAAAAATAAATATTTGTACATTTAAAAACTGTGTACATTGGTGACTATAACTATAATCTACCTGATCTTGAGGCCAACAAAATCGGGGGATTTTTTTTCCTTTTCTTATTACTAGTCAACTAGTACCAACAAGGTCGACTAGTTGAATAGTCGACTAGTTGCTTAATGCCCTACTAATAGACCAAGTGCTGCACATTTAGAATGAAATATTGAGATGTGAGAAATAAAATGAATACAGAAATGTTGGGCAATAAAACTAGGGGGGGGGGGGTTGAAAAAAACAACAGAGCTAAATACTCACAAAAAGCTTAAGGAACTTGAGGATCCTCTTGTGTGTGAGAATATAGAGTGTGTTCCCTGTCAATGGGTCAATCACAGGCAGTCTGTGGATCTTGTTTTTCAACAGAGATGCTACTGCATCATACAAGCTGGAACAGAGACAAATAGCTCTAGTTTGGACAGTAAAGCTTTAATGTTGAAAGACCAGCGGTCTAATTAAAAATGAAAGTAAAAAAAAAAAAAAAAAAAGATCTACCTTGCATTTGGACATATGCTGACCAGGGGTTTGAATGAGTCTTGAAGGTATACTTCTGTAATAAAGAGAAGATTGTGGTTCAAGTGAACCAGAGTAGATGATCAGACATACAATAACCTATAGATAAATGTCCTTACCTCTCCACGTCTCTATTTTGTGTTCTTCCAACTCGTATATCTGGACCTGAAAATATTAAAAATAGGAGAAAAGCATCAACAACTAGGCCAAAAAGAGACTAAGATTACGAATGCCTCAAATTTGTGATTGTGTATTTTTACAATGTTGATCTTTTTCTTACCAAAGGAGACTTGTAGTAGCGATGCAGTATATTGATGAAGTCCGTGATAGTCAGCATACCTGCAAGAAAAGACGTTTAAATGGAGTCTCATTCATTACCGGTAATACATAAATGTTTTACTTCATAAATTAATTGCAGAACTGATCCAAACACATGTTGGCCTTACCAACAAAACACTGCTTTTTACTGTCCCATAGTGGTGCTGCTCTCACACCATTGGAAACTAGAGCAAAAAATGCCTTCTTCACCTGTTTTAAAGACAAATAATAGAGTAATTCAAGTAATACCGTTCAGTGGGTAAGACGTTTTAACATTTGAGGCGATTGTCTTACCTGAAGTGATGTATCAAACACCACCAGTTTGGAGCTGGTAGGTACCAGGTCATAACATCTATGAGACTTCATAAACCTGGTATAAACATTATGCTCTGGGTCTGGAACGAAATGAAGAGACAATAGTTAACTGGATTTATACTTATAGGCCTAGTTGTGCACCGGTATCACACACTAAAAATAGCAGATCTATAGGCTCCCAATGCTTCGCAGCATGACGTGTTGTGGGCTCCTTGTACTAGATCAGTTATTTCGTAGTGCAAAACCGTGCGCAACAAAGTACAGTATATCAATTCCTCAGCTGTGCAGTGGCACTGAGTCAGATATCCGTTCATTCACTATGTATTGTACATATGCGTTTCCCTAATTCAGTAACATTTAATAATGCAAAGAAAAAACTTGCCATCTATGACCAAGTCTTTCTTGCCCTCAAGATCATCGAGAGCAGCTGGAATCTGAAAGATAAAATGTATTCTTCAGCGGAGACAAGGACATACGTTCACTGAGTGTTTGCCTGCTGCTATAAATAATATTGCCCGCATGACATGGCTAAACAAACATCACAGCCTGGGTTGTATAAAGTATTGTTAGCCCTTGATACGTTTGAATGGGCCCAATTCAAGAAGACCAACTTTTTGCTATTTGGGCATGATAGAAACAACTTACTTTTGAATCAATAGAAACATACTTTTTTTAAACACTAACATTTCACAACTATAAAATTTACCCACTTCGTAAGACCTCGTAAGCCTAAAGCCTGTGATGTCACAATAATTTAAGTTGACGTTATGGCTATTGCGGTCGCAATAATCTCCTCCTTGTGTCATTGCTGGAGAGAAAACTTCTAACTTATCATTAGGGAAATATAATTGTATAGCAACAGACGTGTTTGTGTATTCATGTAACTAACTATAGCTGACATTTAATTCAGAACTTCAGATCCAAGCATTATGATGCATTCATCATTGTTGAATGATGGCGTTTAAAGTGCAATCAAAACTACTTTGTTACAAGACTGAGGTTAGTCTCGGACGCGCTGGCATTTCATAACAACAACTACAAATACCACCATTCTGGTCTACCATCACAGATTTTGGCTGGCTAACATAAAGCCATTGTAGTTATCATAGCTTGCGAAGGTTAGCCAACCGCAGGTGGTTTATAAAAGTTATCAGAGCATTTCATTCCATGTTAAAGCTGGCTTCTGAATTAATTTCACTCTATAAGCAGGGACTGAGTGCTAACATTAAGGTTGCTAACGATATATTATAGCAGGTGTTTCCAATGGGTATAGTTTATGTAGCATGATCACAGTAACGTTTGCTAAGCTAGCTCATCTCACTTTTCATTTTGCCTTTCAAATTCGACAAACCCTGCTCTGAAATCAGTACTATTGGGATTTATGGTCTACTGATCTTTGTTGTTGTGCTTCTAAGCTAGTAGGTTAGCTACTTACACAGTCCATATTCCATCCACGGTTCCGTTCCGCCTTTCAGATCGATAGGTCCTCCTGGTCTATCCGAATAGGAGATCTTTGGACGGATCAAATATGTTCGAGTTCGACACACTGTCTATCGCTATGTGATATTTATGTGTTCCTAACTTCCTATCCTGTCTTGAGCGCCACCGTGGGAAAATACGGAGTGTCAGTGAACTAGTGAAGACTCGAGCCCGAATTTTAACCAGTGCCATCCGGTGTGGAAATGACCGGATATCGTTTTTTTGAAGTAGGCGGGCTCTGAGTAGTCTCGCGTTATGGCAGTTATGGCAGTCATGTTTATGACAGTCATGTTTCAGGGCTACTCCACAGTCTCCACTGCTCCAGAGTAGGGCCTACGCATGCAAACAGCAGGGCACTTCGCCCAGCTGACTCCAGTTCTGAGTGCTCCATGCAGTATAGCTCAAGGCAAGTAGGCCAGTGTTCTCCCCAGGGGGGTCCCCAGTCCTATGATTTTGGGGGGTCCCCTCCCCAGATCAGAGCCATTGAGTAAGATAATTTAAAGGACTTTTAAATGAAAAAAGACCATCATTGCATCAAAAGTAATCAACAAACTACAGTATAGTCTAGCCTAGTCAAACATTGTCCAAATTGTCAAATAGGCAATGTTTTAGAAAATAGCTGAGCTCTGCTATTTATTTTCATAATAATTACCTCAATAATGTAATGCCTCAACTTCTACAATTCCATGTGCTCGTCAGGGTGGGAGGGAGGTCTCCACATTATTTGAAAAGGCCCTTGGTTCTGAGCTTGGTAGAATCTGCACCTGGTTCAAATAGTAATCTCAGCAAGGCTGATGACTTCTTGATTAGAGTGGGTGACAATATTATCACACAAAAATATTAAATTACCTACCTAGGTTCCATCCTGGAGGCAAATCTTTCCGGTGATAAAATGGCCACCAACGTAATCAAAAAAGTCAACCAAAGAACAAAATTCCTATACAGGATCTCCTCACTGGTCAACAAAACACCTTGAAGACCCTATAACAGGAGCCCTCGTACAAGGTTTCTTCGACTATGCATGCACCTCCTGGTACCACAGCACCTCTAAGGCCCTTAAAACACGGCTCCATTCCCAAAACAAACTGGTCAGGCTACTACTTGGCCTCACTCCCCGAACCCACCTCACCCCTGCCCACTTTGACAGGCTAGAATGGCTTAGGGTAGGGTTGACGACAGAGTACAGCATCTTGCAATGGGTCTGGTCCACAAGATTCGCTACACCACCAAGATACCCATGTACCTAAATACTTCCTTAATGTCAACGAAGTCCACACCCACAACACCAGAGGGAGTTCAACAAACCATGTGCAACCCAGATTTGGAACAAACAAGCGCCTAAATTAATTTCGCTCCTATGCCACCAAAATGTGGAACGTCCTACCAACAGTCATTAAGACATGCAAATCCCTTGACTCCTTCAAAACCGCTCTCAAAGGGCACCTACGGACGGCTGCAATTCGAAACTGGCCCCCGTAAAATCTGAATCCCCCACCCACCCCTTTCCCCCCTCACTGTATATGTTTTTTTCACCTTTTTACCTCCTGTTTTGACTATATAGTTGTGTATATTCGTACGTCTCTAAATGTTTTGATGAATTGAAAATGGTGGGCCCTATTGTAAACAAGTGTAATGCTTAGTTTATGGTGTCGTCCACTCACAGTTAACAGTTTTTGTATTGAGTTGTACTTGAAATGTACTGTAATTCTGCAAACTGTTAATAAATCAATCAATCAATCAATCAATCATTTTTGGGTGGTCACGTATTGAAAAGGTTAGAACCACTGCTGTAGGCAGTGATTGATTGATTGATTGATTGATTGATTGATTGATTCATTATTCACAGTAGGGCCTACGTAGAAATTAGAATGGGTACATTAAGTATAAGTGTGTGAGTGTGTGTGTGTGTGTGTGTGTGTGTGTGTGGTACTAGCCTATATGCTTTTTTGAAAGACACACACACACACACACACACACACACACACACACACACACACACAAACACACACACACACACACACACACACACACACACACACACACACACACACACACACACACACACACACACACACACACACACACACACACACACACACACACACACACACTGTGTCAGCCTGTGTGGCTGTGTGTGTATACCTCCCCCACATTTATTTTAAAGTAGGCAGTAGTTATAGTTATGTGTGTTGTTCATAGAACTCATTTATATGCTTATTATTTATTTATTTGTTTATTTGTTTATTTGAAAAGGATAGCTGATGCCATGACTGTCAGATAGTCTTCCTGGTGTCCAGACACAACATATTACAAAACACATTAAAAAAAAAAGAAAGAAAACTACAACATGAATTGCATTAATTCAGTTACAGTACATCAATATCAGTATATATATAAAACACAATTAAATATCATACATCAAATCTCAATTACGTATAAAACAGATACAAAAATAAACACTGGTATAGAATAACTATAAATGTATTATGTGATAATGCGGTTGACCTATACAGATTCAAATGTCTTGATCATAGCAGCTGATGGGGTTGATTTGACAATGATGGATATAATTTTGTAATAATTCACATCCAAGGCAGTCTGATTGTGTTTTAAAGGCTGTTTCAGAAGATACACAAACAGGCAGTAGGCTTTGGAAAGTATCTACATTGACCATAGGGTGGCATAAGAGCACCATGCACTGTCAAGTGACTGGTGGGTTGTCATTTTTTTGGCCATACAAGGCCTGATCTGACCATAATCCATGGATTGATTGATCAATTGAATACTTATACAGAAATGCATACAGTACGAGCACTGTCATACACTTGGTCTAAAAGGATAACTTCAAAAAGTCCTGAGGACTTGTTGTCATTTCCATTGAGCTTCTCCTGTATCACGGTCACGGCACACATGGCACTTCAGTTATACATAAATCCAAATTAGTCATTCCAAAACTTATTTCATTTGAGATGTCATGATTGTTATAAATAAAGATTTGTGAAAAAAAACAATTACTAGAACAGGGTGGTAACGCTTGTGTGGGGAAAACACCTGTGCTTGCACTTCTCTCACCACACCCACCAAACTTCACATAATAATAATGTGTTACCTGGCTGTCCCCTAAACTGCGATCACACAGCAGCAGCCACCAGAAGAACAATTTATATATGGTTGGTAGAGATAAAGGAAGCCTTTGTTCTCCCCAGCATATTAGAGCATATTCGACAATGTTTAAAGGAAGATGGAAGTATCAGAAGACATGTCGGTTCGGGAGCAGATTTTCTATAAACGGGTCAGGGAGACTATCGTGAGTATGGTCCTATATGTCCTTCAATGATGCAACCAGAGATGGAAGAAGTACTCGCCTGTTTTACTTTAAGTAAAATTACCAATACTGCAATGTAGATATACTCTGTATAGGCCTATGTCTAGGTACCAAAATGATATGGAGATAGCATAATTTGTGTTAGAAAATTAGGCTATCACTAAAACCATAGGGCATAGGCGACTACAAATAGGCATTTGTCCATCAAGTTATGAATATTGACATCTGGATTGCTTATGCTGGGTTCTCTATATCTGACATAGGCTATTACAAATAAATACCTCATTCCTAACCCACAGATCTGTATCCTACTTTTCATCTGTCTGTATATTGTTTCCTACCTGGTGATTGGCTACTACAAGAAGAGCTCTGAGTTCATTACAGGTTTGTATGTTGTTAAATTGGGAATTTTTTGCCCTTGCACAGCACTCTATAATTCAGTTAGTGATTCCAACTAGTATTTTTGTTTTACTAAACAAACCTATGTAAACAAATATTAATTTACTTTATTTTACTTTATATAAAAGTCTTCCTCGTGCAAACTTGCAGTTGAGTTTATTACATGCATTTTTGTTTCATAGTTTCTCCAGCTGTTTAGCTTACGGCTGTTTGAAAGAGTAGGCTGCCCTACACAGCATTGCACTGTTATGAGTTCAAGGAGATTGTAGTTTCGGCTTCTGTCTGGTTTCTGGTCTGGCCTGTTTGACTTTAAATGATCATTAAAAAGTGCTTTTGCCTTTGCAGATAACATTGAAGATGCCGCAGTCAACAAAATTGTGTGAGTAAATAAGATATGTATGTATGTAATGATTGAGTAAATTAATCATCACACTATTTGCCAGGAAGGATATGAATAGGCCTATATAATATGGTTGGTACACAATACGGCTGTCACAGTTATTACATAAGCATCTGATCACAATTATTTGAGACAATTGCAGTTATGTTGCAGAATCATCAGAAACGTTTCCATTCACATGCATAAATTGGTATCTGGTAAATCTATGCATACATTTAAAAAAATGTTCATAAATAGTGGAAATAGCAGATCTACAAGATCACACTGTGTCACAATGCAATGCATTGTGAGCTTGTAGATTAGCGGTTTCCACAATTTTTTAACATTTGAACAGTATCATAAAATCATTGGTTTTTGCCATTGGTTGAGGGGGGTTATTGTATTATAAATTATTATCTGTTTTGGTATTTGTATATATTTTGTGTTCCAATGTTCAATGCCAAAAATACAATTAAATCATTAATCACAAATATTTGTATATAATATAATATATAACATATCATATATGTTAATAAATCATGAACAAAAATCTAATGGTGGTGACTCCTGACAGCCCTAATTATCCTCTAATTTCACCAGCTTGTGGCTGTGTACGTTCTCTCTGTCTGTCTCTGTGGGTGCCGTTCTACTGCTGCCCATGTCCATCCTGTCCAATGAGCTCTTGCTCGGATTCACACAAAGCTCCTACACGCAGTGGCTCAACGGGTCCCTTTTATACGGTAATCATAATCAATAGGTATTTTATGATTATAATAAACCCTACAAGTTATAACAATCAACACAAAACAAAAAACATTGCCTCATCGCCATGCTGACTTGTGGTGGACATTTTTGTCAAAATGTAAATTTTGCCACGGAAAATCTGACCAGAAACACATATAAAGAGGTCTGTAACTGATTGTTCAAATGGATTTGGTTTCGGTTTGTACACCATTTGTACACTCAGTTAAGAACTTAATGGGGTCCTTGCAAATAAAACATTTGACACTAGTTGACCACTAGTAGGCCTACTAGTTGGACTCCTAACACTTAATAAGTGTCATACATATTCTGAAGAAAACCTGGAGACTTGACATGCAGTAATTGGGTCTTCGAAATAAGAACATTATAATTGTGTGTAAAAAAGAAAAGCTAAAAATGTGTCCGTGTACGGACATGACACCTGATAACAAATAAAATCTAAAAAGATATCTCTTGATTTTAAGGTTGCGTTTTCCATTCTACCATCACAGGATTCTGGAATTTAGTATTTCTCTTCTCCAACCTCTGTCTTGTCTTCATCCTACCGTTTGCCTACTTCATCACCGAGTCGGAAGGTTTGCCAGGCTCCAGGAAGGTAGCAATTTTGTTTTATGTGATAATAATTTTCCAAATGCTCATGATAAACGTTAAAAAGAATAACCCCTAGTGTTGCTTTTAAAGGGTGTGATGGCGCGTGTGTTTGAGACAGGAGTTGTCCTTCTTCTCTTAGCTCTTCTGATGATGGGTTTGATGTGGGTGGCGTCAGCCTTTTTCCATGACAGCATTGCCAGAGGTGGTCTCTGTGGTAAGCCCCCCCCCCCCCCCCCCCCCCCCCCATTTAAGCAATACACAGTGGTTTTCAACCCTTTTTATATCAAGGTCCTTATTTATTCAGCATTTGAGGCACAGACCACCATTTGATGAGATTTGTCCTCTCAGATCCAAGCAGACTTTGATTTGATTTTGTCCACTATTCCATGCTGTATTGATGTTGGTGCCATAGGAGATAACAGGCAACATCTTTTGTCATCAAGAGTCAAGACCCTTCTCTGAGCTAATTTGCATAACATGTTTTTCCCCCCGCAGTGACTTGAGCTCAATTTATATTCCATCATATAACATGTCTCTTAATTGTCGAAAGTATACGTTTGGGTCAAGACTAGAGTAAGACACCAATTACCGGTGTATGCACCACTTCATAGCTTACTGATGAACATTGCATTTAGTTACATATGGACTCAAGGAAGACTGTCTCTCAATTATAAACATTTGATATTTACCATTTGAGTACATATACAGTTATGTGCATCGAGTTAAATAGATTTAGGTCAAAATCTGCTGCCTTTTTTCACTTTGATCCTTTGGGGGACCGGCCCGGGTTGAAGTGGTCAAAGGGCTGGGTCTGGGCGGTATGTTGCCCAAGTGTGCTATCAAAATATAACACTTAGAAAGAAATATCACTTACACGACACCAGTGAGTAAAGAGGGAAGTGTGGAGTCACAGTGACCTTCCTTGAACTTTGACCACCAAAATGGGTACAGTTCAACCTTGAGTCCAAGTACGTTAGCAATGTAGAAAAGTAATGGCCCTAAAAAATAATAACCATTTAATAGACTAACTAATTGTTTGGAATATATATATATATATATATATATATACACACACACATTATTTCCTGTGTATACGCTTATGTGGAGACAATTATCTGCACAGCACTCATTCAGACATGCTGCCATATATCTTGTGATTTACTGGAGATATTACGTTCACTTTATTTTTCAGGACAAGCTGATGACAATCAAAAACTGTAAAATTAATTCATTATCCAGTTTGCACTAATGGGAAATATAAAATCTGCTATTAAAGTCACAGAATGCATCTTAACTGTTTCTAGAGCTGTGGAAATATTACCTGCCACACTTCTACTCCAGCGTGTCTCTGCCTGGGGTACTATTGCTGTTATGTAAGTGCAATGAAACTATTCACCATTAATTGTTGTTGTACTATAATAACTGATCATTTTATAGCGGAGACATGCTTACATTTCATTGTCTTTTGCAGTATGTACACCTTTTGGATTGTCACGAATGTTTAGCGTCACAAGGAGGCTACTGGTCAAGCCACGGATGAGAGAAGTAATAGCACGTTGTTTTGTTTTGTTTTACAGTTTTAGTGTGTGCGTGCGTGCGTGCGTGCGTGCGTGCGTGCGTGCGTGCGTGCGTTCTAATGACCCAGTGACATTTGACATTTTTCAGTTACTGGAGGATATTGAAGAGACAATGGGCTGCATAGTGTTGGAGGAAGCCTCTCTCGTCAGGAAACTAACAAGTGAGTACCGTCTGTGTTCCTCTGTAATAATAGCCTTCTATAAGAACTGAGCTACAGTATTATATCATGACAATGATGGCATTGCAGTGTTTTACTGCACACCACCTACTACAAAGCATACTATAAGGTAAATAAAGATTAACTCAGTTTAATGGCTCGCTTGACACTGTTTATCTCTATATTTCCTCCTCAGGTGGGACCTTTTGTTTGAACATAAATGCAGAGCTTCTGAGATATGAGTACCTCTCCACACAGATGTATCGCACCATTTTGGGTAAGGCCAATTACCGCTCTTAAAGTCATATTTTGATGAAGAGTATGATATTTTATACAATTATTTGCAAACATCTTGCTTCTCCTGACAGAAATGCAGAGGACAGCACCCATATATAACCTTGTTTACCCCTTGGCAATGCTGCTGTTGCTTGCACTAACTGTAGGTAACAACTTAACTACTTGCTCAGACATGAATGATTTCAGTGTTCTTTTTAATTAAACCAGTTTATCGAGAAGTGAATGATGACTGACACCGTCTTTTTCTTTTCCCAGGTAATGTGTGTTCTCATAGTTTGTTTCCATGTGCTTGAATTGCTGTTTGATGAAACGGCTATGCCCCGGTGGGTGGAAGTGAGTGAATACATGTGTTATGCTATTTCTCTATAATATATTTGCCAATATTACTTATTTGATAGGTATTTGACAAAACTTCAACTGTACAGCAAATTCCATGACAATCAAACTCATAGTTTTTTTTAAATATCTTTGGAAAGTGTTTGCTAGACCAGTGGTTCACCCCTGTAAATAACTTTGTCACATTACATTTATGTCATATTACGGTATGGATATATGCAAATATTTCCCCTGAGATACAGTCAGATATGTCGGGTTACATCTATACTTTCTCCTGTCAAAGGACCCTCTCTTGGGCAATGCCTCATTCTCCATGTTTGGCTTGCTCGGGGCTGTGATACAAGTCATTCTCATTCTATATCCTTTCAATATTAATTGGTTTCACAACATGACGGTACTGCATACCTTTTCTATCTTGCACTTTTTATGTCATCGTTCGAGTTTAGGTAAGCTAGCCTACTCATCCTTGATGAACATATAGCAGTAGACAAGCTTCAGTTTCCTTAACTCTATAATGTTATACATATCTGATGACTTCATCTGTGGTGGGGTTCTACAGCTCCCCATTGTTCACTGGTCTACAACCCCGGATGCAGGATACTACTATAATACAGGTTATTCACACGCTTGCACGCACGCTTGCACGCACGCACGCACGCACGCACGCACACACACACACACACACACACACACACACACACACACACACACACACACACACACACACACACACACACACACACACACACACACACACACACACACACACACACACACACACACACACACACACACACACACACACACACACACACACAAACTTCCATTTTCCCCATCTTTGTCTTTCCCTCAAAAACAATTGACCTGTAGAATGATGTATTTTTCTGTAGATTATTGGGAACTGTGTATCTCTGCTAGTGCTCAGTTCAGCCCTGCCTGCATTCTCCAGGACTTTGGGTAAGGACAAGGGTTACAGTTAGAGACTGGGAGAACCAATCAATTAGCAGTTTGTTTTAGGAGAGTATATCAACTAACTACACTAATTTGTGCTGTGTTTGATATTTTAGGCATCACCAGGTTTAATCTGCTTGGAGATTTTGGTCAGTACAACTGGTTGGCTAACTTCCACGTCGTCTTCCTCTACAACCTAATGTTTGTCGGGCTCACCTCAGCCAGTCTTATTGAAACTTTAACGTGGACCTTGCAAAGAGATCTGGCTTGGGCATTTGGTATGTACTGTATGTGTTCATCACACGTCACCCACTTACCCTCACAAGTACATAGCTATTGATTCTGCACTTAAGCAATTGTTCTCTCTTTCACCAGGCCTGCATAAACCATCATTGACTGTGTCCCATTCCACCATCCCTCTCAGGACCTTGTTAGCCAATAGGATTTCCAAGATTAAATAATAATCATCAAAGTATGCTACTTCTGAAATTGGAGGTCATGAGATAGGTTGAGGTTCTTGTCAGAGTAAAGGACGTGAAGTTCGATCGTGAACCTCAGGAACCTCAGAGGCTACTATAAGAAACCATCGGCACTGCAAGACTTACACCTGGGGTCTATACATGGAGCGAGGTTATCCTCACATTTCAAGATTCTGCAGCTTAAATTCCCTTCAGAACATGTCAATGTGTGAGGAGAGTTTGGTTCATCCTATTGAATTGAGAGATCTGATCTATTCAAACATATTGAATAATCAATGCAAAGTTCGCTTTGGGCCAATCGTTTCTCAGTTAGTAACAGTGTGGAGAGCGGCTGAAAAGTTGTGCAAGATTGATTTGAAATGGAATTTGTTTTCCCCAGTGTTCAACAATGATGGTTTGCTTTTGGATGAACGTCCTATTCGTTTTCCCAGATGGAGTTCCAAGGGGATTCATACTTTGGGTGATTTATTTGATGACAATGGTTTTCAGAATTGATGTGATATTTTTAACTTGCCTGGTAACTCATTTTTTTTCTATTTACAACTGCCATGAGGACTTATGGGGTTCCATGGCAGACCCCCCTTGCAATGCACCCTTTGCATAGACTTATCTGTGATGTTAGATCAAGAGGTTTTGTTTCCATATTGTATGCTTTTTTATTAGAATCTAGTTATGGGACCTTGCCTGTTGATACTGTATGGAGGAATGACATACCAAATCGAGATCCAGATTGGAGCTGGGATACAGTGTGGTCTAATGTTATGCTGTCTTCTAGGTCTAGGAATCCGGATCATCAACAAATTCATCTAAATGTTGTTCATCGAACGTACTTGACCCCCCGTAGATTGTGTGCTATGAGGATTTTAAATAATCCCAACTGCACTTTCTGCACTTCGAACACCATAGGTACATTCTTTCATATGGTTTGGGAGTGTCCGAGTGTTCTCACTTTTTGGAATTTGGTTGCTGCTAATCTTTTGATTATTTTACAAATTAACATTACACCCTCCCCATCTTTATTCATATTAAACGATGTATCCCAATTGCCATTAAATAATACCCGTATCCGTGTCTTCTTTGCTGGCCTAACGGCCGCAAAGAAGATGGTTGCTACGCACTGGAAACCGCCTCATACATTGACATTTCGCCAATGGGCTTTGACCTTTCTAGATATCATCTATCTGGAAATGTCAACGGCAAGATTACACAGAGTGAAAGAGGAAAACATTAATATTTGGTCTGGTATTGCAGATTTGGTCAAGGACATGATTTAGTCTTATTATTATTATTATTATATATATATTTTTTCCCATTGCACAGTGGTAGGAATCTTGACGCAGGTGTGCATTTTGTGGCATCTTTGGTCCCGGGGGGAGGGGTGGGTGGGATTGTTTGTTTGTTGTTTGTTTTTGTGTTCCTTTCTTT
Organism: Electrona antarctica; assembly: GCF_951216825.1. Classification (NCBI taxonomy): domain Eukaryota; kingdom Metazoa; phylum Chordata; class Actinopteri; order Myctophiformes; family Myctophidae; genus Electrona; species Electrona antarctica. The sequence goes on along the minus strand of NC_136790.1, from coordinate 34,748,074 downwards.
TGCTGTTGTACACTTGTTTTGTTTTCTTTATTCATTCATGGTGTTAACATGTTTTATTGTGCTATTTTGTCTTAAATAAAAAACATTTGATAACAAAAAAAAGAACATGTCAATGTGCAGGGTTTTTACATTTTGTACTGCTGACCGACATGGATGTGGTTTTCAATGTAAGTGATCTCAGACATGCCCCATTACCCAACCAAGTATGATTCTGTCCCTAGTCCCTAATCAGTCATGCGGGTCCTAATAACAACCAATAAGGACTACAATAATGACTTTCCTAATGCACCAGGAAAAGTTATTCACTGAAAAAAATCTATCCTCATAACATTTTAGACAGACATCAGTCTCAGGTGAGGAGAGGCCGTAGTGTAACCCATTTTAAATTATTGCAGATTACATTACTCTATATACAATCAAATAATGTGTCTGGTTAGGAAAAACTAAAAGCTGTTATTTGTTACGATACTATACCTAAAAGCATTCACGTAGCTGGAAACCTAGTCCAATCATTTTAGGACTGTCAGCTATACTGTTAATCCTTGTACATTTTCACAGCAGTATGCTTTCTTTTTCTTGAGCTAAGCTTTAATATTCCCCCCTTTGTTCTTAGCTTGTGAATGTCCCCAATTCTAAATAATGATATCTTTACAGAAATATAATATATCATATAGTTAACTATAATCTATTCACATACTGTATATGTGGAGCATTTAGTACGGTCAAAAACACGTCCAAAGGGATCACCGAAAAAAGTCCTTGCGGTCTAGTTTCCATTCAGGTCCTGAAAAAATCATCACAAAATTCAAATCATCATAAAAAGTAATGAAATCACGCCTGTGTGAAGTGAGGGGCGCTCTTATCATCATACATAATCTCATTCCGGCCAATTAGAATTTGCGTCTTCACCTTCGTCTTCAATGTTTGTGTTTACGCAATGTTTGTGTTTACACAAACATTCAAAGCTGGCTATTCATTGTCATTGGCATTCAATGTTTGTGTTAGGACAAAGTTTGGGTTTACACAAACCCTCAAAGCTGGACATATGAGGGGCTAAAGCCTAGCGCCCCTTAAAAGTAATAAAAAAAAGATATGTACAGGTTGGGGAAAAATGAAGGGGGTTATAAGGAGGTGGGGGTAGTCATTTCACTAAGGGTGGAGCAATCATTTCCTCTCCCATGCTGAAAGGTGGATTTTCAGTCCTGTTTTTGTGTACATATTGGATAATATATTTTCAAAATAGATTTAGAACTGGAGTGGTTACACATGTATGTAAATACTAAATTAATGATATACTGTAAAAGCAATATATATATATATTTATTGTGTGTGATAATAATACTAAATAAGAAAAAGAGGTTGCACATGAACAATACGTTTTCTCAGTGGAGTAAACGAACAACGTACGTTTATTGTTGTGTGCAAATAAAAATAAAAAATCACACCTGTGTGAAATGAGGGGCGCTCTTGTCATCGTACATCAATTTATGTTAGTGAACATTTGACATTGCTACATAAGGTACATAAGGTGGTCCCTTATTGGCCAAGCGCTCCCACCAACATGTGATTGGTCAGCTGATTTGCTTGTTTACATATGACGTAAGTTTTCCCTTCAATGTCAATGGCGTTTAATGTTTTGATGTTTAATTTACGTCATATTTAGTGGAAAGAATTCGCATATTGACTATATTTGTAAAAGGATACAGCGGCGTATGTACTCCCTACGCCGACTTAGATCGTTTGGTGCTAGCAGTCAGACCTTGTCTCTTTTCTAGATACGTCTGTTGTTCAAACTGTGATGTTGTACTGTAGCACGGCCTGGTTTAACAGCCTATCAATGGTATATAAGAACAAACTGTATAGCCAAATTAAGATCTGCGCTAAAATTGTTGGTAGGCCAGTTGAGGTTGTGTTACGTTCCTTTAAAGAAGCCCAGACCAAGAGCATGCTTAGACTGGCGAAGAGCATCTCAACTGACCCCTACATGTTTTAAATGATGAATATCAACTGTTGCCCTCCATGAGGCGGTTTAGAGTCCCTACGTTTAAGAAAAACAGACTAAAGAACTCATTTGTACATCAGTCTGTCTTGCTTCTAAACCAAAATCGCTAAACCAGTGGATATGTTCTCATTTCCAGATTGTTTGTCCTGTAATGTCTACCATTTTGTAATGTACGTCTATGTCTTGTCTGTTTCTTGAACGGTGACATCATGGACGCAAAGCACATTTCAGTGTAAGCTGACAATAAAGTTGTATCGTATCGTATCGTATCGTATCGTATCGTATCGTATCGTATCGTATCGTATCGTACTAAAGTCATTTCACCGTTCATTGTCAATGGCAAATCTTGAGACGTGTGGGGACAAAAACTGTTTATAGAAGGGGCTAGTGCCCCTTAAAAATGGGAATGTGAGTACTTGCTAAGTTGGGATGTGCTACCTTTTGGAGATTTGTGTGTCGGGCACGTGACATCATGTGACATCATCTGGGATGGGGCACGTGGCTCTGGCTGAGAAGAAAAGACAGGAGTTGGGGGAATCGAGATACCACGCAGTGAAAAACCTGATTATCGAAATCCAGCTGCAGGGAGCGGCAGGGAGACGTCCCTGACCGCTGCCCCACCATCCTGAGATGTTCTGGTGATTAAAGGGGCGAAACATCAGTGAAGGATGGCTCCCAGCTGATGACCCTGCAGCTGGTATTTAGGTACTGGCTGAAGTGGGCCTGACGGAAGCGGCCCGAGAGGTTCCAACATCAACCTACACTTCTCAACCATCAGGTATGCGGTCAGGTGCAAGCCTGGCTCAGGGAGGAGGACGCCCCTGCTATGCAGAGTCTAGGGTCACTATACCTGGTGAGCAAGGGGCAAGGCCAGGATGGCTCTCAGCTGAAACCCTGACCAATTGGAGTAAGACTGGTTTCAGTGCTATTTGGCATGACCCTCTACCAGTCTACCATACTGTAAAGTTGCATAAGCATATGACGCTGCATGTATGTATATTAGGGGCAAAAGAAGAATTTTCACAAAACGGCCATTTTCATTAACCTTATTTTTTTTACTTTAAAAAAGTACTATACTTTCCTTTGTCAGTATAGGTCCAAAGTTCACATGTAGAACTTTTCGTGCATTTTGATCAAAGATCCTGGGAGGAGCTGCATTATAACTGATTTTCATATAATTCAAAATGGCGGGTGATCTAGAGGTCAGAGGTCAAAAGTAAGAGCACGAAACTTGTTTGGTATGTGGAGACGCATATGTGTGTCGAGGTTTCATTGCCGACGGTCAAATGGTTCATGAGCTATGCACGTTCAAAGTTTGCATTTTCAATTGAGTACTATAGCACCACCCTTTGGCCAATGGTTGTGGGCTTCGCATCCTCACCGTTTGGCATGGCTCTCTACCATATTTCAGAGTTTCACGAAAACCGACTACACGGTTCAGCCAGAACTGCTATTTTTGGCGTAAGGGGAAGGAGAAGAAAAAAACTAACAAAAACAATAAAGGACCAACAATTTCAGGACTACTTGGTCCTTTAATGAGCGCAGTCAGCGCACCCTAGGAAATGGTCTCCTATGAATACAATATTAGCTAACTGTGAATGACTTCTACTCATAGACGGCATAGAGGGCAGTAATTTAGCATAGGGATCGGCAGACTTTTTCAAATATTAAAAGTCTACATTTTGTAGGCCTGGCCCTATTATTTTGATCAGCGGTTGCAGAAACACCAAGGCAGAACTGGGCAGTAGGTTTCCTCAGCTGTTTAAAGGATTTGCCATAGGTACAATGCAGCCGGTAGCACTATTTGAGTCAATTAGGCTATATTATTGTTACTTAATCACACTTCCTCAACAACAATGCCATTAAGGCACTAAATGAAAATGAAATAAAATAAAATACGACAATTCGTTCCCTGCAACGTCTGGGTTTCCGAGGCTACCTGAAGACAGGTTTGGCATATGAGGAAAAGTTGTGAAACAGCGACATCTGCTGGTCAGTGACCTGTGCCTGCAGCAGTGATGACGTAGCGGCTGGGTTTTTACGACGGTGTGCTTACACAATGTCAGTTTCCGTCAGTGTGACTTGCGAGGCGAACTGCGGCGAAACCAGCCTTTATAGTTTATAGTTTCCAGTATAAACAACAGCTGTTCCGCGATTTTGAGACTATCTATCGGTGGCGATCGATAAGTGTGCGAGAAGCCGTTAGAGACCGAGTTATCCAACGAAGTACTCACCGAGAGTACGCCTTCTTCTTTCAATTTCAACTCATAAGTTCAAACTTCGAGGCCCCGGCGGTGAATCCTCCGAAAAGTTTGTTGTTGTCACGTGACGCGAGGCGAATGTGGCGTTAAGTTTTTTCGTTTTGTTTTGTTTTTATTTTACTTTTTATTTTTGTTTTGAAATAACAATAACAAACAACTGGTACGCTAAGTTCCGGACCTACGTTAAACTGTTTTTTTGCAACGAAAAAAAAAAAATATGCCTCAACCAAAATACAGAAAAATCGCTGTGATAGGCTACAGGTCTGTAGGTGAGTGGTACTACTGGTGATGCACTTTAAGCTAATGTTAGTTAGCCTAGCTGGCTAACAGACGGCTAACGTTCAGGGGCTTTTGTTGCAGCGTGGCGCGTTTATGGCTGCCCTTTGTTTACATTGGTTTGTTATGATTAAGTAGCACCCACATGTACACGTTTGATCGTAGCGGGGGTCACCGTACAGCATGTCTTTGACCCTAAGGTACATTTTCAAAGACATGCGGGTTGGTCGTGTCAGCCAGCCACATTGTGTGCGCGCGCGCGTGCAGAATCGTTCCTCAGAACTGATACCACAATGTGCTGTTTGCTTATTATGCCCTCTTCACATTTTAGTCCCCATGTACGAACCTCCAGCGTTTGTAGATAAAATGTCCACGTAGTTATGAAACAAAATCGTGTCAGCCGCACCCCCAATTAAGGCTATGAACCATACTTTATTTTGTATTCTTTTACACACCCAACATCTTGGCATGATGCGTATCAGTTGGAGCTGTTTGTTTTAGTAGAATGTTCCCACCAGGCCACCACTGGTCACCAGAGTTTGTTTTTCCATTATTATTTTAGATTAGGCTACTCGTCTAATGTAATGTTACTTTTGTTTTGCCCTGCACAGGAAAGTCCTCTCTTACGATACAGTTTGTGGAAGGACAGTTTGTAGACTCCTATGACCCCACCATTGAAAACAGTGAGTTGAAATATTTGTAAAATGTTGCACAAGAGAGAAATTTATAAAAAAAAGTATGTGAAATATAAGGGGGGAAAGCTCTTGCCTAACCAGTTCTTCCTTTCTACAGCTTTCAACAAAACTGTCTCAGTCAATGGTCAAGACTTCAATCTGCAGCTTGTTGATACAGCTGGACAAGTGAGTTACAAGTTACTTTAGACAGAGACAGTCATGGAATTCTATTAATAATAATAATATTACCGCAAAGTAAATGTGTGATTTTAGACAGATTTTTTTAATGTACAGTATACAAATACTGTACACTGTACATCAAATACAGTGTTTGTCAAGTAGATGTTGTAGAAGTCTTAACAATTGTTATTTTACTCGGTGAACATCTAATACTTTTTCTACAGGATGAGTACTCAATTTTCCCTCAGTCTCATTCAATGGACATCCATGGGTATGTGTTGGTATACGCAGTAACCTCCATGAAAAGGTGAGTCGGTGGTTTCATCTTATGAGTAATGTTAGCATAGTAGTATGCAGTTGGTCATATGGAAGCCAAATGAAAGGCTTAAGATTGGTAACTACTAGTTATTATTAGGTATTTGATGGTTATGTCTCTGTATTTCAATCTCTTCCAGTTTTGAAGTTGTGCAGGTTCTACATGACAAGCTGCTAGATATGGTTGGCAAGATACAGTAAGTTTAATAATAATAATAATACTTTAATCATTGAAATTTGATTTTTCTTTTTTTAACAATTGCCCATTTATTTTTTCGTTTCTTTTTTAGGGTGCCAACCATTCTTGTTGCGAACAAAAAAGATCTCCATATGGAAAGGTATTCACGATGGTTATTTAAATGCTTGACTGCTGAATAGAAACAACATGTATTTGATATATTATGTGTTTGTTATTTTAGTAAAATGGATAACATCCAATAATGTTTACAGTGCCCTGAGTTATGTTGGCAGGCAGAATATGGCAGGCATGGCTATGAAAACAGCTTTGTGTGACCTTTGTCACACATCCTCCCCTCTTCCTCCCCTCTGTCTGTTTCCTGTTCTTCTGTATCTAGGTAAATTATCCACAGAAAGCGTACCCTGATAATATAAAAGTATTTTGACCACTTAAACCCTAAATACTTTGGCTACTTACTTGGCCCCCTCCTTATTTCTCCATACACCAAATCCTTTTGCCGAAAATAGCCTGTCTACAAGCTCAAATGCACTGATGCATATGATGTGTTGTGACATGGTGTGAGCTTGTAGATCTGCTATTTTCACTCAACATTTGCCTATTTTCCCAGAATGCTATTATAACATGCCCAGAATAGGGATGCTAGAGCTAGAGTTCATGTGCTTAAAACTCAAGCCAAGTATGCATCTCTTTATCTCAGAGTGATCAAGCCAGAGGAAGGAAAAAAATTGGCAGATTCCTGGGGTGCTGCATTCATGGAGTCTTCAGCCAAGGAGAATGAGGTAATGTATCCATTTCAGAACTATACAGTACACAACACCATGCATGTAACACATACAGACATAGTCATAACTCTTTTGAAATACAGACTGCAGTGGAGGTTTTCAAGCGAATCATTTTGGAGATGGAGAAAGCTGATGGAAATGTACCCTCAGAGGAGAAGAAGTGTTTCGTGATGTAAAACCTTCTGAACAGGACATCAGAAAGCTGATTGGCTGAAGACAGGAGGCACATGATCATCCGCTTCCAAACCCTGACCTCCTCGGCACCAAGGAGCTACATTGGCAATTTGCTACACCATTGTACTACAATATTGTTTTACATTGGCAGCCAATTGCTCAGACGGCTTTTTAAAGTAGTCCACTAATTGAGAAGTTAAATGACAGATTATTCTGAGTCCTAGACCTTGGAGCATTTTTCAATTAATAAAAAAATGTGAGATGTCTAGGACTAGGTATAATCCATATATTGACTTCAACCAAATGTACAGAATTCAGAATTGACTATTGCCAAATATATTAGTCCCAATTCATTGCAATGAAATGTGTTTCATGAAGACACGATTGGCCTATGTCACAATACCAGACCAGTCTTCTACAGTAGATACACAAGAAGGGCTGGTAAATACCTATACATTATGCCTGGAACTTGGCACTTAGGGATTTTTCTGCCTGTCATTATACCTTACAATGACCCACAGTTCAAATTTCTTAAATGTGGTATTGGAATATAACTATTATACAGAACTGGTTGATTTCTTAGTACATTCTGGAGTGAGATTTCTGTCACATAAGTAAGTGTCACTGTAACACTTATTTTTCAAAACTCGACAACTTCAGGTGCTATTCACGTAGCCTACAAACTGTCAAATTACTGCCAGCAAAGAAATCCAGACGCATTTAGATTTTTACACTTTTCTGCCAAGCAGATTGGTGCTTTCACCCTTATTTTGTAAAACTTACTTGTCCTCAAATTGAGTGTAATAAAGCTGTCATATGATGGACATGCCCTTCTCTGCCACACGTTTAGCATAGCATGGAATATTTTGTGGCCTTTTCTTGCTATAGAAATAGAATCTTAGAAACTGGTTTGATAGTATTGGTTGTACCTTAAATGATGCCCCCCCCCCCCCCCCCCCCCTGATACATTAGAATATGTGGAGTTAAGTACATAATGTGTATAGACCACTGAATTGCAGTTTTTTAAACTATTTTTAACACTGTTGAATAGATCATGAGGGTTGCTGAATAAACTTTGTTAGTTTCACCCTCTTTTTAATTAAGCCAAGGTGGCTTGCATCCAAGTAAATTCATTTACAAGTTTACATCATGACATGACAAACACTATTATACCCTTGAGGCCCTTAATGACCTGTTTTACTCGGCCTGTGTAGCCTTACAAAATGGAGAATATAGAAATGCTATGGTTTAAATTCTCATTCTCATGTTTGACCCCTAGTGGTTGTCTTTTTTTTTAAATTGGGAGCTTAACTGAGTAAGTAGCCTAGTTGTGTGATTGATGGTCGAAGAGAAGCTGGTGATACTGTGTCTTGTGCCTTACAGTTTCCATATTGCTTGATTTATGCTCTTCCGTACAACAGTGTCACGTGCCAAAAATAGAAGATCTGCAAGCTTGTCAATCTGCTATTTTTGATGCATGGCTGCTCCATACGATGATGTATAAATCGGGAAACCCCTACCCCTTTTGCTTCCCTTCGTGATTCAAGGTGCTCTTAAGGGTTATTTTTTCCTTCTGTTGACTTGATCATGTGGGGATACCTGGTGGTGTTGTGCACCTGAACACCAATACTCCCTCCTTGGTCAATGTTAATTCAGAAATATTGCTGTAAACAGTTTTGTATATAAATAAATCCTTTACTCCTTTTGATTTGTCATATGTTATTGTTGCAACAGGGATGTTACAGAAATGCAATTTTGAGCCAGATGATAATGTGAATTGAATTCACATCATGACCGGGATGGTTTCACAATTCACATAATCTGGGAATTTTCCATGCCAGTACAACTGTTATTTAGCCTTAGTAATAGTATTCCATTGTTATAAAGACGATTGCCCTCCAAGTAAATGTATCTTAAAAATGTAATTGATGGAAGACATGGGACTGGGAACTTTGGGTGAGAACTACGTGGCCACTTTGTGAGGGGAAGAGTGGCGGTTGGTGCCCTGCACATTTCCCTCTTCCTAGTTCCCAGTTTTCCTCCTAGTGCTCAGAATATTTTGATGCCCAGTTGCCCACCTTTCCTTTCCTAGCCTGGCTTTTTGGCCAGACTCATAGTCATATCACACGCAGGCATACTGTTACAGGAATAACGGTGGGTAAGAAATCATTTCAACATAGGATATTGGGTTATCTCTTAACACCTGATCATTCATTATTATTACTAATCAGACTGATGTAATGACAGTCCACTACCCTGCATTAATCTAGATTAACAATGTTGTTCAAAAACAAATATTAAATAAAAGGATCTGTTAGTTTGTATTCCTTTTTGGGGATGGGGTGATTATTATTATTATTATTTCTATAATGGCATGCCCAAAATAGGGACACCGGAGTAAAGTGGTCAATGGAACAACTTGGTGATGAGAAGGATGCTGCATGCCATGGTGATTCATTATTATTACTAATCAGACTAGATTAACAATGTTGTTCAAAAACAAGTATTAAATAAAAGGATCTGCTAGTTTGTATTCCTTTTTGGGGATGGGGTGATTATTATTATTATTATTATTTCTATAATGGCATGCCCAAAATAGGGACACCGGAGTAAAGTGGTCAATGGAGCAACTTGGTGATGAGAAGGATGCTGCATGCCATGGTGATGATACCTATGGCCCAATCCCAATCCACTCCCTTGCTGACTCAATGAGCCCTCACTGACTTAGCTGCGTGTTCATGTGAAGTCTGCGAGGGCTTGAGGGATGTCCCATTTGAAATCGGTAAGTCAGTGAGGGCTCAGCCCCGCCCCTTTATGTGCCCTTTGCCAAAGTCAGCATCAATGCTGACTTTAGCTGACTTTGGCAAAGAAATTACCCACAGTTCATAGCGTTACCAGGGGAATGAGGGGGATCCTCCGAACGTCAATCATTTAAGTATGCAAATTAGTTATGTATCGCGGTTAGAATGTCAGCAAACACAACAGTGCTTTCTCACTGTTCTCAAAGGGAGACGGAATGGAAGGATAGGCTATATATTTAATAACAATAATAATAATAAGGGAAATATGATGACAAAATGACTAATGAGCAAAGAATATGGAAATGCAATGTATAATGAATATTATTATATATGAATATTACAACCCCTATCACACAGGAAAGTGTATTTATGAAACTAATAATAAAACGATCAGCTTAAATACTAAAATAGACATGATAGACATGTCATGTAGGCACTGACTGTGAATAAGGACAGTTTTTATAAAGTGATGCAAAGTAATGGCGGACTCATCTTCAAAGTGCTGTCCCATTCCTTTCACAACAATTTGGATCCCTTGCAACCTCTCACCCTCAAGCACTTACAGCTGACGTCACTAAAGTCAATGAGGGTTCAGGGCTCAGGGATTGAGGGAGGCAATTGGGATTGGGCCTATGAGTGGACCATAGAGGGGGTGGACGTAGTTGGTCCAACAGAACCGGAACTTGTTTGCAGTTGGAGGTGAACGCGGCTGGCTGGGAGGCGATATGATGTCGTCATAAGAGAAAACCAGCAGAGCAAAGAAAACAAAACAAAACAAAAGATTACATTAATCAATGGAAGCGGCCGAGACAGGTAAGAAACCTCACCGATGGAAGAGCCGCTGGCTGGTGTCATCATGCTGATGAAGTTAAATCACGCGTACTCACCCACTTATGACTGACTTGTTGTGTATGTGTAGCTAGCTAAGTTAGCATAGCATTTTGGGAAGCAGTGGGTGCCATAGCAACCGTTTAGGAAACATTGGCTGTGATTATAAGCTAACGTTAGCCTAATCCTAATGAATGCTCGTTTTGCTGTGCTAAGTGAAACGTGGTTAATTTCTACAGGAGGGACAGTGTATAAATCAGCTGCTGGTCAACTCAAAAGGTTCACGACGTTTAGCCACATTCGTGTGACAGCAGCGTTGAAGTGAACTTCACTGCAACTTTGCTCCAGTAAGATCTTGTTGTGTGTCCGTCTGGCTAACTTGTCTGTGGTTGACAGCATTAGCAACACGCTAGCCTATTAAAAGGCCGATCAACGACGCTGGCTGGACGGACATGGGACTGGACAGTGGACAATAGCGTTAGCTTAGCAACGTTGTATGCTATTATTTTCAGACAAACATGGAACACATACAGATCTGTGCGTGTTAATGCTAGCTTGTTTAACCCTTGTTGCTGTTGTTGTTTATCAGCTTGTCAGCGGAGCCATAGTTGTTCACTGCCAGTAGTAAAGTTGCCCAGGAAGCTATATGTTTGCTAATGCATGACATATTATAATTATATTGTTATACATGTGTTGTGTATGTGACGTTAGCTCGTTGCTAACGTCACAGGTTGAACACATTTTCAATGTTGGCCTTGCGTGGAGTGGACAGTGGAGTGCATTCACAATCACAATTTGACACCCACGGCCGCTGTGTGGTGTCATTTAAGGTAACGATTTGTTCACGATAGCAACACAGCAACGACAGTTATTGTGCTATATTAGATTTGTGATAGCTCTAGATTTGTGAGTAACTGACACATAACGTTTGTTTGGTATGAGACGCCAGCACGCTAACTTGAGTATAGTGTTTTTTTCCCCCCTGCAAAACATAAAAGAGCATTTCTGTCATTTGGATTTTGGCCTGGCATTTCTGCTATAGGAGCCAAAATATGTTTATACCCTATTTATATTATATTTGCACTGCCACTGGATTGGATTATTTATATGTGATGAGTGGAGGTACCACATTGACACTCAATTGGTGGGAGTTGCTTTAGGCTGGTTTGAACTTGGAGCTGGGAGAGATATATTTTGTGTGTGTGTGTGTGTGTGTGTGTGTGTGTGTGTGTAATTTATTTATTTGAAATTGTATTGTAATATTTGGTGCACCTCTGCACTGTCAAGATAAGTAAATCATTTTAAACTTGGATGCGAGTCTTTTTACTGGTCAATTCACTGGGGATTGCTATATATTTTTTAAAATCTTAATCATTCATTTGCTATTTTTTCATATTCAGCTATGAGTATGGATGCTGATGACTGCAATGGCCGGTCCTACATATCAGGTGAACATTGTAGGTCTTTTCATGACTTTGAAAAAGAGTCTGCAAAACAGACTGACATCTCTTCTACAGTAGTCATGTCTTTGAAGTGACTACATCACATTATGTTTTCTTTCCCTTTGGACTGCAGCTAGCGGGGACTCCTCGATGGAGAGGGAGTTTTCTGGGCCCCTTGGAGGTCCAACAATGAGCACCCCCAACAGCCAGCATGCTTCTCCAAGTCGCCCCCTCAGTGGTCAGTGTGTGAACATGAAGTAATGCATAAAACATAGAACAATGAATAATGCTGCAGCTGCACTTCATTACAATATTTCCTTTGCACCATATAGAGCTGCAGTGCCTACTACTTGATGATTTACGGTTAGATCAGTTCAGACTTTTTTATTTATTTTTTATTTTAAAAGATTGGTTTTTGGCTTTTGTGCCTTTTATTGATAGTTATAGTGAAGACAGACGGGGGAGAGACATGCAGGTTGTCATGAACGGGACACGAACATGCTGTCAGGCTAGAGCCTCTATGTGGCATGCACCTGGACCACTTGGCCAGTGGGTGCCCCAGACTTTCTTCTTTTGTGTCATGGTGACATATTCCAAATGTAATGAATGTATACGCAACATTTTATTTACGTATTATCATTATTTAGAATAACCATTTTGATGGTGCTCGGGTGGCACAGTGGTACAATAAAGACCCTGCCCACAACCACGGAGGTTGTGGGTTCAAACTTTGCATTGCATGTATTCCTACGGGCTGTGGCAGCAGCTGTCAGTAGGGAGTGTTGGGCGGAAGGAGTAGGATGAAGGCTCTATGTCTTCCCGTGGGGGCTCCTGCCACTTCTCACTGTGTGTGGGGAGGAATCAATTGGCATAACGACTAAATTGGGGAGAAAAGTGGGTTCAAATATAATTGGCTACTAAAAAGCAAACACAAAAACATTTTAATCTATGGGTGTTTTGCTACTTTGTACTTTCTTTGTACCACAAAGTCGCTGATATCTGTCCTTTTTAATTTAGTTTTCCTCTTGTGGTTCTAGCCAACTCCATTAAAGTAGAGCTGTACAGTGATGAAGAGCCAAGTCGTGGTACAGAGGATGTGAAAGGGGAGTGGGCTGAAGAGGGCGGAACCGAGCAGGGTGGTGAGCCTGGTGGCGGCTACAGGGAGCTTACCAGTACTGAGGTCTTGTCAGCGGGAGCAACCAGGCTGCCAAATGGGAAGCTGAAGTGTGACATCTGTGGAATGATCTGCATTGGGCCCAACGTCCTCATGGTGCACAAGCGCAGCCACACAGGTGAGTGATCAATTAATTGATTACTTATTACATTGTAGGAACATACAATACAATACTGATTGTGAAGTTGGTCTTTATTCCAACATCATGCTATTGTCATTTTATTGACAGAGCAATATAATTGGAAGCATTGGCATATATTTGTGGGTGGTTTTGAGTTGGGGAAATGGAGAAATCCAGTCACAATGTAGTTATTTTTTATTATTTGTAGTTATAATTATGATTAAACCATTAAGACCTGAGGCAGATTCTAAAAATGTCTAACAGTGTTCTGCCAAACGTATGTTGCTGTACAAGTGGTTCTCAAACGTTTTGATGTCAAGGACCCCCAAAATTGTATGTATTTGGCCATGTACCCCTCATCTGAAAATATTTTGTTCCTGGCACCCAGACATTTTGAGCTAAATATGTATTCAAAGATTTGCAAAAATGTTCATGATTTTTCAAAAATAGCAGATCTACAATCTCATAGTAGATCTGCTATCTTTGAATAGCCAAAGTATAAAATATGACAGAAATATGCATGCACACACACACACACACACACACACACACACAGTGGTGTAATGGTGTTTTGTTTTCCCCTGGGGGAACGGTACGTTAATGACGTCACATACACGAGCACGCGGGCACGGCTACATAATGTATGTGATTAATGTATAAATAGTAGTAGGAAATGACTATCTTTTAGCTTAGCTTTAGCCTTTGTAAATCTTCTCGAGGGATGTCTTGAATTATAGGAGCTGAAACTAAAAGTTTGCTTTGAACAAGTATTACCCCCTTCTGCTTCGATGGTGGCTGAGGCACGAGTGCCGAATGGCCTTCGCGTTTGTGTAAGGACGTGCTGTGATTGGCCAGTGTACTTGTGCAAGGACGCACTGCGATTGGTGTTATGACCTGGCTCTTAGGCCATAACAAAAGAGGAAGACACACGGCTGTTTAAAAGTGCACAAACCAATATTTATTTACAATATAAATTAACTCAAAGCTTCAACATGATATGGGGTGTGTTAATCAGTGAAATCAGTAGTGTAGGTGAGTGGTTGTGTGGTAAATGTAGTGTGGGGTGTTGAATGGTGCAAACCAAAGACAAAACTAAAGTGGTGCTGCCATCAGGGAGAGAGAGAGACTGAGTGTGGCCACACCCAGAGTAGTATAAAAGAGAGTAATGACACTCCCGTTGACTCTCATTGTAACAATGGAATGCGGAAGTGCTCATTCTATCTCAATGGAATAGTTCCAGCCATAGGAGCAATGTTTGGAACTATCGCCCATAGGCACCCGCTTTGTGGAGAGATCAAAGCGTGTCACCACTCTCTTACTACATTACTCTGGCCACACACAGCCTCTTATAGTGCACCCTGGGAACACTGGCCAGGTGCTCCCAATGCACCCGATTGGCAACTCGGCAGGACCTGTGGGAAGCACAAGACTAGGCCTACCTAACAAACCACACAGACCCTAGTAGACCAACTACAGGGGCTGTGACATTGGCCAGTAGCCACTTTGAGTGGCAGTCAGGGAAAACCCTCTCACCCGAACATGATTTACTATTCTGTCCATATCGAGTCGCAACTTGATCAGGGCTTAGTCGGCTAAGCGAAGTTCACTTGAGACAGCGCCCCACCGTCGCGGCCTAAAACTGTACGTAGGAGGGGGGCGTGCACATTTACTCAAACGTGAAGACCATTCGGCACTTGTTGCTTGCAGATAGGATACTGGCAGTGGCAGCAGTCCTACTGAAGCCAATATGCTGTGTTGCTTACCGTGTAGTATCATACTGTACACAGTATATGCAAGGTGTGAGGATGCATTTGCACACTCACTTAGTGAGTGCCATTTTGGGTTCCCATTTACTTGGGTCATGAATCGAGGGGACACACATTCTAGCGTGTGCACGCGTTTACCGTACCGTGCCTGCGCGTGAAAACAATACTGGCCACACGCCGTGGTACCCCGTGCCAAGACCAAAACACCACTGTGTATATATACAGTATATATCTCAAATCTAAAATGACACGCAACACGCATGCTTTCCCGGTTTTTATGGGTTAAAGCTCATTCTTTTTTCAGCTGACCAGCTATTTTCGGTATGTGACACTGCACAACTAAGTGTAAAATAAATCACTCAACTGGTGCATTGCACTGATGAGACATCACACCAGACACCTTCATTCGATAAGATATTTAAGTTCATAGGTTTGATTTACCCACAGGTGAGCGGCCATTCCAGTGTAATCAGTGCGGCGCCTCCTTCACTCAGAAGGGTAACCTGCTTCGTCACATTAAGCTGCACTCTGGGGAGAAGCCGTTTAAATGCCCATTCTGCAGCTATGCCTGTCGTAGACGGGATGCTCTCACTGGACACCTTCGCACTCATTCTGGTGAGAGAGATTCTCACATGTCCAGACATGTTCAAATTTGTGTTCATGAAACTAGGCGTGGCTGCTATCAAAGGTATTATGTTTACCAAGGTATTTAGAAATCCACAAGGTATGCTTTTCAGTACCGTCAAAAAAAAGACAGTCCTCTCTGTATTAATACAGAAATGCAGTATTAAGGTGATGCAGTGCTCCGCATCATTAAACTATTGCCACATATAACGATGATTGATTGAATACTCAGTATTCTCAGTATACACAACAGTTTGCCAAGACAAGCACAGGAGAGTTCAATATAAGGTCTGTTGATAGGATTTTGACCCAAGAAAGCACCATGGCTTGTTTCCATTGGGGTCTTTCGTACTCAACTCATCAAAGATTACTTCTACTACTAAAGCAGTTTATTAGCCACATGATTTTATTCAACTGACAGTATGCTGCCAGCCCGCTATGCCGCCAGCCCGCTACCAACACTCTGTTCTGCCCAGCCCCACTGGTGTGTTGATCAAGGACAAACCAACACTTGTTGCTGTCGCAGATACTGTACCAAGGCTGCTTATTTCCTGTCTATTCATTGCCATAAGTATTTAAAGTAAACCAAGCAAGACATGTCTTAAGTTAGTAGCTTAATTGTCTATTAGACACACAACATTGTAGGCTAGACAATGTCATTACAGTAATGCTGTAACAACTTTTATCACAAGCAACTCTGCTTTCACATTTTTCCCCCTGCACAAATACCATCATATTCCATGTACCCTAGTGAAATGCAGGAAGGTTTTAAAACATAGATACAACCCAAGCCTACATGAAACATGTAGGCCTAATTTCCCACCAGAGTATGCCAGAGTGGTGTAATACACAACCATTCTTAGGCTCAAAGAGATTTTAGTTCCACAATGGTTTAAAAAGTTTATTTTCATGGCATCATCTGTGGACTTCTTGAAGCTAAATGGGGCGTTGTAGCTGACATTTGGGGATTCATGTTCTGTATATTATACAATACTAGTTGATAGCCCAAATGGTGGTATTTATAAATCTGTTTATGAATTTGCTGCCACAAATTGTGAACATAGATTGGTCTTCATGATGATGATAATGCACTATAAAATTAAAGCAACATTTTAAACAGCTACCTGTTTGATGCCTGTCAGAGAGGCGAGGGGGAGTAGTCTCCCTTTTTAAGCACTTTAAAACTAATTTACCAATTGCTTTACAACAGTATGTGAAATGATCAAACAGAACAGGGAAATACAATGGGAAATGCAAAATCAGTAATTACAACAATATACTGTAGATGGTACAGAATACAAAGCGAATAACATCAGAATCATCTTTGTTACCGCACAGCAACATTTTGTTGTGAGACTGCCACACTGCTGAAACTGAAAGAATAGCCTTGGAGCGGTCTGGATACACATGGCTGGGCGAAACTAAAAACGCATGAAAGAGAGGGGTGCATTATTGGGGCGCACCTAACTTTTCATTTAGAAAGTATTAAAAAGACAAATATATATAGTATATCTTTCGATTCTTAAAAATGGAATAAAATCTAGGCTTGGTGGGCGTCCCCTATCCCCATGACACCCTAGGCTGGACCGGCTTTATAAGCTTTGCCACACACTGACCATATTGTTAAGTGGCTATTATTTGTGTGATTGTTATTATGTGGCACTGGCCACACATATAGAGACACACGGGGACTACAAATGTCACGCCCCCAAATGAGACAGCGTCCTCACTTCTGGTCCGTTGGCACGGATACTGCAGGCCAGCCCATAGAAGTCCATTGAAATTCAACTGTAGTTAGCCTACTTTTAAAATAATATGAACTGAAGACTATATTGATTTGAATAAAAATATGTTTCCAAATGTATGAAGTGTCTTTGTCAACATATATTGTTGTTTTCTCAATAGAGGATGTATTTCACATTTAATTTACCACTTGAATGAGTTACCCATAATGTTAACGGAGCAGAGGGGAGACGGCAGACAGAGAACCTGTCGCTTTTAAGGGACGTCACTGCCTTTACGAGGCTACGAGCGCCGACTTTGAAGAGTGGTATTCTCAATATACATCCCGACTGACTTTGTTATTCATGTCTATATTTTGAACATGTCACGGGCTTACTATATATGTTCTACCTACCACGGAGCTCCGACGGTGTGTTTTACCGCTGTCAACTTGTTGTATAATTAACTTTGCTGAATAGTTGCATGGGAAAATAACCCAGCTAAATGGAGGAGTGACATCCTGACATTTTCAACTACCTAGTGAATTCTGCAGATGAGTATTAATAATAGACTTGCAAGATGCTGTTTAGATAATTTTCAACAAATACAAGCATATAAAACGAAATACAACAAATATATCTGGGTATTGAAACCCTCAAGGGATGCAACCGTGACGTATATACCGTGCGACCACTTTGACTTGAGATTTACAATGCTAGCACTTTTCACAAACTGATGGAGTATATTATAGTACATTGTAGGATGTATATTGAGATGGCAGGTATGTGACAGTGAAAAGGCCAAATCAAACATATGGGACACTTTATTAGTACACAATAGCCTCAGTAATGAACCAGTGAAATTAGGGTATTTCATGATGTCTCTCATAGGGATTGCATTGGCAGCTGCAGTACACAGTTGAAAGGGACCAGAAGTGGGGCCGCTGTCTCATTTGGGGGCGTGGCATTTGTAGTCCCTGTGTGTCTCTATAGCACTTTTTTTGTTGAGTAAATAAATGCAGTGCCATTTGTCTTGTTTCCAGTGTCCTCTCCCATGGTAGGGAAACCCTATAAGTGCAGTTACTGTGGTCGCAGCTACAAGCAGCAGAGCACCCTGGAGGAGCACCGCGAACGCTGCCACAGCTACCTACAGAGTTTGGAGACACTGCAGTCTGGGGCTCACACTCCAGGTACAATGTTCAGTTCAAAGGAGCTGTATTGGCATGAGAAAACATACGTTTACATTTCCAAAGCAAGTGTCAAAAAATATAATAAACAGAGCTATGTCACATTGTGTCATTATATACATGTTATATATACAGGGTATAAAGCTTTATGAAACAAATGGGAACAAATGTCACTTTGGGACAAATAGCAGCATTTGTATCAAGATTATTTAAATGGTATACAAAAAGGCCCTGGTTTAAAATGTGTTAAAAGGTAGCAGCTCGGTTTACATGTGCAGTAGGTCTAGAGGTCTACTCAGTACAGACGGTAGTCCTTAGGGTGATTGTATTCCATTGGCTAATCTTCTTTTGTCGCAGTTCACAAATCTTGCTGCTGTGGTATGGGAGTTGTTTTGGAGTCATGTTTTCAAACTCACTTTGGGTGTGTGTAATCTGTACGTGTCTCTGATGTCTTGGTATAGTGGGCACTGGGCAGGTGGTTAGAAAGTGTAGCTCTGTTTCTGTTCATGGCCGCCACAGTGATGTAGCGCAGCGAGTCAAGGCAGAGCTGCAATACACATCTCATCTCACACAAAACTACGATATGTATATATATTTATTTAAAAACCAAATGGCCCCTAAATATGTGATTTTGTATTTTGCAGAATCCCTCTCATCACTAATTCTATGTAATTCCATTCCCCTTTGATCATAATCTAATCTAATTTAATACTATTAAAAGCAAATTATACCAACAATAACATAGGATGTTGTCATCCCCTCTACAGGAGAGGACATGAGGGAGCTAGAGTTTATGCCAGAATCTCTGTTGCAACCTTCCTCAGACAAGATGGCATTCATCGATCGGCTTGCAAACGCCAAACGCAAAAGATCCACACCACAGAAATTTGTAGGTGAGCACTTGATTTCAATCAGGGAAGCAAGGTGAAACTGTACATTTTACTCTTATCTTATCTGGCGATTGGGTTGGGCGAGCCAAAGGTTTAAGCTTCTATAGCTTTCTATACACACCAGTATGTAAGTATCAATCAGTATGTAATGACTGCCTGGGTGTAAATAGCCAAATTGACTATACCACCCTGGGTGCAAATGGCATTGTTGGTATATGGCATTGTTGGCTACTGATACCTAGCATCTGCCAAGAATCTATCGCCTCTTGGCTGTTGCCTGCAGTCGGTCAAGTTTGAGCCAGGCAGCCTGCACTTGAGTGTTCATGTAGGGAAAGGGTCATGTGGCAGAAGTAAAATTTATATATATTGTTGATATAGTCATCATGGCATCATAATACATTGATTGACACGACTACTAAACAAAACTATAACGTAACGTAAGTACTTAAAGTCCTGTATTCAAATAAAAACGGCTATTTGACAACAAAAGTTCACATTACTGTAGTAGCACACAATTTTTGGTTTTCAAGAGAATAATCGGTAGCGTTTCGATCAAGACTTTGATTCATAATGAATCCGTTCAGGAGGGTTGCAGTGCTGATGTTACACATTTCACTGGTATTATGCTTTGATACATGATATGACTTAGAACACAGTGCACTAAAGTTTGTTTTGCCCAAGCTAATTTCCCTAATGTTATTGGAGCCATACACCATGTTCCTCCTTAAGCCCTAACCACACCAAAGGGTCACCATGCAACTCCTTGGGTCCAAACGGTTGCATGGAGTTAACGCTAAAACCGTCTCGACCCTTTGGTGTGGTTAAGGCTTTACCTTGTCAAAAAAGTTTACAGAAACCCAAAACACATTCAATGGAATGGAGATGAATGGAAAATATCCTGGATTTTAGAGAGATATTAGCCATATCGGTGTCATCTCTACAGTCTACAGGGTATCACTGCCAACCCCTGCCTATCGGGAACCCTGCTGTTGTCAGTCCAGTGTATTCAGGCCTTAGAGTGCTTAACTCCAACTGCATCCATTATTTTTCAACAAAAGAAAAGCTTTTTCCTTTACACTTTTGTATGTTTTCTATTTAGACATGATGGCCAAAGGGAGCTGTCACAACCAATCCATGAGCGTTATAATTTATACTTCTATAAGTGATCTATAAGCTGCTTTGTACATTGGCTATTTTTGTGTGGCTAATATGTTGAAAGATTTTTAAGATGTTTAAAAGACATAATAATAATATAATCACATGGTCGTGGTTAAATTTACTTGGATTTCTTAAGTAAATTTGAAAATGTGTTGCTTCACTACAGGACAGAAGCATATGCGCCTCAACTTGGCAGACGCACCATACGAGATCAGTGCTGGTTTTGACAAAGATGCGGAGATGCACCACAGTGACCTGGAACAGCCACAGTTCACTGCTCTGAGAGGAGAATACTTGGGGACAGCAGGTAATGGAGGGTCAGGGGTCTCAGACGCTTTGCGACCGTTACGGCTTCCCACCACTCACCCTTCTTGTTTATCAGAGATCAGGCCGGTCATTAGCTCTATGGCTCCTCTTGGCCCGAGGTTGGACTGTACAGGGTCTGGAGCCAGATTGGGAGCTATGGTGGGTGTTGTGGGAAGGGAGGCAGCAGAGGGTCACGAAGACCTGCCTACAGGCCGAAGTCATGCCCCCTCACCGAGCAACGGTTGTCAGGACTCTACGGACACAGAAAGCATGCCAGATGAGCCATACAATAATACTGCTCCAGCTCTGCCCCTCCACAATAACAGCCACCATCACAATCTTCACCTCCCCCACTCTAACAACCACAACCCACCGCTGCCTCCTCTCCTACAACATAGAAGCAGGGAACGACACAGTCCTAGCCCTGCCAAAGACAGAGATGTGCAAAGAGAGGACGGAGGTCACCCAGCTGCCCTGTCGGCCACCCAAGCTCCGACTCCCAGCTCGCCCACTGTTCCCTCCTCCACCTCCAGGGAGGCTTACCGGGTGGTAGATGGAGAGGGGCGCGCTGTCCGTTCCTTCCGATGTGAGCACTGCCGCGTGCTTTTCCTGGACCATGTCATGTTCACCATTCACATGGGTTGCCACGGTTTCCGCCAGCCCTTTGAGTGTAATATCTGTGGCTACCGCAGCCAGGATCGCTATGAATTCTCTTCACACATAGTCCGTGGAGAGCACATCCTTGACTGAGGAGGATGAGAGGTTGGACTACCTGCTTCAGCTAAAGCTCTTTTAAAGTTGAGACTATGACCTGGCTGGGTTTGGTCTGCATAATACAAGGGGTTTAAAAGGGGGCTGGGAAAGTATGGACCTGATTGTGTGAGTAGGCATTGCTACTGTTAGCTGGAAACACTTGACCCCTCTTATGCATGCTAGAAAAGCTCAAAATGTGTAGTTTGTTAAATTGAAGAATAATTTTAATGCACTTTGAACAATGGATCAATTTTGCACTTTCCAATTAATTTTATTCTAAAGTAGACGAGTCAATGCACTTTGTTTTTAACCTCAGAAGTGCCTTGCTCTGATGGTAGTCTACCGTTGCTTTCTATGAATCCAGGATTCAGACCTGGTGCACAACATACGCTATACTAATGTGATTTATATCTGTGACCTGAAATGTTTCCGTCTTCTGCACTTTAACTGAGAATGCAAAAAAAAAAAAAAAAAGCTGAACAAAACCTGTTAGTGTGCACTTTGATGGGCTTGCAAATGACAACAAATTGAATTGCTACAGTAGTGTACTTCTTAAAGCAAAAAACACCTTTTCCAAATTCATTCCCTAACGCACCTTAAACTCCTCAATCTTTGAGTTTGGTGTTGTGGTGAGCAGTAGATTGTGTTTTATAGTACCAAATGTGCAGACCAAACTCAGAAAACCAGGTCTATGTCAAATGGAGGTGTTGGAGGGGGTGACCTCGAATTAGAAATGCACTTTTGTTTGTATGCAAGTTGAGTGTGAGGCTGCATCTACACTAAGACGTTTTCACTGAAATATTGAGTTTAAAATCAAAGCCATCTCCGTCCACACGAACAACAATGTTGTTCATGAATGTAGGCTTCATCCACTGGTGCCCCATTTGTGCCGTTCCCTCCTTCCCCATGTGGAAGTAGTCTAATAGCTTGCCTCCTGCGCATGTAGGCAGTAGTACAGTAGTATTATACAATAAACAGTGCTTAGTCTTGCATAGACAACATGGTCAGTATAAGGCCTGTAATTTGAATTCACTTCTGGTAGTCAAAGGATGTGGACGTCTGTGTCATTGTTTTCAAAAGGTCTCCATTCCCGTAGCCTGGGTTCCAGCCTAGTTCTGTGGATTTGTTTTGTCACTCGCTACTGAGTGACGACAAATCCACGGAACACAGCGAACCCAGACTACCATTCCCGCCCGTCCACACTAACGCACGTTATTCAAATCAAAATGGGGTCAGCAGTGTTTTCAAATGTCTCTGTTTTAGGGGGTCAAAAACACCTGATAGTGTGGATGGTGGGTGCAAACTGCAAACGTAGCAAAAAGTATGTTTTAAAACAAAAACGTCCTAGTGTATATGTAGTCTAAATGTGTGAGAGAGAGGCCCCATGTTGTGTTTTAAGTAAAGTGAAAAATGAAGGCTTTTGTCCCTTGTGAATGTGGATTGGTATGGGGTGTTAAAATGTTTTTGTCTATGATGGCTTTTGTTGCACTGATACCTGCCAGAATTATATTAAACTATTTTATAGAATAACATTTATGACCTGCACATTTCTCAAACAAATGTGAGCAAAGGCATTCGCTATTAAAAGTATCACTGCCACTATTTTGGAGATTACTTAATCGAGAGGATAGGGTGTTTAATATTTATAAAGGTCTCCTCGAAATCTCCCCTTAATTTACTACATGAAACAACAAACCAAAACTATTTATGTTTTATTTAAAAGTGATTTTGGTGTCATTTGTTTTGTCATTGTATTGTGCCTTTCATGACCTTGACCTCATTGATAAGTTTGAAGGAAATGGTCAGTGACAGATGTTTTTGGATGATGTGATTGTTAAAGATCATGAGAAAAAGGCTTGACCAAGTACTAGAGTAATCCAGATAATCAAAAAGTCCCATGATTAGGATTTTGCACACTGTTTTCCTGAGGCCTATTCAAGTAGATCCTTGCTTCGATTGAAATGAGTATGTGAGGGGAAAGAAGCACTTTTTGTATTTATTAAAGATTGGGTGCATGAGATTTGGCACCTGCTGCTATGGCATGAATGAGTACAGTGTTGCGTGGTGGTTGACCACTGTCCTCACAGACTAAATTGAAATTAAAATGCTTATTTTACATTTTTATATTCTTACTCTTACCATCCTTTAGCCTATTTTATTGCTACAAAGATGTGGCAAAGTTGAGTGAAAGACGTTTCCTGTCTAAGAATTATTTAAACCAACAAGAAAGATGAAGATGACATGAGCCAAAGAGAAGACCGTCAATTACAGATATCACTATCTGCTTGTTTACATGCTACTGTAAACCATAATATTGATGTGATGTTTTATAGTTGGTAACTTGTGAATTGTAATCTTTATATATGTGTATATAGTGATTTGCTCACGTGTGCATTGAACACAATAACAGCATGAAGTTTGAGGCCCATCAACCCTACTAGAGGCTTGGTAATGTTTGAAATGGTGCATCTCAAATTGAAAAATACAATGAATCCAGGTCAAATTGGTTAGCATTTATCATACAGGAAATTCTCTAAATATCTGTACAGTGATATATTAACTTTAATTTTAGAGATTGGGATGACAGTAAACTCGGTACTGAATTAGTAGATAGTCATCAAGGCAGCTTTAAATTGAGATTGTCCTGACAAACATGAGGTTGAACTTGGGCTACAGTATTTGCTCTCTACGGACAGTATATTCCTGTTGTGTTCCATGGGGAAATTAGAAGTAAGCTTACATCGCATTTGTAAGAAAATAAAATGACTCAATCTGTCATAGCAAATTGTTTATCTGTATTTAGGAGCAAAATTGTATTAAGTCCTGCCCCCTTTTAGTAGTCAGTTAACAGATCTCATACTGATTTAAACAAGCTATTAGTGGTGTAGTTGATCTTCAGTACTATTCTGAAAAAATATGGAAAGAACGTGAAAATAATGTAATACCAGTAATATCCTAGTCATGTGTATAGGTTCCTGACTACAGTATATCATGCTTAATACATTGGCTATGGCTAATGGCCAGGAGTCAATTATCCTATTTATCACCACTCAAATCAACCTTCTTACTGCTGTTACTGCTGACTTGAAGTGTGATAATGACATTTAGAAACCTTATTTCATTCAAAAAAATGATTCTTTAATACATAATTGAACACACACAAAACCAAAATTAGAATAACCAGTATATTAGTTATATTGAACCAATTTGTTTTGTGGGTCTAAATCAACCCAGCCATTCTGTATAGAATCTCATGGTTCTTTGTGGAATTGTAATTTCACTGATGTCTCCCACCATACAGCACAAATAATATATTTAGTGGACAGCTGTATAGTAACTACTGTATGAGCCAAATAAACACAATTTGATACTGTTATAAGCACGTTATTGAAGTGAAGGAAATGGATTCATAGGTTTAATGTTAAAGCAGTCAGAGCAGGTAAATGTTTCCCCCACAAGTTTTCAATGTTTTTCTTCTAACAGGATCTTGTCTATTGCAAGAGATATGGTTTCTTAAAATGTATTTAATTGTGTTGTAGAAACGTATAGGTAATGTTGCCCCTTTCAAAATAAATGTGAAAGATTTACCTCAAATATTACCTCTTTGGGTCAAGAGTGACGTTACATTTAACAAGTTATAATACTACCATAATTAAGTGGTTGGTTTGTAGTTTTGGCAGATTTACATAAATATATGATTTATACTGGGTAGAATCCATTCTGTGGACCATATCCCAAGAAACTAAGCTCCAACTTAAAATGCTTTCCAACTAGGTATTGTTTCACCCACAAATATGCCTTAACACATTTACTGACTGTTAGGTGAAGAGAATACAATATCAACTTGACTAGTTTGATGTAAACAGATTTGGCACATTCTTTTTCTTGATCCTGTTATTAGTTGATAGAACATTAAGTGACTTTGTAAGATACCAAAGTTAATTACATATTGCTTGATATCACTTGAACATGTTATTTTTCATGGGTAAAAGATTACTCAAATTTTGTTTTACATATTCACTTCACTGTGTGGATTCAGGCTACAATCTTTTATGTGGCCAAGGTGACTTGCCTCCTGTTAATGTGATTTATGTGCAGTAAATATGGGTTTTCTACAATTTGCCTTCGATGTCCCATAATTCTTAACCATTCTTGCACAATTTATTTTGACCATCGTATAAATATTGTCCATCACTAACCCAATCATTAAGCTCATAAAACAGTCAATGGCCACAATCCAGTCATTAGTATTTGGTCATAGCTCACTCAAAATAAAGCCATTATTATGAATGGTAATTTGATCAAATCATCCCATTAATGGCCAGCCAACCCTGCATTAACCAGCTTTGTGCTTTGAAATACTACCATGTACTCAGCCCTCTTTGCTTCAAATTGCTCTACACTGGTCAGTGGTATTGCTTTCAAACCTGGTGCATGTAGTACCGATGTTTGCCAGTCTATCCTGTACATCCATCTCATCTTCCTGAATAAGGATAACCAATTGAAAGCTTTTGCATTTCTATTCAATTCATAACTGCTTAAGAAATATATTTTACGAATTAGTACTAATTTTGTGGTAGTGTTTAATGTTTTGCCATTTAAGTTTCTCTATTGCACTGTTACCTGAATCTTAACTCTGCTTTGACCTTCTTAACTTTGTAAATGTTCTTATATCGCTTTAAATTAATGCAGAATCTTTTTAAATGTATCACATTGTAATTAAGCATTTGTGTAATCCCCAATCTGAAAAAACTACTGTAAGTTTTGTACTGTAGGAAATTATTCCAAATAAAACACTTGACTGGTTGGTCTTTACTACAATAGCATGATATACCTTTAATGGAAGTCATTGAGCCTTGCAAGTAGTTCTTTATAAACTTTTATTTATTGATGGTGTACAGCCTTCTTTACACACATCTTACATGGGCTTCGGAGCAGGTCTGGGTGCACCACCCTGTGAAGAGAATTATGAGTATGTTAGACTTCACATCAACAGGATTTAAAGTCAACCTTTATTTATCCAGGTGATTGAAATGTGTTTACGAAGGTTTACAATACCTGAGGCCTGAACCTGGGAGGTGGGGTGCGGTCCTTCCTTGCCTCACAGGAACGGTTCCTCACCACCTTGCTGTGGATGGCACAGCTCACACAGTAGTGGAGCTTCACGTACAGCTTGGGCAACACGTACGCTGTAAAGAGGATAGAAGACATACTACTTTAGGTCCATTTTATTGTGCAACCTTTAACCACCATCATCCACACCTCCCAATTTTGGCCATGCAGAACAGCAGATGTAACAGCTATTTTTCTTTTTTTAAAGCACAAGGGCTTACATGGTTAAATAGTCATGCCTTAAATATACTCACAATCAAAGACGCTGGCCTCCGAGATGTCCCTGACCGCTGCGGCCTCAACGATGTTCCTGATCACAAACTTCTTGATGGCCTTATCCTTGGGCACACAGCGGGCACAGTTGGTGCAGCGGATGGGCTGCACATGCCCACGGCCCTTCTTTGCACGACCGTTATTCCTTCTCTTTTTGGTCTAGAAAACAGAGAAACACATAATTACTTGTAGATACAAGAATGAAGAACATACCATTATTACTTTCTGAATTACTGTTTCATTTCAACAGTATTCACACTCAGTTAGTCATGATAAAGTTTCAATGATATGAATTAATCTAGAATGTTTATCAATATTGGAGCTTCATGTCATGTGAAAACATGTCATCACGAAAAATTTGCTTTTGACTGACATCACTGGCATCAACATTTGTAAATTAACACCCCATTGTATTTAACGGTACATCACAACCAGTCTCTCAAATCACCAGTAAAGTGCTTTAATAATAATTATCAAAATGCGATAGGACTTAAGGCACGACTCACGAGCCAAATGTGCTCTACCGACAATCATTTAGAGAATGACGGGTGAAAAGTTGAAAACTCACACCAAGTAGTTTAAATAGTCTGCACTCAAGACATTTATTTTTATCAATTTACCACAGCAGCAGCAAATATAACGCGTTTCTGGTCCTCAGGCCTTCGGCGTATTCTGAAGGATTGAGTCATAAGTAGAAGCCGAAAAGCGTCATTCACTCATTTCAGACTGCTGCTGAGGTATGATAAAAAGAAAACACGCAAAGATGTCTTTTGCGAGTGCGGACTGTTTTTATTTAAGACGTATACTTTAACCCCGAGTGTCACATTAGCAATTTAGCAGGGACCTGCTCAGTGAACACATGCAGAAGGTAGCTAGCTTAGCTAACAATGCTACCAAAAGGCCCGACCTTATCTTTATCCGATATGCTGCATCACTTCGAGATTATCTCGAATAATACGAGTTATATGTGTTACAATATATACGAACTAGTCACATTATCCTTTATATTTTAAACATTTGGCCAATTTATGAGTCTTTGTCAACAGGAGCGCCTCGGCGCCGCACTCACCATGTTGACGGGGAGATAGAAAGAGGACCGGAAGAGGTTGCCCCACAACTATATTTCCGTTTCCACCCTTGATCAAAAATAAAATAAAAAAATAATTGCAGTGTCCCCCATTTTAATAAAGTAAAGAATCCAACACAATATTCCATGCCAAAATAGTTATACAATTAGACTTTCTTTGGAATTAAATTGCTAAATAAATAGTTTAATAGCGGGTACGCGGCTGCGCACGCGCA
Source organism: Electrona antarctica (assembly GCF_951216825.1). Taxonomy (NCBI): domain Eukaryota; kingdom Metazoa; phylum Chordata; class Actinopteri; order Myctophiformes; family Myctophidae; genus Electrona; species Electrona antarctica. The sequence continues at coordinate 34,719,753 of NC_136790.1, read as the reverse complement.
TACTGTATTGTGGATGCGTGTTTTAGGACTAAGAGTGGTTCGAGTGGGCGGATTTAACCTTACTGCGGTCATGGGCGACCCGGGCGACCAGGGCTCGGGCCACACATGATGCCAAAACATGCTACCTCGTTCTGTGACTGTGAGCGTGCGTGAGTTAACAACGGTAAATTAAAAACCTTGACACGACAACGTTACATTGCGTTGTTTTCGATAACTTCTATCATACTGGATACAATCATTCATTTAACTTTTTGCAAAAGTAAAGGAAGGGGAAAAAAAGACAATGTTGCTAGGCGACCATACACAACACAAACAGAGACGATGCTCATGGTGCTCACATCACAGGTATGTCACTATGATTGTAAGAGATATATTTGTAGCTAGCAAGTACATAATTTGAATGTTTCTGTAGTGTAAAATCTCGCAATCATGCAATGTACTACTCGTCTTTAACTCATTTTAGCGGTCGCTTTTCTAGATTGGAGGGTGGACGATCGATTAATTGAAAGATAAACAGTTGTGGGTACAGTTGAACGAAAGTAGAGGTCAATACAAAATCTGCTACGAGGATAAAACCAGAAAAAGCACTAAAGACTTGTTTACATCAGGATGTGTGACAGAATGCAGAATCAAAGTTTTGATGCTGATCATATGTTTTTTTAATTTTAAAGGTGCTTTTGTTTACTTAAGATTTGTTCAAAACAAATTCATAATGAAGCAGATCAATATTAGGCTACTGTGCAATACTGCTGTTGTTACCCTACCTTCTGCCTTTGGAAAAAACAAGTTACCGTACAAGAAATCCAATTCAATTGGTTCCTTGTTAGCACCATACAAAAGGAGAACATAAAATCAAACTACATGAAAATTACATGTACTCAAATACATTTGACACCTCCTGCTATGGCATGAATGAGTACAGTGTTGCGCGGTGGTTGATCACTGTCATATGATAGGTTCATATGACAGTCGAGAAGGCAAATCCCCTCTGTCTCTCTCTCTCTTTCTCTCTCTCTCTATCTCTCTCCTATTGATTGATTGAAGTATTTATTAACAGATTGGAGAATTACAGTACATTTCAAGCACAACTCAATACAACTCAAAAAGAAAAAGAAGTGCAACTTAATTAGCTAGTGCTTATTGGCTTGCATTTTAATATATTTTAAACATTACTGTTTGGTTGTATACTATGAACTAAAAATAACTTTATATTTTTCTTTTCAGGTTGAATCACTCACGATTAGTGACACGTGTGCTTCAGTGAGTCAACACTAAAGCGAGCCTACCTGAGGGAGGGAGGGAGAAACTATGCCAAAGAAAAGAGTTAAAAAGGGTGGTGGGGGGAGGCAGGGTGGGCTGACCGAGGAGGAGAGACTCCTTTATACGAAGCAGAGAGCCCAAGCAGAGGAAGAGATGGCTAAAAGGAAAGAGGAGATGCTTACCCAGTTCCTCAAGGTATACTAGTACTTACTTCATCACACAAACACAGACAGCAAGGATCATCATCATCATTCTTTTAGGCTACATTTCTACTTGTTTGGTTTTTGGTCCTGCACATCATCAGCCCCTTGTTTCAAATGTCATGGCTTTGTGACACCAGGATAAGTTGCAGAAGGAAGAGAAGAACAGCACTGTCAACCTACACAAACTAACCCAGCAATGGCGTACTGTTCTTCGCCAAACTCGTGCGGCAGAGTTACGTAAGGACATTGATGTGTCCATGCAGACCTTTGAACGGGTGCTTGATCACAAGAATAGCGTTATTAAGGTGACTTCATCCTCCTTCAACTCATGATGATTTTCCAAATGTACATTTTTGATTGTGTTGTTGGTGTGTGTGTGTGTGTGTGTGTGTGTGTGTGTGTGTGTGTGTGTGTGTGTGTGTGTGTCAAGAAACAACGATACCTGTGTTTGTCTTTTGCATGTATAACCTCAAACCTTGTGATTCAGTGTTTGGTGAGCGATCTTCATGAGGCAGAGCAACAGTCAGCCCAGGCCCTGCGCTCTCACCTGTGCTTTGTAGAGTCACTGCAGGCCCTGCAGACTGACAGACTGGCATCTCACGAGGAACAATGGAATGATGGCCAGCAGGAGTTGAGTTCCGAGTTCAACTCTGAGAGGTGTGTGTGACTGTGTATGTGTCTATCAGCCACTTAAACTACTATCAATGTCCGTTGCATGGTAATTAATTTGAATCAATTTACTTTGTGTTTGTCAGAGAGAAGTTATTGTCATTGCATCAGCAAGAGTTTGTCTACTTGGAGGATGTGACTTTTGCGATGGAGCAACGCTACAGTGGGGTGGTCGGTGAAGCCCGGCAGGACTACCAGAGCACTAGAGATGAGATCAAAAACAGGGTACGGTACCTTGAAAAACATTATAAATCAGTGTCAATCCCAAATCCTAACTGTAACCCAGAGGGACAACAAAAGATAATATGGGAAAAACACAAGCATTGTGTGTGTCACAATTCAAACATAAGATTGCATCCATGCTTTCATAGTCTAAAAAGATTATTTAAATTTGTTGCACACAATGTCAGACTTCGGGTCACACATGACACAGCATCACAACATCACAACTTTTGTATAACTAAAAAAATATGTAGATTTCAATGAACCACATTTTTATATCTTATCTCCCACTGCTAATCTGTTAAGCACATCAAAGAGAAGCATGACCTACGGAACCAGCTGGAGGGATCCGTTAAGACTCTGTGGTGCCAGTACCAGCAGGCCCAGCAGAGTTATAAGGAAGCCACTGAGGATCGTCGCATTGCTTATGAGTCACTGCGTGCCCGTGACCAATGCAGTGCACAAGAGATTGAATCCCAGACCCATACATTGCAGAAGATGCAGGTTAGTATTAGTACTGCAATGGTTGCGTGACCTACACAAAAGGACTATACTATAGTATAATACTGTCTAAAGGGCATATCAAGAAACATAACAATGTTGTATTATGGTTTTGTTTTAATTTGTTTGGGATGTTTGGTGTCCACACCACAACTTTAATGATGACAGTGGGGAATGAAACACTGACAACTAATCAATATCCATCCAGTTTTATAGGGCTTCATATTAAACACTCACTTTCAACATTTTTATATAAAACGTTATCGTTCATCAGTGTGAATGCTCACATCATTATCATTATAGTTATCTTTATAGTTGCCATTCTTGATGTAGACGGCCGTTAACAGGAAATGCTGCTGCAATTCTTTTCACCATTTCCCTGCCACTAACCATACATTTAACAGGCTCAGTCAGATGTAGCTGTTCCTTCTGGTATTAAACTGGGCTAAGACTGCTACAGAGAGATATCGGTTATTGGTGTCATCACATAGACATCTCCCCGTAGTCTGCACTTTCTTGCTTGAAACTTTTCTGCTTATTTGAAACCGCAGTTCAGAAAGTGTTATGCATGAATTTCGAGGTGAAAAGAATCGCCGACCCTGCTGACAAGGGCCTTGTTGACTTATCTATAAATGCTTAATTACCACGTTAAAAAACAAAAACAAAACAGGTATTTTCTTTTCTTAGGACTCTATCGCCACGCTACGTGCAAGCCTGAGCTCTAATCAGAGGGAGAGCGAGGCCGCAGCCCGAGAACTGAGAGCTGCCAGAGAGAAGGTGACCCTCCAGACTCGCCAGCTCAAGGCTCAGATGAGTCGTGCTCATGCCTCGGAGAAGAGCCGTCTCACTGACCTTGTCATCCACAGCAATACAGCTGCCAAGAAGCTGCAGGACTTTGTTGCTAAGGTGGTTGTCATTATCTGACTACAGTTTGTATTTCTATCCATTCATGATTTAACACATGGGTGCCCACACATTTTTGAGTGGTGTAAACCACTCCTACAACTGGCTTTGTTGTGCAGAAAAAATGAGCATGGTTGCTATGTTCACCCTGTTCACCCGGGTGTGATTTCATACAACTGGCTTTGTTTGTGCAGAAAAAATGAGCATGGTTGCTATGTTCACCCTGTTCACCCAGGTGTGATTTCATTACGTCAGACATGATTTCATTACGTCAGACATGATTTCATTACGTCAGACAGGCTAAGACCTTACACCACTCAGTTCACACGGGTGTGATTTTTGACTTAAGAGCTACTTTCAAAATGACCAGCTCAACAAGATGCATGCACCCAAAATAAATTCCCATTGCTGAAAATAGTTTAAAAATGTACCTGAGCGGGCTTTGGAATATGGTGGATTTGGTCGTTTGTATACAATTTTTGTAATGCTACTGACGTTTGTGCGCAACACTCTTGAAAACAAAGTATAATTGCATTGTGGATTTGAGCTGACTGGCCCCTTTGATGTCAATCAATCAAGTCACATAATGAATAACAAACAAATAACAAACATCATTTAACCTTCACCCTTGCGTCCTTTGGAATGACTCAGGGGGAGAAGCTTCTACGTCGAGCCGAGATGTGCAGCAAGCTAGAAAGTGACCGGGAAAAGGTCCTGCCCTTCTATATGTCCTCTCTCACACTAGAGGAAGAAGACCAAGTAAGATCTCAAGCAATGGACCCTCCAGGCGAAGAACTAGCAAAGGTGAGTGAGTTATTTTGGTACAGTGGAATTGTAACATACATGGATCTGTGTTATTACTTAAACATCCCATCTGTGACTAGGCAATGACTGACTACTGGGATTTGGAGAGATTCTGGCAGCGTTATAATAAGGTCCTTCTGGAGCGTCTGAGTCTGGAAAAAGAGGAATCGGTTCTGACGCAGGAGAACCAACAGCTACAGGCTCTACTGCGTCAGTACCTGGATGGCATCTCTGTCAGCGACAATGTCCTCCGCCAGCGCAACCCTCTACTCATGGTGTCGCAGTACACTCTCACTGTGCCAGCGATTGCAGAGAGACCGCGGAAACGACACACTGTCATTGAGGCAGCACACGTGGTGCAGCACACGCTGTAACATGGAACACCTACCGTCAGGTACCACGCCCCAATACTCGGCTTACACCATATCATTGGCAATTCCAATATTTCTTTTTACTTTAGTTTACCTATCAATTTACTTGTTAACCACCTAAGCCCTTTCCCTTTCTTTTTCTTTAAAAAACAATATATATTTATTTTTACAGAAAATAGCCAATCTACAAGCTCATAAAACATCACATCACAACACAATAACACATTGCTGCTATTCTCAAATAGCCTATAATGACCTGCCCAAAATAGGTACACCAGGTTAAAAGTGGTTTAGAATGGTATATTGTATCATCAATAAATAAACTCAAATGACATTACAACAAAATCCTTTTTCCCCCTCTTTGTTTTATTTAAATAGTTTTGTGCCGTGTGCTTATTTCTTCTTCTTCTTATCCTTTGCCTTCTTCTTGCCTTGGTTGCTGGCCTTTTTATAGAGATAGAGTCCCACCATGCCTAGCAGAGTTGGCACCAAGCCCAGACACACTAGAGGAAACACATCGTTCACCATCTTCTGCCATGGGGTCTGCTGAGTGAGGGACACCACCTCCACTTCAAACTCAAGGGTAGCGTCACCTAGGACAGCACGGAAACTTTGTCAGGCTGTGTGTGTGTGTGTGTGTGTGTGTGTGTGTGTGTGTGTGTGTGTGTGTGTGTGTGTGTGTGTGTGTGTGTGTGTGTGTGTGTGTGTGTGTAATACCTGGAATTGTAGGGGGGTATCCTCGTTTTCCATATGCAAGGTGTGATGGAATAGTGGCCTTGATTGTTTGTCTGGTGTGTCATGAAATACATAAGCAGCATTCACAATAAATGTTATATTTGCCAGATTCCTTTACTAAAGCAAAGCATAATTAATAATCACCATTTGTAAAAGTATGTAGGGTAATTAATTGTGAATATAAATGTATTACTTTATTATTATTTATTGTTATTATTTGAACGTTATTTTTTAACTTACCCTTCACAAACGCCAACTAAACTTTGCTCCAGACCTGATAAGAATGTCATATGTATAAAGTCAATAAAGAAAACACAAATGGCTGGACTTATGTACACGCTAAATGTAATCTGATGAAAAGGTGTGTGGTAGCAAAAAGCTGAGCCCACACAAAGTATTTAACTGCCATTTACCAGGAATTACTGTCCTCTTCCCCAGCTCAACAACAAGGGGGTCCCGGGATAACGATGAATCAATCACCTTGCCATCTATCAGCCTGCCCTGTTTAGTAAAGTACAACATGAAAATAAAATAAAGCATTTTAAATCACAGAACAGTCAAACCGAAATGTAAAAAATGCAACACAACATTCATATATGCCTGCATTATGCATATGAAAAATTAGAGCCATCACATGGGTGTGTAAACAGTTTGGACTACTACTACTACTACTACACTGTCTGACACTGTAGTGACTGAGTATGAGATTGCTGACGTGTTGCACACCCCATCACACGACGACACCACGGCATGCCATAGTAGTACTAGAATACTAGAATGTCTGGCACTCCAAAGACAGACATGTTTCTGACGCATCGGTCAAACAGAGCCCATCCATTCAAACGCACAGACAAAGAGAATGACATCCCGGCGTCTGATCTTAACATACCACGCTCTTACGTCAAATAAGGGTTGACGTGATTCCTGGTGATGTTTAACTCACTGTGTCCATGCAGATGTGCCACATAGACGAGTGTGTGTTATTCATCAGTAGTTACATTTCACTACAAATGTATTGTAGTGTAGTTTGTAGCATGGTCTATACTTTAATCATTCACGCAGCCACAACAATACACGAAGTGTAATAGATAATAACGTGAACGTCGTTTTTCCCCATACCGTGTAATGGATTTGCAGAGTGTCTCCCATTTCCGAAAGTACAGAGCAAGTTTCAGGTTTCACCTATAGAGCCAACACAACAGTTAATCCAGCTGTTCGTTCAGTCACAATAACTCACCGAATGCATCGACAGATGTTACATTGTTAACGACTGTCTGTGTCACTGTGCTACTATGCTTACCAGGGTCTCCACCAATAACTCTTGCGATATATTCTCTTCGTCCTGCGCTGCAACACAAGTCAGAGCAGCAAACAAGAGCACAACAACTGCAGTCTTCTTCATTGTAAAAAGTAAAACTTTCTGCGGAAAAAGTAAAACCATCCAACTTCCGTCTTCTCTCTTCACAATGCAAGAAGACTGATGTGTGTGTACGTGTGCGAGCGTCGAGTGCTGCACGCAATCAGTTAGGGCTTGGTTAAACTGGACGTCTGGGCCCTTGCCAGGTAATGCTGAGGTGTAATAGTGCTACAGTGATAACGGACGGGGGGTCGACTCGGCCGCCCGTGGACGCTGTCCACCCAGATCACGCCGTGGCGTGTTCCCCCGCCGCAGACATTCCGCCAGCATCCACTCGTGGTGGGTGGAAAACGGAAACGTCGCTGTTACCTCTAAATGCCGCTCGAGGGCAGTGCAGGACTAGCTTGTGATGATCTAATACTTTATTAGACAGAAGTACTGTCCAACACTTGGTCTAAAAGGATAACCAATGTTTCCACATAGAGGCCCTATGCATGCCTACTCCTAGCCTTGGATCAAGACTAGTCTATCATAGTAGTGTTCTCTTCTTGATCCAGCCTCCAGGGCTAATTTACGCGCGCGAGAGAGAGGACATTTGGAATTGGATTTAGCGTATATAGGCCTATACTACTACTAGCCTATACTATATATTTTTTTTAAAACTGATTTTGTGTAGCCTAATAACTGTTAACAGACAAGATCAAGGGCCTGCCATCAGTGCCATGGGTAATTAAAAGAGAGATGACGGTCTTATTAAACCTTATAGCGCATGCATTTTGTATCGCGAGACCTTTAGCACCACTGTGTTGTGTTCTGGCCTGCCTGGGAAAATATCGTGAGACATTTGTGTATGACTTCTTTCAGCACAAGGTAAGTGAATATGCTGGCACCATTAATCTGAACAAATAGAATAAAGCTTTTTGCGTATATTGCTTAAAGGTTGTCTTCACCGAATGTTTGGCTTGTCAGCTTTGGTAAACTGAATCCAATTGAACTATAATGTGCGGATGAATAGGATGGCACTGAATGACCGCACTGTCTTCATCCATCACCATACTGTAGAAATGGAAGCGGTGCTGCTACCGGCTCTGATCAGAAGGACATCAGGAACATGGTACATTCAATTGATTGTGCTGGAGAGATGGTGTTAACGCAAATATCATTGGGAAATTCGTATAGGTCCAATGGCTAACGTTAGCTGACAAAGCTAGATCATTTGCGTATTAAATCTCCCTATCCATGGTCTTATGTTAATTCACAGTTTTATTGATCATATTTGAAAATGAACGGATTATGTCGGAATACGGTGATAGTGGGGCAATCACTTTCAGGACCATGGACAGTGCTTTGATGGGCAGGACGCATTGGGGGGCACCTATAATATGTGGCCTGCCCTATGCTACTATCATGTGGACTATTTATTCAGTGAGCTGATTAGGTGAGAGTTGTAAAATGTATTGATTGAGAGCTAGATTTATTGAATACAAAATCCATAAACTATAGACATAAACAAAACAGACAATAATTTACAATATCTGCATGTTTTGGGTTGTCTCAGACCAGATTTGATCTCAAGAGACATGTGGGGGCGTGATCAATATTACTAAGCTAGGCCTGCTATTATAGGACATTCTGCATGCATGCAGCTCCAAGGGTCTTGTGATCTGGACTGGGGACTAACATTTGCAGGATTAAACGGGGCCAGGGTTTGAACAGATTGTGCTACAGCCTGGAGTCATGTGGCATGGTTCTGAATGTGTGTGGGGAAATTGAATAACCTTGCACCTGTTGTGCATGCTTTTGTATGCATATGGTGTTCTTGCGTGTGTACATTTGGTAAATGGCCTTTATTTGGGTGGTGTGTATGGAATGAGAAGTATTGGTGAGATGGATCTGGTCTAGGGTTGGCTTTTGTGTGGCCATTGTTATACCTCAACCTCATGATATATATAGCCTACTTGTTATTACTTACTTTTTAACTGGTCAGTATAACCTAATTTGAAACAATTGACACTGACTCATGAGTTTTGCTTATTATGCCATGTTTATTCTATTTTCCTTTCAGTTCATTCCCAATTCATCCCCACTATTTCATTGGACTGGGATTTGCTGTTGAATTAGCCTTCGGATTGTAACTTCACATACTGAAGCTGAAGAGCCTCTGCTGAATCATGGGGAACATTTTCGGAAATCTGTTGAAGAGCCTCATTGGAAAGAAGGAGATGAGGATTTTAATGGTGGGACTCGATGCTGCGGGAAAAACTACAATCCTTTACAAGCTCAAATTGGGAGAGATAGTCACAACAATCCCAACGATTGGTATGTGACATTTTGTTCTACCATGAACCTCTTATCTCTTAACCTCTTAAGCCCTATGTACTTTGTTATATGAAAAATAGCCAAAATGGCCTCACATTGCAACACATTGTGAGCTTGTAGATTGGCTATTCTTTCTATTTTGTGGAAGTTTATAATTAAAAAAAAATCCACCTATAATAACATGCCCAAACTAGAAAAAGTGCCCCTCGGGGCACAGGTCTCCACCAGGGCAGGTCAGGTTATTGTGGCCTCCTGGTGGCGCTATAATAGGCTAATGTGGTGCTAATGGTGCGATTTCTTCTTACGCCTTGGATGGCAATTGGATGATTTGAGGCATTTTGTTCCAAAAATGTGTTTTGCAAAAATCCACCTGTTGGTGGCGCTATAACAGGCCAATGTGAAAAGGGTGGGATATATTCCTCAGCCTCGTAGGAAAGTCCGTGAAAGATTTCACGTAAATTGCACGCTGCGTTCATGATTTGAGGCATTTTGTTCCAAAAATATGTTTTGCAAAAATCCACCTGTTGGTGGCGCTATAACAGGCCAATGTGAAACGGGTGGGATATATTCCTCAGCCTAGGAAAGTCCGTGAGAGATTTCACATAAATTGCACGCTGTGTTCATGATTTGAGGCTTTTTGTTCAAAACGGGCCAATCCTGCAAACTTTGAAAGCCAATGTTAGCCAATTAGGATGGAATATGAAATATCGGACAGATTCGGCTTGAACACATGACTATAGAGATAGTGTGTAATGATTTGTGGGATTTTTGGACAGAATCTGGAGGAGTAATATTAAAAAAAATGTTTTTCAAAAGTCGGCCTCCTGGTGGCGCTATAACAGGCTGTTCTGGAAAATTTGGGGCAGAGGTTCATCGTTGGCATCCAGGGAGTGTGTGTGCAAAATTTGGCATCGACCAGGTTAACGGTGCCAGATATTAGCTGTACACAGACGGACGGACGGACACACACACACGGACACACGGACGGAGTGCAAAACATACTCTCTCCCCAGCATTCAGCCTGGTGGAGACAAAGATGGACGCCAGGTTTAAAGTGGAACTCAAGCAGAAATTGATAACCTAAGGCATACCAATCTTACATTATCTTAGATGTTAGTGTAAAATATGTTTACTTTACACATACAGACATACATGATCTTATGTGCATGCATGATGTAACTGTTGTTAGGTTTCAATGTGGAGACAGTGGAGTACAAGAACATCAGTTTCACTGTGTGGGATGTTGGTGGGCAAGACAAGATCCGTCCTCTCTGGAGACACTACTTTCAGAACACACAAGGTGAGTACAGTGAGTCCACTATTACGCCCCATTTTATAAGACAACAACTGATCTACAAGTTCACTATGTGTCACGAATCACGATGCAACGTGTTGTGGCCCTTGTGGGCTTGCAGATCTACTATCTTCACTGTGCCTAAATGGTAAAATATGGATGCCAGGTTGAATGTGGTTAATCAGGCGTGTAGCCACATGGAATTCTTTAACTCGACTCAATATGAATTAGCTTCCACTCTCACTAAAAGCACATCTTTTTCCCAATCTCTGCATTGCTTTTTCATTGTTTCAGGTCTAATTTTTGTGGTGGACAGCAATGACAGGGAGCGTGTGAACGAGGCGAGGGAGGAGCTGATGAGGATGCTGGCAGAGGATGAGTTGAGAGATGCTGTGCTCCTTGTGTTTGCCAATAAACAGGTCAGAAGCCTTTACACTACATAAATACTTGCATACGCTTGTACACCAAACATTAAATCATTTATGACTGTCACATTTAATTAGGGCTGAAGCACACTGTCTGTTGAACAAAAGATTCTATGCTTTGTTTACATATTGTTTTCTTCTGTGCTCAAAGTGATTCAAAGGTTTAATAGGAAAGCAAATATTTAGACAATTTATTATGGCATGCAACATTATTCGCAGACCTGAATTACTGTAATGCTTGGATTTTGAAACTCTCTCTGATTAATGTTTCCTTCCTGCCTTTCAAATCACCAAACACTGATTAATAGTTTTTCCATACAATAACAATCAAAGAAGTCTCAAGGTCATTACACACTGGCGAATTAGCGACGCAAATTAAAAATTCGACACCGGAGCGAACACCGGAGCGAACAAATAAAGAGCGAAAACGGTCGCATTTTCGCACATTCGCACATTCGCCACTGATGTGGAAGCTTGCATTGACTTCAATTGGTTTTAAAAAAAGGCGAATTATTCGCACGAATAATTCGCGTCGCTAATTCGCCAGTGTGTAATGACCTTTACTGTAAGTAAACACTAGTTAACTTATGTGGTAAGTTCATTTAATTTCATTTTATTTCGCACATAGTGTAACACAATACAGTACAAATCATAATAGATAACAATTCATATCTTTCATAATTCATTTGTCTTTCATACAGTATCTGATACACCTATGACGAAAAGTAAACCACATAAGTTAACTACTTTCAGCTGGTGTCATTATAGGGGACATTGGGCATGTCATTATAGGTGAAAATTGTCAAACATAACAAAAATAATATACAATCTGCAAGATCACAGTGGATTGGCTATTTTTGCAGCACGACACCATACTACAAAGACATAAACTAGGGCTTAAGCCTTAAGTGGTTCTGGCCTTGTCCACAATATACCTCCAAGAGTGATAATGCTGCACCATTAAACTCCACCTATTTACCTCTGTGACAGGACTTGCCAAATGCCATGAATGCTGCTGAACTTACAGACAAGTTGGGCTTGCACTCCTTGCGCCATCGTAACTGGTATATCCAGGCCACCTGCGCCACGAGCGGAGATGGCCTCTATGAGGGCCTTGATTGGCTGGCCAATCAACTCAAGAACAAGAAGTAAGATGGGAATATAGCAGGAACCAGCACTGCAGTGTTTTGGTGGTTATATGGGGTGGGATATATAGGTGTGAGAGTCTGGAGATGACCTCAAAGTGGTTGTGCTTGATACAGTATAGGTGTGAGGTAAAACTCTACAGAGGTTTGAGGAGATTTGACTATTATTTGTATTTAAACTTTAGCTTTTGTTGAAGTTGTGAACAATTGTCAGCATTCATTGAAAACAGATTATCATGTATTCACATTTAACCACTTACTCATACACAGTTGCACAACTTACAATAACCATAAGCAAACGATAGCCACTTGCTTTCCCTGTGTTCATATCTTTCTAGTAGGTGCTAAGTGTCTCTATTAGTCTCTAGGTGCTATAATGAGTCAATTGTGACTCCCCTGACTCCACAATGAGTCAAATGTGACAACTAACTCCAAAATGGACTCAACTAACTCCATAATGAGTCGAAATGGACTTAACTAACTCTCCAATGAGTCTAATGTGACTTTTTGTTGTATTGTATTTTTCAATTGTCTGTAACATTCCATATGAAGTACTGTTCTGTGTAAGTTTTCTTTTCACATCAGAACCACCATTGACAAGAATCACTGATGGCAGATTTGTGTCATTTTAATTTATATATAGATGATTTTATTTTGTTCATGTTTTAGTTGTTTTGTTTTGCTCTGCTTTTGTTGGCAACTTAGATGAATTAGAGATGATACATTGATGATTGCTGCTGATCTAATGTGTATGTGTGTCCATATACAAGCGCACAGCCTATAATTGCAAATATGAACAAACCTCTTCTAAAGCTGGAAATCAGGGAATTTGAGAATTAGGTTTGTTTTTACACTTTAGTGAGCTTCATATTATGGTGGTATGGGTATAATTTCTAATACATAAAAAAGTACTGTTTAAAGATTTGTGGTTTAGAAAACCTGGTACACTTCTCTCTCATTCAGTGATGCAGAATAAACTGCTAGGGGTGCAGGAAGAAGAGATGAACAGACTCACATTGTTGAATTGCACTATCATTCCCTCATGTGCTGCAAACAGCCAGTGATGTGCCGTTACCCAGTCTTCTCACGACTGCTTTCCCAACAAACTCGACATAGAAACTTCAAGTATGCAAGTATCCAACTAGGATCCAGCTGAACTGTCTGGGCTAGTCTTATTATATTGCCTATAAGGTTATGGTTGCATTGATAACATTGTGTATTATATTATTCTATCCTAAGCGCTACATGGATGTTGTTGGCAGTGTAGGTGGGGAGCTGTTCAAAGTGTTCAGTGTAGTGCAGTGTAGTTTTATGCAGGTATTGCTATCTAATCCACACATGTACCGGTATGCATTAGATGATTAAATGTGTACTAAATATATTCAGCTTCACAATGTCTCTGATGTCAGTACAATTTATAAATGAACATGCACAGAAATGCACACACGCGCACACACACACACACACACACACACACACACACGCACACGCACACACACACACACACACACACACACACACACACATTGCAGCATTGCTGTTGCCGTTGCCAGCTTGTGTGCCCATGTGTGATGATGTGAGACTGAATCATCTTTCTCTCACTTGTCTCTTATGTTTCAGTGTGAGTTAAATCTCTGATGGGAGGATTTATTATATATCTTACTGCTAAGTGTAACCGAATGTGAATATCGTTCATGAATCTATAAATCGCTGAAATTATATTTATTTCACATATTTATTTATTTTTGTCAGGGTATATGTATAATTATTTTTGCAAGTGAATCTCTTGGTGTTAGACTTTGCCAAGATGCAAAAAACAACAGCCTAGTCACACTGTTACCACTGATACCAGCAGAATACAGAGGTTTCTGTCAATGGAAAGATGTCTTTGTGCCATAAATCAGTAATCTTACTGATATAGTACACTTGTTATAGTTCAAGATATTCACTTATCATACCAAACAGTACAGTATTCATATTCTGCATCTATTGTATGTTTAATTATTGTTTAAATTGTTTGGTTTTTGTGGCCTTATATTTAGTCATGTGGGAATAAAAAAAGTGATCTAATAAGTAATCTTATTTTGTCACATATATTTATCCATAAAGTATGATTTATATATTTATTCCTCTGTGCCCTCAAAGGGCTGGTGTCATTCAAGATGAATAGGCAAAGTATTTATTCTATTATCTTTTGTTTTGCAAATATACAAATTAGTATTTTGGTAGTAGAATCTTTGGTGTTTTGGGAAGGGAAAACAAGAACATAGATTGTAATGATGATAATCAGTGTAAACCAATACACGTCTTTCTTGATTATTCATTCTGTATAGTTACATAAGTAGGTTAAAGTGGTGAAGGCCATGTTTCAATGCTGGATGCATGCATGGATACACCTGTATGTGACATAACAAAGCAACAAATAAAGCAAACTCCTGCTGTATTCAAAATAAAGCCATTTTCTGTACAGCCTGTCTCGTGAACTTTGTGTGAACGTTACTGTTGGGATCAGCTAATATACAACTTATATTTTGTGCTAAAGTTTACAACTCTTACAGAGGCCATGGCTTTGCAGTCACATTGCTATATCATCCTTTTACCAGAAGAGGTCGGTATTTACCATCATTATTGATCACCGCATAGTCAATGATTTTTGTTCAGAATGAAATTGATACATTAATAATCACCCTGAGCAATAGCAGCTATGGAATATATCTTATACGTATGTGTGCCTGGGGGGTGTCAGAATTGTCTTGAAAACATTTGTTCATATCTTCTCTATATTTCATGAAAATGATCTTGGGCAACAGCTTGTTCAGCTTCCTGGTAGACCCTCGAGTGGTGAAATATTAACCATTTGTTTTGGCACCCAACCTAGTTTTGAAATGACATTGTCTGCAAATCCCCTGTAGAAGGGTTCCTTTATGCTCCAACTTGTGGTCAAGTCTAGTGGGGAGTGGGGACACATTTCCTTTTATGTGAATCATTCTGTCATTTATGTAGACCCATGTAGAAAGAGAAAAAAGAAGGAGACTGGAAGTGCAGGCAGAGCCGGTTGCCAGAGCAGTCTGGCTGGCTCAGCCACTACAGACAGACCATGTTTGCATAATGCTCAAGTGACAAACTATAACACAGGACAAGTGACGAGAGACAATTAGTCATATATCTGTGTCTGTACTTGTAGCCTCTTTCTATAGTCTCTCACACCCACTCTTCCTAGAGTATTCCTAGTTGTGCAAATTTATATCTACTATATTTCTATCTACTATAGGCTACATGAAGTAATGTGACCGTGTAGACATGCTGTTAATTTTTTTTTATAGAACAACAGTCTTTTTGCACAACTACTGGCCCTGGGACAGGTGCGTAGGAGCAGGCAACCAGTGCAACATGAGAAAAATGGAAGTCCCACACATTGTCTTCACTTACAGCAGCAGTTTATTTGCAGTATTAATATATATATATTTGTACTATTTTTGACTGTTTTTATTTTTGAGCGGTGCCTCCGCTTCATTACGGAGCTATGTGTGTCCCTATATATGTCCATGTGTCCCTGCACGTGTCAGAGCATAGAAAGCTGCAACACGGTAACTCTGTCAATTCTCGACCGTGTCGGACGCGGGAAGGCTCCCCAGGACAGGGCCGGCCCCCTGGGCACGCCTGTTCCTGGGGGTCTGGATCTTCCGGGGACCCCCACGCAAAAATAATCAAAGTAAGCTACAGTACAGAGCACAGTACAGTACAGTACAGTACAGTACAGTACAGTACAGTACAGTACAGTACAGTACAGTACAGTACAGTACAGTACAGTACAGTACAGTAACTATAACAATAAATGTCTAGTTGCACCGCTCAGTTCACACAGGTGGGATTTTTATTTAATACTCACATTGTGTTTGATATGATCTGAGTCTCTTATGCATTCTGAGGTTAAGGTAATTTTATGAAAGAAAGTAAGGTCTGCACACTGGACTGAGCTCCAAAAGCTTAAGGTTTTATTTTCTCACCACAGGGACATGACGTTTCGAGCCTCACGGCTCTTCATCAGACCACTTTTGGAGCTCAGTCCAGTGTGCAGACCTTACTTTCTTTTATATTGTTTGCTTCAGCCCAGCACCTGGCGTTCAGTTAGTGGATGTGCGTGTTCTATTGTTTCCTACGGTAATTTTATGCACATTGAAATTCCTTGTTGAAATGTGCTATACAAATTAACTTGCCTGGCCTATACATGCAATGTGCATCAAATCTAAACATCTTGATGGATATATCCATTAAATGAGGACCGCACATTGTAGAACTCAGATCAAATCATTATCAGAAGTTGCACAGGTAAACAGCGAGGAATGGTTCAAAGTTATTTTGACCTGTGGACTTTTGCTGGCATTGAGACAGCTCTGCTCCAGCACCCTTCAAAGAAAGAGTGATTAGACTAAGCACTTCCTGGTGGGACTGGATGGATACAGTAGACAACAATATGTCCCTTTATATGGTGAATAACAGTGCTTTTCTGTGTCAAGGACCATCTATTTGTCAAGCAGAACTGACCCATCACAACGTTAAAAGCTTGTGCATACTTTTTTGCCTTGGTTTTCAGTCTTTATTTATTGTCTTTATTTTATATTTGCCAATATTTTCCCTAACAATAGAGGACAAATTAAATATATCATGTTTATATAAGCATACTGTGTGTGTGTGTGTGTGTGTGTGTGTGTGTGTGTGTGTGTGTGTGTGTGTGTGTGTGTGTGTGTGTGTGTGTGTGTGTGTGTGTGTGTGTGTGTGCGTGTGCGTGTGCGTGTGTGTGTGTGTGTGTGTGTGTGTGTGTGTGGTAGCCTATATGCTTTTTTGAAAGACACACACACACACACACACACACACACACACACACACACACACACACACACACACACACAGTTATGCTACGCGCTACACAACTAGTGTAGTGCCTTGCAGCACGACTGGAAAAACAGACGCTCCTGTTTCTGATTGGCTAATAACCCCGCACCAACCAGTGCCTTGTAGTGATTTTACGCACTGAAGGAGAGCTTGGCAGTTAAAGTATGAAACAGCATGGAGACCTTTTACAATATAGCGCGGATTTATTAAAGAACTTGCCGCGCGTCTGAGTCAGAGCGAGAGGCGAATAAACTGAAGGAAACGTAATGAGCTACCGTCCGTCGCACAATCAGGATTAATGACGAAGACTCATTTAATGAACTTAATGGACTTTCTCAGACTAAAGGAAACGATTTCCATGTCAAGCTGACTTCTGAACCATCGTTATGCCAGTCTAAACACCATACGGCAGCTTATTTAATTGAGGATGACTACCCCTCTGAATGTGTTTGGTCTCTGCGTCTTGTTGCTACCATGGTTTCTCCATCACACCTGTGCTCAGACCCAAGAAGGTACGTTTGGTTCGTAGAACCGCCTTGTATGTGACAGGACAATATGCCGCCAGCTGCTTTTCTCTGTAGGATATAGGTCCATTTTAGCTAATTTAATTTAGCCTAAGCTACATATATACAAGCTATATCTCCTACAAGACCATGGTTCTGAAACTGTTTAATATGAAGGACCACCATAACTCTGAGTGTACTCAGTACACTGTACTGTACACACATGGAACCAAATGGACGTGTAAGGATCCATTTTGGTTCCATGTGTACACTCTCAGAGCTACAGAGCCTGTAAGGGTCCATTTGGAACCCCCTCAAGGAACACTGAGGGTCCCTGCCTGGACCCCACTTTGAGAACCACTGTCCTAAAATGTAGTCCTAATAATCTTAATCACACTGACCATGTGACCACGCAAATGAACCTGCTATAGCTAACTAAACCTGCCTTCACTAGAATCACTACATGCATCAGTTAATGTGAGCTACAGGCATCAGTTCAGTCCCTGACAAGAGGGGAAAGAACCTGTTCTAGAACTTCGAGAACTTGTTTGCTGTGAGTCAATGACACCTCCCAGGGCTGTGTAGTGCATACTCATGTCTCAATTGTCTGACTCTGTTGTGATAGCGCAACAATGTGAACACACTCCATCTCCACCTGTCTTTTTTTCCTTACACAGAGAATAACATCTTCATATGTAATTATGTACAGTACTGTATGTGTGTATAGCAGAGAGAGGTGTTGTGATTTGAATCTAACTCAGTGAACTTTGGTCCCCTGCAGTCACCCTGGCGGTAGGAAAATAAGGTGGTGCTCAGTTTGAGAAAAACAATGTCAGGTGATGGAGTTCAGGTATGGCAACTCAGGTGTGACTGGAATCAGTTCAGGGAAGTAGTGAGATAAATAAACCCATGTTGACCAGTGGTTCAATGTAACTAAGTACATTTACTCAAGTACTTTACTTTTCCATTTTTATGATACTTTATAACAGGGCTTGACATTTACTTTTTGAGGCACTTGTCCTTTGGACAAGTACATTTCCCATTCACTTGTCCAGGCACAAAAGTCACTTGTCCGGAGCACGAGCACAGACAAATACATTTTAAATCAACTAACTGTAAGTTGGTTTTGTTGAATACATGTTTAACACTAGATGAATATTCTCAGTTTACAAGTTAATAGCCCTAGAATGTCTGTGATCTTAAATACATTTAGTAAAATATCACCACTTTTCCACAAGCTGTACACGCATGACATTCTCTCCGATGAGGGGCCCGGAATGAATGCTGGACTGAACACATCAAAACTTCCTTTAGGAAGCACAAATGAATGGGGTACACAAAATAGGTGGTGTGATCAATTACCCCACACCAATCGCAACACACCTGTCAATTGTATGCCCCATACGTTTGTGCTTCCCAAACATCGACTGTTCCCAGTCCAGATTTTCCTTATGGAAAAGTGGTGATATTAACACACATTTTCTGCCAGAACTTTCAAATGGATATGAAACTAGAAGACAATATCTGACTCCAATCTTGGGAATTAATTACTGGCTTAGTAGTACACAGGCATGTTGTACTGCGTATGTAGTTTAATGCCAACATGGTCGGTCTGCTAAACGTCTGGGACCGATCTATGGCTGTGAATATACATGAAATGTATGTAAGATCACAGCCATTCTAGCACTATTAACAATATTGGGACGGTGATTATTAGGAAGCCACACAATAGTGCCAGACAATATTGTTGCCTTCTATAGGAGAGTCACAAAAATGTGAAATCAAGAGTCACTTGTCCAGAAAGATGTATTACTTGTCCCGGGCAACCGGACAAGCCTTAATGTCAAGCCCTGCTTTTATACTTCAAATCTATGAAATTACAGAGGCTTTATATTTCAGATATTCCAAAATATCTCATTATAGATTTTCTAGTTTTCCAAATTCTGAAAACTTTGAGTACTTTTACTTTGGTACTGTAAGTATTTACATATATGCCACATTTGCCAATACTTTGAATCCAGGCCTTTTACTTAATCTTACCAGGCCACTCTCTTGGTTGTGACATAGCTTTCTTGGTAAATGGGGAAACAGATCATGCATAAAAAATATATAATACAAAAAAATAATAATACTGTAGTAATAATAATAATAACATGCCCCTTCCACTGGCATATTTCAGACCTTATAAGTTAATTCTACACAATACAGTTGAATGCACAATCGCTTTAAAATGTTTTTTTTAATTATTATTATTATTACTCATTTGTTTATAACATCTTATGGTTAGTCATTTGTGACTCAAGACAAACATATTGACCGTGCGGCGTGCACTATTCAGTTGTGACTTAATAAACATTAATTTGTTTACTGCCACTCTTTTCTATGGTCAATGCATCCATGTTAACTAATGGAAAATTCTACTCTTTTCAATAGTTACATTTTCAGTTTCAGTTTTGAGTGGTAGGTAAGGTATCAATGCAGAAACAGAAATGGACCACAAGGTGGGGTTTAATATGCCACTTTGAAACACAACAACATTGGGGCATTGGTTTACTCTGCTTTCAAAAGAAAACAGTTTGTACCAAGTTGGTAATTGCATCTTTGACTACATGGCTTTACAGGTGTGGCTTCTGTTCAGAGCAAAGGATGCGTCAAAACGCAAATATGCTGTCGCTCCAGTTTTGAAAACATGTCGCATGAGGTTAAGCAATCTCTATTGCTTTCTCTGTCAGCCAAAGTAAAGTAAGTGCAAAATAAGGAAGCATTTCTGAGCTCAAGGAAGGACAAGGAGGGAGCAGGAAGAACGTTGCGATTCACAATGTACTGTATGTGCAGCTGTAAGCCATGAAAAGGAAATGATACAGGTGCTCAGGTGTCTGTCTTTGTGCTTGCCTGTGTGTGTGCTGTGCGCGTGGTGGTGTGTGTACGTGTGCACGTGCTGTAGTGAGTCAGAGGTATGCGGTAATCTCTTGCCACCCTGTGCCAAGTTTCTGTTTACCTCCAATGTTCGTCTGTACTGCTTTAATGAACTTGTTTATCTCCTCCCTCCCTCCATTCTTTTCTCTGTTTCCCTCCTCTCTTCTTGAGCGTGAAACCTTGGTAGCAACTGAATGGAAATGACAGCAAAACCCGATCCCAGTCCAGTCCACCTATACTGTGTAATGTTTTCTGCACGCGCGTGTATTGGGTTACACTGTAATGTAGGTAACAATAACGCCATTCACCCCAGAGTTCATGTGTACAGTATGGCAGAAATACGATTTGAGAAAGCAGAGAGGAGTGTTATGTTAGTGGCGGAATGATTATGCGTGTTACATGATGATGCTGATTGCTGAATGTAAAGACAGAAAGAGAGAGGGGGGTTATGGTGGGTCAGAGAGGCCACAACAGACAGTTTTGTGTGCGTGCGTGCGTGCGTGCGTGCGTGCGTGCGTGCGTGCGTGCGCGCGTGTGTGTGTGTTGAAATTCTAGGTTTTTTGAGTGTGTGTGTGTGTATGTCAGTGCTTGTGTGTGGGCTCCCTATTAACCCTCCTACCAATTCCATTTTCTTTGTATAATCCATTTGCCATGACAGTGCCCCTTTGAGAGAAAAACCCACTCATCCCAGCCCACAGCTGCAGCATGTGTATATTGTCAATGTGGCCTCTATACCATTCACATACACACACACGTGCATGTATACACAGCAGTGCACAGCAGAACTCTGACCCTTAAAGGTCCATTTGTACACTCTCACAGTTAAATTGACACCCAGGATTTTACTGTGTACACAGTTGCTTTCCAGTTATTTGTTGTTTTACATTTAACTACTTAAAGATTGTTTTATTCTGGGGCTTTTTATGCTTTTGTTGATAGTACAGTATAGGTAGTCAGGAAATGGGGCGAGAGTGATGGGGAGTGACACACAGCAAAGGCCGTCGGGATCGGGACTCGAACTAGGGATGCTTAATGTTGATTTTCTAATCTCTAGTGTGTAACGTACTTGTATGCATTCTGGGTGTCGTGCATTGGTTGAACCTGAGTGTACATGTGCAGGTGTTGAGTATTTCCCAACAGGTAATTCAACCTCAAGTAACAGCCCAAACAATCCACTGATAGCAGTGAACAACTACTCTCAGAGTTTCACTTAGATAAAGAAGGTTGCTTCTTGTGCAATCAACCTAATTTCAGTCAGATGGCTTTCTAATGAGCAAATACCACTGAACGTTCACTGAACTCTCAAGTGTAATCTGGAGATTTATTTAGCTCTTTGCGGGAGCTTACAGTAATAGCGAGAGTGTCTTCTCTTATAGTAGCTCACATTTAGGGATCAAGTGCTTACAAATGTCCCTCGTTCTTGCAGACACACTTGGCTATGCCATAAAAGGATCATATCTGTGTACTCTTCATATTTAACTCCTGATTGAACCTTGACTTTGTCACAAACATAATAAAGTGTGTGTTATCTGAGCTTTATGGCAGTAATGCGTACCTATTGCACTGTTGTTCCTTTCAATCACATCTCTCCACACTCACCTGCTGCGTGTTTAATGTCAGGTTCAAGAATTTATGTGCTTAACGCTGATTGATGTCGTTGTCGGGGCAGCACTGGGTCAGGAGGAGCAGTGTTCATTTCGTCGACTAAAACTGTGACGAAAAATGTTCGTCGACTAGCTTTTTTTCCACTGACGAAAACTAAATAAAAACTAAGCTATGATGACTAAAACTATGACTAAATATATTGGCAATTTCCTCAACAAATACAAACTAGACTAAAACATTAGGGAGGGACTAGTGGAGAAGAGATCTAAGACATTTTTTTGGTTTGGTTCTGCTCGGGTGTTGCACAGCTCACAACACGTCTCGCTGCGATGCGTTGTGAGCTTGTAGATCTGCTGTTTTCAGCATACTAGCAAGCGCTAGGACGCTATCACGGCCTGCCAAAAATATGTTTTGTCGACAAAATCAAATACTGGTCAGGAGAGGTAGAGTCTTGGAATGGGGCAGTTCCTGGTTTGCTCTCCAGCTGCTCCTGGCTTCGTATTGACCCCTGCTCCCGATGAGCAGGTTGGCGCCTTGCATGGTTGCGCCATCGGTGTGTAAAAGGGACAGCGTGAATTTAACTCGGAGATAGGGCTGAAACTATAGATTACTTTTTTTTCTTCACATATTAACAAATCGATTAACCACTTAAGCGTTAGTATTATTGTTCTTCATCGCACAACAGTGTCATAAAGTAGTGATAATATATTATTACAAATGGAACCAAATGGACCCCATTTGTAACTCTGGGTCCATTTAATTCCATTGGTACGCTCTCAGAGTTAAATTTACAGTGGGGATTTTGCAATGTATGGATAGCAAGATAACTTTCAAGTCAGCCATCATCATGAATGGCCTTCTTCAGTCCCCTTTCTTCCCTACATTTTCTCTCTGTCTTTTCATCTCTCTCTCTCTCTCTCTCTCTCTCTCTCTCTCTCTCTCACTCTCTCTCTCTCTCACTCTCTCTCTCTCTCTCTCTCTCTCTCACTCTCTCTCTCTCTCTCTCTCTCTCTCTCTCTCTCTCTCTCTCTCTGAGATTTGAATAGCAAAGCAGTCACTTGGTTCCAGTGACACACAGTGACTGAACACCTACAGTCTATAAACAAGGCCCTGTATGTTTGTCTCAGAGAACGGCATGCCCTGCCTGTACACAATTCTTAGCTTGTTTCACTCTGCTACAATGCTTTCATTGATATAGTGAGAACAGGACAAAGCAGCTTGTAGAAAATTGCTGTTATGTTAAATACCCGGTACTCTATATTCATATTGCATAGCACTTTTCAAAAGCAGAGTTAAAGTGAAATAAATTGCACATAGGACAAACATAGGAGACTGATAAATACATGTCAACAAACTGAACGTAACTTTGGAAAAAATGTTTTAAGAAGGGATTTAAAACAAGGCTCCAAATCAGTAAGCTTGATCTCAGGCAGGGCATTCCAAAATGTATGAGCTCTATTTGCAAAAGGCTGGTCTCCTTTTGCTTTTGTTATGAGTTATTTAAATGGAAACGACTATTTTAGTAAAGTTGATCTACACTATGGCTACTGTGGTAAATCATTTTTCTCATCAGTTTAGTTTCATAGGTGGTATGTTTTGGATTTGTGTGTCTCCTGCACAAATTAATAATTGGTTATTTGGTTCACATCATTTTGTTTTTTGTATCCAAAACGTTTTACCTTTTAACACGTCTTCCCCTCATGGTTGCAACAATTATTACAATTATATCATCTTAACAACAAGACGTACTGTAACAATACAGAACCTTGACTTTGAAACAATGTTGTTTGTACGCTTTCTGTCAGAGTTAAAGGAGCACTTCACCCATTCCAAGCTAATAGAAACTTCATCCTTTCTCTTCCTGCAAAGTTAGCATGCTGAAATAAGAAGCCATTGTTCTGCCTTCTGATCTGACCACAGCCCTCCTGGGAGACATAGAATGAGTAGATAGAAATGGTTCCATCTTACAAAGAGAGCATTAGTGGACCAGTTATATGAAGATTGGTTGAAAATGGGTGAAGTCAGTGCTCCTTTAAATGAACATTACAGAAGGTGTGATGGTGCACTGTAGTCATTAATGCAAACCGTTTTCTCTTTACCAGTTGGTATGGTGTGTTCCGGTACCCAGAATGCTCTGAGTGTGACAGGAACGTCAGAGATGCAGTATAACCTAATGAAGGAGAGGTACACGGACTGTGAGATCGTAATGGGGAACCTGGAGATCACACAGATGGAGCACTGGAGAAACTTCACATTCCTACAGGTGAGCAGGAACATTTGTGTACATTATATAATCATTATTTCAGACAGAAGTCACAGAGATTTTGCCACAGACATACAACAAGCGGGGTCGCCCGCTGGCCTAGTGGTCCAGGCGCATGCCACAACATTGCCACATATACTGTAGGCTCTGGTCTGACAGTAACTATCAATAAAGGCACAAAAAAAGACATAAAACAAGCAGACAATAAAATTACCAGAAACACATAAAGAGATAGCCCTGAATGATACATACAGGTCTGTATTTCTGAGAGTGTTCAAATAGATTTTTAAGTGTACTGTTTGTAAACTCATGGTGTGTAAAAAAGAAAATCTAATATTTGCCACGGACAAGGCCAAGTCTTTGCCATGGACACATTCGTCTGTGTACGGACATATTGATGACCCTGATAACCATCAGGGTCAAATAAAGGTAACTTACAATAACATAAAATACATACCGGTACAACATGGGGAAAAGATCAAAATAAATGAAAAAAGTACAATGAATTAAGACTCTTCAGCTCAGGATTGACCATTACCATTTATTGCAAAGCTATTGCATTTAGTATGGCTCATGCATCACAGAATACCTGTGCACCAAGACACATAATAAATAAATAAAGACTTTACATGAACAACATAACTTTCAATCCATGCCTTATACCACATAGATACATATCACATGATCATAGTACAATCACAGAATCACCCATAACAGATACCAAAAATCACATTATAAATCACATTATAATCACAGAATCACCCATTACAGAACTAAATGCCCCAGTGAGGAGGCCGGGGAGGTGAAGGGAATTTGAACGCTGACATCTGAACAACCACGGTGTCAGCTAGCATGTAGAGTGAACACAGAGTAGTGACTGCTTAAAAGGACCACCTGATTGTATTGTGCAGGGCTTGAGTGAGTTAGCTTGCAGCGAAAGAGAAACAGACAGACTATTAGCGAATGAATGGGGGGGGTCCATGTCCTAATGAACTATCGCTGCGCTGGATTAGTGCAATAAAGGTATTATGGTGCAATCCTACGATTCCTACCTAATCAGCAGAAGGTTGCTGAGCCAGTGCTTGCGAAGCATGGACGTGACCCGATAACAGCTCATCACTGGGTTTGTTAGAGCCACTATAGATGATGCTGTTATTAGACACCAGGCGCCACATAAACTTGTACATCAGTTGCCTTAACAGTGCCTCACAGGTGGGGTATACCAGCAGAAGTAAACAATTGACTGGCACTATGCCACCTGGGAACGCCTCATGGCATTGTTGTATGCCACTTTGAGCTCTGCATGCTTTTCACTCGAGACTATAAATGAGCCGTATAGAGGGCCGTGACATGCTCTGAACAGTGCATGTTTTACGTTTACAGAACAGAAAAGTTCCTTAAAAGCATGTTGGCCTGGGCATATATTCTTCAACACTGTCTTGGATGTCACTGTCATCCATCCTTGAGATCCTATGAGAGCATATATATATATATAGAGAGAGAGAGAGAGAGAGAGAGAGAGAGAGAGAGAGAGAGAGAGAGAGAGAGAGAGAGAGAGAGAGAGAGAGAGAGCGGCATTTGAGAAATAGAATACTGGAAAAGTGGATTTCCTGTCCTCTCTATATCTCACAAACATGATGCTACCTTTTTTGGCAATATATGTAATGTCATGTTCTTTGCCATACTGTGAGCATATCCTCAATAACTGTTGTTATTGAGGATATGCTGCACCGCGTTGTGAACTTGTTGATCGACGAAATCCTTCCCCACGATAAAAAGAAGACAGAAAATACACTGGTATAGAACCTTGAGGGACTCCGGCCCACCCGTGCACTTTCTCGGGGCCAGAAAATGCTCCCTTTCCTTTCTTGTATTATATCAAACTAATTAACATAGACTAGAGCCTATAAGGAATATTGATACGCATTGTATGACGTCCCTGTGGCACACAGAAACACTAAAACAAGCTTGTTTCTTATCACTGTCTCCATTGGGTGATGTCACTGTCTGCATGTGTACAATGAGTTCCCTCATACGTGTTTCCTTGAAAAACACTTTACTCTATCACACACTGTTGAACAGCCTCTGTGATTAATGGAACAACGAAGACAAACGCTTGTTGCCAGGGTGTGATATTAGTTAATAACAAATAGGCGTGACAAACGTCTATGAGATTATCTGTATCAAACTAGAGTGACTCTCAGGACACCTACTGTATGAAGAAAGAAATATCTGCTACTGTATACAGTATGTTAACTATGCAAAAATATTACAAATACATTTTATTTTATTGAAATTTTCACACACAACACAAATAGTTTTTGGTAGTCTGTTTTGAACAAGCGTGAAATCTATTGATTTTCTCTTTATTAAATGTATGTTTTGGTCGTTAAACCCTCATCAGGAAAGACAACAGACATGTCTGTCGTGGCGACCGAAACGTTGATTTCATAAAGTTCCAGACAGTGTGCAGGACCTCTTTCTTTGATTTTATTATCAGAGATCCCCTTCTGAACATTTGCACCTTTGTCCTACGCACTTGTCACCAACCTTTGAGATGTGAATCGACCTTCTAAAAACTTATACTTGTACCAAAATATCAGTGTAGTGCGACTTGTTGTTAGCTTGTTGACCTGCTATTTTTGGTGCCTGACGCACTGGTATATATAACAGGCCTGTTATATTAAGTGGTACAATCTGCATTCACTCCATCGCCCTATCTCTCTGTTCCACTTCAGTCTATCAGAGAGGTGACAGGTTACATCCTGATCGCTATCAACCAGTTTAAGCGCCTCCCGCTGGACCACCTGCGTGTCATCAGAGGAAACACGCTTTACGACGAACGCTTCGCCTTGGCCGTGCTGGTCAACTATCAGAAGGATGGACAACTAGGACTGCAGGAACTGGGCCTCACACGCCTTACAGGTGAACACACACAAACACAGACGCACGCACGCACGCACGCACGCACGCACGCACGCACGCACGCACACACACACACACACACACATACACATACTTTAGTCTTTAACCATTTATGTCCTGCACAGAGGAGATGCATACAAGGACACACATATTTTAGGTGCAGTAGGGTTACATTTAGGCATGTCACTCAGTACTCTATGGGTAAGTAACATTTTTGCCTCCTTTTTGGGCATCCCAAGTTGTTGGAACCCTCTAACAACCAGTCTGGGGCTAGGCCAGAGGTTCTCAACCTGAGGGTCGCGAACCCTCGGGCCCGGGGGTCGCCAAATAGTTTTTTCTTTTTTTCCCCCAACTGAATGGCCCGGAAAATGTAAATTAAGAGTTTACTTAGTACACATAGTACATTCACAAACTTTCCTTAATGATTATATCCGGTTTCAGTATTGAAAGAGCGGTGCCCGTTGGGGTTGGGCACTGGCCTATTTGGAACGATGCAAGTTGGAAATGCATGCCCCACGCAGTTATTATGTCTGTGTCCCTTTTATGCCCATAAAACATTGTGAAGAACAGGCCAGCTCCATATAAGAAGATCTAGGGGTGATCAGGTGTGATCAATTGGCTAATTTGGGCCCTGTCCAGAGCCGGGGGCGAGACATGGCCAAAGCATTTCTGGGGGTCCCCAGACAAACCCATTGAGAACCCGTGCTCTAGGCTAGCCTAGGGTCAAAGGTGCAGGCTATCTCTAACGCCAGGGCTCCACCGGACGCGTTGTGTCTCCGTCGCGTGCGTCAAAAAACGCACCGGTTCAATTGTAATGCACGCGTCGCGTCTCCGTCAACGCAACGCAACGTGGGCAGTGGAGCCACCCTTCATTGATTAAAAAGGGAACATTCCCTGACGGTGACGGGGACGCGACGCTGACGCGACGCTGACGCGCCCGGTGGAGCCCTGGTGTAATACAGACACTTCTCTCATCAATCACAACAATATCTGGTGTATTAGCTGTCAGAGATGTAAAGGTGTCTGGGTTATCAGTTGAAACATGGATGGAATGACACTGGAATGTTTGTACATTCTCACTGAGGATGCATAATATTTTGATATGTCCTTTGCTATGAGTTCCACTATTCTATCATGGCGTGCTATGTACATTCCTTTGTATGCATAACAGCCATTCACACACACCTATTCAATTTGTTTTTGAATAGGTCTAGAGTCTGTCATTCTTCTAAAGTGCTGTAATGTTCTGTTATTGGGGTTTTCTTGTATTGATTTATTTTGATCCTGCCTCATTTTAATTTGTTCAATGTTTTGATCTTACTGTTTTTAACCTGGTTTAATATTGTTTTATTTATTTTCTTTTGTTGATTGTTTTTTATGTACAGTAAAGCACTTTGGGCTGCATTTGATGTCATGAAAGGTACTCATACAAATAAAGTTTATTATTATTATTATTCACGACATGCTTGCCTTCCTTCCGACAGGATGGAAATGAAAATTGGCAGGCATAATTACAAAATGCTTTGTATACGCAGTAAAATAAGATTTTGCTTTGTAGTGTCGTTTTATTGGCATATTTTCAACATTTTGCCCTCCTCCTACCTAATGGAATGTGTGAGGGTGTTTTCTTATGTGGGAGAATGGAACGAGTTACCTTTGATGGCTGTTAGTGTTGCCACACCCTCGTAGGGCTGCCTCCTCGCCCCCACACACCTGTCATCAGAAGGAGTCACAGAATAGCCTTTAATGGATGGAGATGATGGGAAGTCCCTGGATCTTCTCCTGTGGGCTTTGTGATTAACGTGACAAACGCACAAGACTTTGTGTGTGTGTTTGTGTGTGTTGTCAAGCAGCGGTTCCCAAACCATTTTGGCCATGCACCCCTGTTACCTCCTGACCTAGCTGACGCACCCCCCACATGGAAATAAAAATTGCATTAAGCTATATATATTTCCTATATATACACACACATATATGCACATATATGAAGACCTGAATATGGCATATATATGCAGCATAGGCTATATTCTGCATATACTTGCCATATATTGGCATAATACAGTATGTTCATATATTTACATGTATAATAAATCCATAGCACCACCATTAGCCTTTTCATGTCGCGCACCCCCTAGAAGGCGCTCGCGCACCACAAGGGGTACACGCACCACCGTGTGGGAACCACTGTGTTAGAGGGTTGTTAGAGGGTTTCAACAACTTGGGATGCACAAATAGGGGCAAAAAGGCTGGCAAAGTACTGTGCTGTCTGATATAATTGGCAGCTGCCACATATGACGGAGACGCTCTTACTTGAATATAACCTTTAACTGTGCCTTTTATATTTTTGTACATGTGTGTTACATACAGAGATACTGGAAGGAGGGGTCCAGATCATCCAGAATAAATTCCTGAGTTATGGCCCTCAGGTCAACTGGCTGGACATAGTGAAGGACGGCTCATCAGAGGTTGTCATTAATGACAATGGGCCTCAGGGTGAGTGTTTCAGAGGCATCTCATAGTAATGACATCCATGTCTGTATATTACACAGTTAAATGGACCAGTTCAATTAACTCAGGCTTTTACTGTGTACATTTCAGACTTATAATATAATAATAATCTTATAATAAGGTGTGGAAATATAATCAGAAATGATGATGATGATTACTTTTCAGAGCGTTGTAATGAGATGTGCAAGGGCGGTCCATGTTGGGGGCCAGAGAGTGACGCGTGCCAGATCTGTAAGTCACATCGACACATCTCTTCTTTAAATATTTTTTTAAAACCTTCTGTGTGTCCACCTGCTGAGTCTTAACACTGTCCTCCTATCTCGTAGTGACCAAGACTGTGTGCGCTCCTCAGTGCAACGGACGCTGCTTTGGAAGAAGCCCCAGTGAGTGTTGTCATATAGAGTGTGCAGGAGGCTGCACGGGACCACTGGATACAGACTGCTTTGTAAGTATAATGGCTAAAATCGTAAAATCATAAAACCATAAAATCGTAAAACCATAAAATCATGAAATCATAAAATCATAAAACTCAAACAAAGAAACAGAGCAATAACGTATTGTATACTGTATGGTGTGTACGACATGGTATTCTTTGCACAGGCTTGCAGGAACTTCAACAACTCAGGCTCCTGCGTGCCTCAGTGTCCACAGACCCTCATCTACAACAAGCACACGTTCAAGTTGGAGCCCAACCCCAGTGCCAAGTATCAGTATGGCTCCATCTGTGTGACCCAGTGCCCTGGTGAGTGCCCCTAGCAATGTTTGTGTTGAATTTGTGTTGTTACAGCATTCCTTCTTATGACAGTAAGTCAAGGGAGCGTACCAACATGAACTGTTTTTTTTTCTTTTTACATTTGAGATTTAGAATTGAATTACAAAACCCTGCTCTTTTAAGTGCCTTGCAGAGTCGAACGTAATCGACGCAAGAATACATACGCAACGGAGAGAGAGAAATGTCTCCCCTTGCGTCACGTCAGTTATGTGATCCGTCTCGATCCGTCCGGTTGGTCTTGTCAACCTCCTTTCTCACTCCGTCTCCCCCTTTCACAGCTAACTTTGTGGTGGATGGCAGCTCGTGTGTGAGGAGCTGCCCTTCTGATAAGAAGGAAGTGGAGAGGAAAGGAGTGAAACGATGTGAGCCCTGTGGAGGGCTCTGTCCAAAAGGTACTCCGGAATACAGTCATTTATTAAAGATGTGAGCCCTGTGGAGGGCTCTGTCCAAAAGGTACTCCGGAACGCTGTCATTTGAGATTCAGTGGGGTTATCATTATAGGTCTGCATTCATCGATTTTACTATTTATTTTAAAAAATTACAATTTCTTTTTTTGGGGGTGGGGGGGTATTTGCCATTTTATAACTTTTATTTCAACATAAAACTGCGAAACTTGCAGATCTACAAGATTATAAAACTATTAGAATGTGTTTGCATTGGTTCCTTTATGTATATACAGTATATGCTTCTCGATTATTCAATTAATCCAAAAAGTAATTGATAGAATAATCGCTAAGATGGCAATCGCTGTAAAAGTTGTAGCCCTAGTTATCGTCTTATCGACAAAAGGTTTTTAATGAAACAGCAAACAAACATACACACACACAAACAAACAAACAAACAAACAAACAAACAAACAAACAAACAAATCTAACATATAATTTACCCAATGAATGCATGAATGAATGCATGAATGAATGTCTGAATAAATGAATAAATCTCTGAAACACTGTCGCTGCTCCTCACTGGCTGCACCAATCTCTCTGAATCTTCACACAGGCATTTTCACACAAAGCCCTTTTTTCAACCTACAGTTGGAGGCCATCGATATTGTCCTTTTCTTTTTGCTGAGGTTTGCGTGATCTGCGCAAAACCCCTTTTGGTGTTTTAAACATTATGTTATAATTTAGCTATTGAAAAATAGCAGATCTACAAGCTCATAGCACGCCACCGAGTGGCGCGCTACGAGCTTGTAGGTCTGCTATTTTTGAAAAATCGTGAAAATATTTATTTCAGAAAATTGAAGGATTTAGAAGGATTTTTAAAAAATTTGAGGTCAGGCCTAAATGGGTCAAATGATAAGGGACAATATCGGTGGCACCCAAGCTTTGTACAAGCTTGGGTGCCACCACGTTGTGAGCTTGTATATCTGCTATTTTCACTAGTTTGGGTCTCAGGCAGACGTTTCAGTCCTCTTTTGGGTCTCAGGCAGACGTTTCAGTCCTCTTTTGGGTCTCAGGCAGACGTTTCAGTCCTCTTTTGGGTCTTGAGCTAAAAGGTTTTTGGAACCACTGCTGTAGGCTCACCCCTCCCTTCCTCATTCCTCCCATCCTCCTCCTTGCAGCTTGCAGTGGCACAGGAACTCCCAACAGACAGACTATTGATGCCCGCAATATCGACAGCTTTGTCAACTGCACCAAGATCCAGGGCAGCTTGCATTTCCTGGTCACTGGAATCAAAGGGTGAGTAATATACCATACCGGCTGTTACTGTTTGAACATTGTGATGTTTTAAATGTGTTTGCTTCTATTTCTCTTTATTCTCCCCGGAAATGGTTGACTGATAGCATGTTATGATGTTATAAACTTTTTTATTTTATTTTATTGAATACTTTATTGGACAGAAATGTAAACAGCAACAGACTACAGTACTTCCTTTCAGTCTTGTTTCCATTTGGGTTTCATTCAATTCACAAAACAAAACAAAACATAAAATGATAAAACATAATGACAAGATTCAAGATCATCACAAAATATAAAATACTATATGTAGATAGGATGAAAAAAAAGAAGAAAAGAGTAGGAAGTGAATATAATACCTCACCCTTTGGCCTCCTGAAAGATGGATTTTCAGGCCCATTTTAAAGGAAGCCATAGTCATCCGCATTCATCATGACAATGTTTTGTGTGCGTTTTCTTTGTTTGTTTTTTGTCAAAAGTCCTTATTTGTTACTCTCCAAATTCTGTCTATTGATAGAGATGCATACAACAAGATTCCAGCACTGGATCCAGAGAAACTGAAAATCTTCAACACTGTGCGGGAGATTACAGGTGTGTGCGTGCGTATATGGGTGTATGTTTGTCCATGCATGTGCCATTTTGACATTTTATTTTAGACATTCCCTTTCATAAGTAATCTAGATGTATTATTATGTACTGTATATATATATGACAGCAGTACTTATAGTGTTACTGTATTCCAACCTGAACAAACTGGATAAATTGGATTTAATTTGCAGATATTCTCAGCGTCCAGTCATGGCCAGAGAATATGTCTGATCTGTCAGTCTTCTCCAATCTGCAAACAATTCAAGGCAGAACACTTTATAGGTGAGCTCTTATTTGTTTTTAAAATATTTGAATGTGTTTTATTTATGTAATGGCCGTTCACTGCATCTCATGTCACCATCTGTGCTTAACCACAGTGTATACTAGAACTAGATCAGTGGTTCTCAAAGTTCTTCATAATGACCCCCAAATTCATATGTATTTGTCCGTGGACCCCCCATCTGAAAAGATTTTGTGCCAGGGACATGATTTGCACTTTTAAAATGTTTTTTTAAAGGTCCTATTACTATACCTTTTTCACAATGTGTGGCATTGTGAGCTTGTGTATACAGTATAACTGATTTTGATACTGTATTAAATACTGTTCCTGCAGACCCCACTTTGAGAACCACTGCACCAGGTGTCCATGTTATATGTCATCATCCCTGTCTCATAACCCTTTAACATAACATGTGTGTCCTCTCTCTGTCTCTGTTTGATCCCATTTAGAGGAGTGAGCTCTAAAAGGTACAGTCATGTGTTTTCACTCGTGCTGAATGATGTCTGATCACATTTTATACAGAACAGTTTTGCTTCAATGACAATTTTCCTTCGTTTTCTTTAGCATTTAGGCCTTGCCTAAATCCTATTCATTTACCCAATTAAGCACTATTCTTATTTGTACCCGCAAACGAAAATAGTCGACCCACAAGCTCACAACGTGTTTCAATACGCAATGCATAGTGGTTAATAAAGTCTATAGACTACCATCTATGGACACTATCATACTGTTGATTGTGCATTTCAGTTAACTGAAGCCAGTTATATCACAGTCTGTAGAAACAACAATATTTATGATACAATACAAAGAGACAGTGAAAATGTATCCCCTGTCTGCCTGTTTTGGTGCTCCTTAAATTCCCATGATGAATTTCCCATGGAAGCACTGGCCTGGCAAAAAACCTACTGTATGTATGGCCATCTTTACAACACTACAGTATATTCTTTGCCATGCGTTGTGAGCTTTATTCATATAAACACAGAAAAATGAAGGTATAGTGGGTAAAAAAGAGGAATTAAGGGTGGTCGTCTTCCCATTTACAGATTGTGACATCACTGGGGTAGACTTTTCAGCACAGTTTCGGCAGCAGTAATGGAACATATACATTACAAGAGATATCTAGAGAAAATGCTGAAAGTGCTGTCGCTTTAAGTGCTGGGGTATAATGACTCAATCATTGGTGGTGGGGTTTCTCCTGTAAATGGTATGTATGGTATGTGGCTTATCTAGAGATGTGACTGATTGGGATCTGAGTAAACACTGGGTTAATTGGTTGACTTTTAACACAGACACAATCTCACTCTTGCTATTTAGTAACCATATGAGAATAAGTTTCTTTCATTTAATCGACAATTAAACCCCACTCCCTGCATTTTCAGGGGTTACTCTCTACTGGTGGTGAAGATTCCATCTCTCACCTCCCTGGGCCTGCGATCACTACGCAGAATAAACGATGGCAATATCTACGTCTCGGGAAACAAATTGCTGTGCTACCATGACACCGTCAACTGGACACGCATTTTTAGCGGCAGCTCCCGGCCCCTGCGACGTCAGAAGAACACCGACGTCAAGGAGAATCAACTACATAGCCAATGTGGTATGTCATGTCACGTTGGAAGCAATTGACATAATTATGGTTAGACTAACATGTCAGTCTCTAAAAGCTCAACTGACTCAACTAGAGACTGAAGACAATCTTCCACCTTTGGTGGAAACACAGAGTTAAACATAGAATCAATCCAAAGCAGTGGTTCTCAAACCATTTTGGCTCAGGGTGACCTGTAAATAACCCTAAATCCACCCTGAATTACATTTACAAATGTAAATCTCCAAAGACTACTGTATATTGTGCCCAGTAGTGCCACCCTGCTTCGCACTTAGCATCAAGGGTTGAATAGGATTGGGAGTAAAGTTGCGTCATGTGCAGGAGGTTTACTTGTACATCATGGCTGGGGGATGTACCGCCTCACGCTACAGAAGATAGGCTCCTGCGCTATGGGCCAAGTGGTTCCCAAGGCTACTTACTAGACATATCAGTAGATGTGGCAATGCAAGACTTAAGGCCTATTCATACTCCTGTTTTAGGTGATAAGGTGACCATCGAAAACAACAACATGACATCATGCCGTGGTGATAAGCCACGCACCGCTTACCCAAACACATCTCTCTTGTTTTTACTAACAACCGTTAGTAACAGCTAAAATGAATAGGCCTTTAGTAGATGGTGTCACGCAATGACAATAGTAAAATATGAAAGCTCACGCATCATGCTACAAAACATTTAGAGCTCGTAGATCTGCTCTTTTCGATGAGTGACACAATTTGCGTAACTTGATGTTCAATTATTGTAGTCTTCATTCCTCATCAGCTTTGGTCTCATGGTGTGTGTGTGTAGTTGCAGAAGGTCACGTGTGTGACCTGCTATGCTCCTCTGATGGCTGTTGGGGTCCTGGACCGGACCAGTGTCTGTCCTGCAAGAACTACAGCCGAGGAGGAACCTGCGTGCAACAGTGCATGTTCTACACCGGGTCAGTCTTCAAAACGTAACAATTAGAAAACTGTGTTTTGTTTTACAGTATGTAGCCCAGGGGTCATCAACATGTACGTGGCAAATGTTTGATTTTCTTTTTTTACACACCATTATAATTATTAGTTATTATGTTGATCATAACACCCAATTACCGAATGCCAAGTCTCCAGGTTTTCCTCAGAATATGTATGACACCTACTATGACTATGTCATATTAGTAGATGTTTCATTTGCAAAGACACCCATAACTTGAGTGTCCATTTGTACACTCACAGACCTGTTATGGTCATTCAGGAGCCCTAGCTCTATATGTGTTTATGGTAATATTATTGTCCACTAATTTTGTATGTCCATGGCAAAAATGGAATTTTGACCAAAATGTCCACCACAAGCCAGCATTGCGATGATCTCTGATGTAACTTATATCTTTTTTCATTTTCTGTATATATACTGTGTTTTGACATAATATTATGTCTCTCGTCTCTGTCTGTCTGTGTGTTTATCCAGGGGGAGGCGTGAGTTTGCCACTGCAGAAGGCGAGTGTATGCCTTGTCACACTGAGTGTGCAGTACAAGAGGGAAAAGTGACCTGCACTGGGCCGGTATGTGCCTCACCTTCACCCTCCAGCTAACTGACGCCATTAGTTTGACAATCAGGTTGAAAACTAAGTCAGAGAACAAACAAAAGTCAGGTTCTTCAAGTACAGTGATTGTTAGAACAGGAAAATTGCTCCCACCTAGTGGCAATATGTCAGACACATATTTTATGTTAACCACTCTCAAGCCCCTGCTATTTTCTATTTTGTTGAAATTGTTGAATGACAGTATTGTGTGAAAATATAGTGAAAATAACCTTTTGGGGATATTTTGGGGGAAATGTTCATCTATAATGACATACCCAAAGTAGAGAGCCCAGATTGAAAGCGGTTAAATTATACAGCACAGGCAGATTAATTATTACATTAATCTCCAGACATAATTTAGAAGTAAACTCTGGTATAGCTCTTTCCATTGTTCCTATCCTTTGCAGGGGTCATCAGTGTGTCCGTACATGGACAAATGTACTTGGCCTGCCCTTGTCCGTTTTCACATAACATTATAATGTTCTTATTTTGATCATAAGACCCAATTACTGAATGTCAGTCTCCACTTACTGATTTACTATGGCACATTAGGAGTCCATTTGGTTCCATTTGTGCACTCTCAGAGTTACAGAGTTACAAACCTGTAAAGGTCATTCAAGCTCTTTGTGTGTTTCTGCTCATATTATTGTCCACTCATTTGTACGTTCATGGCAAATCGACTTTTGACCACAAGCCAGCATGGTGGTGATCTGTTGTTACACTGCTCTTCCCCCTCTCTGCAGGGAGCAGATGAGTGTGTGGCGTGTGCCAGTCTCAGAGACGGTCCACACTGTGTGTCCTCTTGTCCCGAGGGAGTGATGGGAGGGGAGGGAGTCATATTTAAATACCCCAACAAACAACAGAGCTGCGAACCCTGCCACGCCAATTGTACCCAGGGGTATGTGTGTGTGTGTGTGTGTGTGTGTGTGTGTGTGTGTGTGTGTGTGTGTGTGTGTGTGTGTGTGTGTGTGTGTGTGTGTGTGTGTGCGTGTGTGTGTGTGTGTGTGTGTGTGTGTGTGCGCGCGCGTGCGTGTGTGTGCATGTGTCTCTGTATTTTAGTTTGATCATTTTCATCAGGTTTTCATCAATTTTGTATGCTACAATGTGTGTTGATATGATTATATGAAAATATGTGTCTTTATGTGTGTTTTGAATTTCCCTTTTTTTCCTGTATTTTGCATTCAGATGCTCAGGCCCAGGAATCAGGGACTGTTTGCCCTCCAGATCCATATCGGGGTAAAGACCTAGCTCCTTTCAATGAAAAAATGAATTCACATTGACATCGAAATAAATAACTTACAAAGTATCGACTGCTGATATTTACACATTCCTTGTTTTGTCTCCACCCAGCCAAACTACAGGAATAGTGTTAGGAGTGATCGCGTTGCTCTTTGTTGGATTTGCCATCTTTGCTTTGGTTATTCTGTACCGCCGAGGTCTGGCCATACGTCGCAAACGAGCCATGAGGAGATACATGGCGAGTGGAGAAGTAAGTCCGAGTTCTGTTTGCATTTCATTATGCTGCAGTCAGCGTTTAAACTGGATTTGTTTGTATTAGCATGCATGTTCTCTTTTATACATAATAGAGCTTTGAGCCACTGGACCCGAGTGAGAAAGGAGCCAAAGTTCATGCTCGGATCCTGAAGCCTTCAGAGCTGCGTAAGATCAAGCTGCTGGGGAACGGGATCTTTGGCTGTGTCCATAAGGTACTGTCTGACATCAACCGTCCTGTACACCGCTCTTCTCATTCGTAACACATTTTAACAGTGGTGGAAAGCAAGTACAGTACATTTACTTAAAGTACTGTACTTAAGTACAACACATCTCAGAGACAAATAATGTACTTTTTACTCCACTACAATTATTTGAAAACTTTAGTTACTAGTTACTTGTAAGTTTGTAGATTTTTATTATTATTACAACAAAACAAACATTTACCACTTCAGTCCTATTTAAACTTACAAGTTCACAACGCATCAACGATGAGCCTGTAGATCTGCTATTTTCAAACTTTTTTTATGTTTAACATTTTAGACTTATGCTAACTTGTGAAACGGCACATTCTGCATAACGAGTACAGTATTGATACTTTTACTTAAGTAAAACATTTGAGTACTTTTTCACAGGGCATTTGGATTCCTGAAGGCGATACGGTGAAGCTTCCTGTGGCCATAAAGATCATTCACGATCGCACTGGACGACAGACCTTCCATGAGGTTACAGATGTGAGAGAACCCACCCTCCCCACCAAATTAACATTTAATAGTTCATTTGTAATTTTTTATTTTTTATATAATCTTATTTTTTTATTATTATTATTATTATTTGTAATAGTTATTTAGCCTAACCTTTAAACAGTATCTGCTTTTTGCTTTTGCCTACTACAGCACATGTTGGCCATAGGCAGCCTGGACCATACTCATGTAGTCAGGATCTTAGGTATCTGCCCGGGTGCCAGTCTGCAACTTGTCACCCAACTCGGCACGCACGGCTCTTTGCTGGAGCACATTCGGAAGCGTAGGAACTGCCTCAGCCCCCAGAGGCTGCTCAACTGGTGTGTGCAGATTGCAAAGGTAAAATGCTAATAACACTGAGGAATCGATGGTACTGCGTGTATATGAAGTGGTGTAAAGTAACTGAGTACATTTACTTAAGTACAGTACTTGACTACAATTTGGAGGTATTTGTACTTGACTTGAGTTTTACTTTAGGGTACTTTAAGTACATTTTGATACCAATACTTTTGTACGCTTCACCTCCCAATGTATGAATGAATGAACCATTGTAAAACGCTTTGAGCACTTGGAAAAGCGCTATAAAAATGCAATTAATTATTTACTTTTACTCAAGTCAATTTTGAATGCTGGACTTTTTTGTATACTAGTATTTCTATATTGCAGTATTGATACATTTGAGTACTTTTCCCCACCTCTGCAGGGCATGTATTACTTGGAGGAGAACAGGATGGTCCACAGGAACCTGGCAGCCAGAAATGTGCTCCTGAAGAATGATTTCATCGTCCAGATCTCAGACTATGGCATCGCAGACCTGCTCTACCCAGATGAAAAGAAATACTTTTACAACGAGGTCAAGGTGTGTGTCTTTCCAATAAAGATATGGTAGTTTATCGTGGTAGGCTGAAGTATCAGATCAAGGTCCATGAGAGTCTTTGACTCAGATTATTGATCTTAAAGATAGTTGGCAGATAAGCTCTATTCTAATGTAGTTCACTGTTAAAATCTCCAGTAGCAATTATCCGCTGACATTCCTTGACAATTCATGCAGTCGTTATTTATTTAGTGTGTGTTAATGCTATCAATACAATTATTATTTAAAATATATATTTATATTTTAGACCCCAATCAAATGGATGGCTTTGGAGAGCATCTTGTTTCGCAGATACACACATCAAAGTGATGTCTGGAGCTATGGTGAGTGTTGTGCTGATCTCCTTACTCTATTACACTCTATAATATTGGTATGTATCTCAGAATCAGCTTTATTGTCACATCACTGGTTTACAGGTGTAAAGAAGTAGGTCAGAGGGAAGAGTACAGATAGAGAGAGAGAAAATTAAATAAGCATGTCAAAGAGAACATAAAAGGATGAAGCTATCCACATATACACACACAGCATAAAACCAGACTAGTAGATCAGTATGTACTTGAGGTTACGCATGCAAAGGTGATAACACATCATTGGTAGGTCCACATAGCGGCAGGTCGTATACAATATATATGATTAGACATAAGGTGCAAAAAAGAACAGAGTTCACACAGACGAACATATCCACATGAACATATCCTCATGTAATATGTCATGTATATCAGTGCATCCCTAGTAATTTGACCTATAAAACTCCATAGAAAAAGGCTGATGCACACCTCAAAAGGTTGGTGACAAGTGCGTAGGACAAAAGTGCATATCATAAAAGGGTATCTTCAGGACGTCCCGATCGAATTAATAAAATAAAAAGCAAAAGTTTTTGCAAGTTTCTGACAGTGTGCAGTTCCTTTTCTTTGTTTTTCAAAGATACCCTTTTAACCTAAAAATATCTTCGTTTAGGTGTGACAATATGGGAGATGATGTCATATGGGGCGGAGCCATACGCAGCAATGCGCCCTCAGGAAGTTCCTGATCTACTGGAGAAAGGCGAGCGCCTGTCGCAGCCTCAGATCTGCACAATCGATGTCTACATGGTCATGGTCAAGTGTAAGTGCCCCACCCTCCTACATTGTCCTCTATTCAGCTGTCTCTGTAAATGACACCAACTACATGCATAGGTGTTAACTACAGTAGACTACACTGTACGCCTTCTTTCACATTGAATTTTATTAGTTTCTGAAACTCATTATTTGTATTGGCTGAAACAACATGGTATTGATGGTCTAACAGTGACATATGACTTTATTCCAGGTTGGATGATTGATGAGAATGTCCGTCCAACCTTCAAGGAACTGGCTAGCGAGTTTACCAGAATGGCCAGAGACCCGCCCCGCTATCTTGTAATCAAAGTAAGGCACACCCTGTCAGCATCAGCACATACAGTATGTAATGATTATTTTTCATGAATAGAAGCTACGTTAATGTAGCACAGGCACAGGCACACGCATTAACACTTGATGAAATGAGATTTGTGGTAGAGGGGAAAAGGGCGAACCAAGTAGAGAGTCAACTGAGGTAATGTTTACCAAGTTTAGAAGGTTTAGGTGGCTTTAATATTAGGTACACAATGGTCATTATGCTGGTGGTTAGCGGTTAGGTTACTTAGGTAATCTCTCTACTCCACTAGGGGGAGTGCAGCACACAAGACCCGGCCCCAGATGAGCAGAACCAGCGGAGTGTGGACCTGGATGACCTGGATGGTGACCTGGAGGACCAGAACGAACCAGGACTGGAGGATGGCATGATGACCACATCTCCTCACTACTTGGCACCTTCCAGGAGCCTGTCTCGCCTCTCTAGAATGGACAGTCACAGAGTAGGTGTAGGAGCAAAATGGTGTTTATATTTAGGGGCCAAGCCTGAAGGGTCGAAGGCCCCTATTGTTTTTCTACAGTGTTTTTTGAATCTCACAGTAATTCGTCAAAGGACCTCTGACCTTTAGATCTCCCAATTATATGATTGTATGAATTATATGATCCACTCCTGGGATTTTTCCATTTTCTCATTTCCATTAATTTGTGCGGAGTCTGGACCCTTACTTTTTGCTTGGCCGTGCACGTGCGCTTTGTATTTGTGCACTGATTGATTAGTTAGTGATAAAGGTAGGCATTGGTGGGAGTGTCTCTGCGGGTGGCCTCCAGCAGGTTACAAAAGACGGTCCTCACCTGCTCACCTTAAAAGGCTGGCTTGGCCGTGGGGGTATAGGGTGAGATGGGAGATGAGATGGCATTTGATGTTGACCGCATTTCATATTTTGCTCACTGTTAAAGGACCACTTCACCACTTTTCAACCTATCTTCATATAATAGGTCCTCACTAATAATCATGATAAAATGGCACCATTTTTTTCTACTCAGTCCATGGCAGTTCAGAAACCCGTCCACCAGTGACATCATCGTTAGGCAGATTTTTTACAAAAATGTTTAGATTTGTATTATCGTGAGAACGATGGCTTCCATTTTCGCATTGCAACTTTTCAGGACTAGAAAGCCTGCAGTTTCTATTAGCTTGGATTCCCCATCGATGATGTCACTGGTGGACGGGTTTCTGAACTGCCCACAGCCCTCCTATGAGACACAAACTGAGTAGAAAGAAATGGTGCCATTTTATCATGATTATTTGTGAGGACCTAGTATATGAAGAATTGAAGATAGGTTGAAAAGTGGTGAAGTGGTCCTTTAACTAATATGCACATATTTATTACACATTATTTATTGGAAATGTAATATATATTGTATGTAATATGTAATATTTGGTGACACTGAAGTAAAACATTGCGTCACACACCTTTCTTCTCCCATGCTTAGCCTGCCGGCTGATTGGCTTATTGGGGCCCAGGGTTGCTATCAGCCGCAATACTAGGACTTCTGAGTTACTACATCACGTTAAGAAAGACAACAATGACAAGGTTTATCCTTGTGACAATTTCCCCCTCTGTCTCTACCTTTCTCATATTTCTTCTTCCAAAGGTGGTTCTTACACCGAATCTGGCTGGATACCTGCCTATGACCCCAGGTGTTGATAACAACCCAGGACAGGTGAGTGGTTTGCGATAATAGGGGTGAAGGGAAGACAAAATACATTCCTATATAATTATAGTATGTCAAACAGACTAGACTACAGTCCATTTCCAGCTAGAAGCCATGTCATCATAAAGGACTTTGTAACCAGGTTTCTGAAAGTGCATTATAAGTCAAGTTTATTATTATTCATCATAATTTAGCCCCATTTGTATTTATCAGTTTTCCTTATTCAATGTTTATAAACAAGTCTTGTCAATATTGGTATCATTTAAGTTGACGATAAATCATCACACAAATAATTGCAATTAACGATTTAATTGCATTGTCGTTGAACATTGGAACATTATGAATCATTATGTTTGGTTTTTAGACTACTACTACTACTTATACCGATACTTAAAAAACATGAATTCTGCTATTTCCACTATTTTTGAAAATGTTTGAAAATATATGACAATTTTTCAACTGGAAATGGAAATAATTATGACGATTACGCAAAAAGATAATTGCGATTAGATAATGATGTGACAGGCCTACATCTACAGTAAGTGTATGTCAATCCTTTTTCCCTAATGCACATTTTTCTTCCATTTCCTTAGCAGTCCTCCTCTTGGCAGTCACGCTCCCGGCTCGACTCAGCGCGGACCATGTCCGAGAGCTCGGAGGGCCGTGGCACGGTGGTGGAGCTGGAGATGACCGAGGACCT
Source organism: Electrona antarctica (assembly GCF_951216825.1). Taxonomy (NCBI): domain Eukaryota; kingdom Metazoa; phylum Chordata; class Actinopteri; order Myctophiformes; family Myctophidae; genus Electrona; species Electrona antarctica. The sequence goes on along the minus strand of NC_136790.1, from coordinate 34,676,567 downwards.
GTCCCTGTGCCTGACCGGCAGCCCGTGCAGGAGAAAGCATCACCGCGAGGACAGTGCCTACATGTCCCAGAGGGACAGCATGTCTGGTGGACCGTCTGAGACTCCGTCCCCAGACATGGAGGAGGAAGACCTGAACGAATATGTGCTCCCTGGAGACAGCCCGGAAAGAGGTGTGCCTTTAAACCACGTTAACCCTATAGCGTCTCACTTTGGGCATGTCACATTATAGGCAAAAGGTTTCAGACATTTAAAAAAACTGTACTGTGGGTACAGCATTGTGTAAACAGAGCTATGTCACATTGCGTCGTTATATACATGTATGTTATACTAACTATTTAATTAATATACAGAAAAAGCCTCAGATTTAAAATGCGTTTAAAGGTAAATGTATATATACAGATCTGCAATCTCACAAAGCATCGCATTACAACAGGTCATGAGCTTGTAGATCAGCTATTTTCATATATTCCTCGTCATACAATGACACAATGAAGAATATAGGGCTTAAGTGGTTAAAATCAGATGTTTGGATGTTGTTATCAGCTCATCTGGTCTATATATAAATGCAGTCCATTTACCATTGTAGAATTGACAGTAAATCACAGAATCACAGTCTGTATGTGAGATGTTGTTTTCTAGGGTAGCTCTAAGGTAGCAGCCGGTTCACAATCTTTCTTGACCCTTACTAACTTTAGTTTTGTTTATTGCATATAACAATGAGAATACATGGTTGGATCAAAAGAAAATGTACAGTACATAGGGATTGGGAAGGGATTTGAATCCTTACAAAACAAAACAATGAATAAATAACTATAATAACACTATATCAACATTTTATAATAACCATTTTATAATATATTGTGTCGGGCGGAAACCTTTTGGATCCAAAACTATTAATTTTCAGGAAATGGGAGAGAAACGTTCCAATTGATCCAATATATTATTATTTAGTTACAAGCTCTTATTAATTATTTTCATTGGTATATTTATGAAATCAACACACTTTACCACTTTCACTTTCGAAAGTTCTCAATAGTGAAAATAGCTGATCTACAATTTGGAGATACAAGGTTTCCACCCGACAATATAATATAGTAAATTATATTTGATCAAACTCTTTATTTATTTTTAACTTTTTTTTCTAGACACCCTGCTGTCCAGCTCCCATGCCACGATGTCTCATGACAGGCTCATAGGCAAGGCTTACTCTCCCTTGAATGACCCAGATGAAGAAGAATACGAGTATATGAACAAACGGGTGTGTGCAGCATCTCTCCAAACCAGACATAACAGTCTGGGTCGCAGAGATAACAGTCCCTGGCTGAAGATGAGCAAGAGACAAAGCTCCTCTCCCTCCGTACTAGACGACAGGGCAGGGGACAACAGCACAGATCGCACCTTGGATCCAGAGCCGCAGACCTCTCGCGACGTGGAATACGAATACATGGATATCAGAGGATCTGAATCCGAGGACAACTGTCCCCCGACACAGGACGCCCCTCACCCAAAGACAGTGATCCACAACGGAGAAATGGAGGACGACGACTACATGGAGAATGATGCCTATCAGTACACGAACAGACAGCCAAAGCTGCGGCAGGCTCTCCAAGACAGAAAGGGCCTGAAAGTGCAGGGAAGGAGAGAAGATGATGCGTGCGAGTACGAGGAGATGGACTCCCTGGTCGTCCCTGAAGCTGGGGAGACAGTGGAGTATCAGAACATACAGGTTGAAGAAGACGGGGCAGCGGGAGGTACGGAGGCATGGGCATCCGGTTTGGACCCTTATGTCAAAGTGCACGCTGGGGTTGGAGTCAGTGACCCGCGTGGCAGAGATAGATCTTTTGACAATCCAGACTACTGGCATAGCAGGATGTTCCTGAAGGAAAATGCTGTGCACACATAAACTGTTGTTTTGGAGTTGGGTAATGCAGTATGTAGCCTCTATCTTCCCTATAAAATGTGTAAATGAAGGACTGTGGAAGGCGGAGCGTGATCAACAGCCATCTTTAGGCTTGATTTATGCTTCCTTGGACCACAAGCATAAATTATGCATTATACTGTAGCCAATGACTCACGTTACAATAATAAGTCAACACGTGAATCTCACAACTTGTCTGTTACAAGCTGATACTATATTTTTGGACATAGGTACATAAGTACATAAGACATAAGCGCTGAGTATTTTCAGAAATAATGGCACTGAATGTTGGGGACACTATAATAGAAATGGCCAGAATACAAGCTCTGTATTTTTATGTTTACTTATTGAAATGAACAAATGTTGTCTTTTTTTTAGAACAATTTCATTGTATCTATACTTTGTTGATGATGATTTATCTGCAGAATAAAATATAATTGAAAGTTGTGGTTGTGGTTTATTTAACTGGTTTAGTTTATCTTTATATTATTATTTATCATTATTATTATTGTACAGTTAAAAAGAAAAGTCAAAATTAGTTATCCTTACACCAGGACATGTTTGTTTGATTGATTGATTGATTGACAATACTTTTGTGAATCATATTATATAGCCAAGTGTTTCTGTGCAGTCATGATTATTTCTGTTTGTATCTTTGTTTTACATCGTTCTGTGTATACTCGGTAGAATCATAATTGTGTCCAGCAGATGTCGCCATAGCTCAAGTTAACCACGTTTTTGCATTCATGGGTAATTCAAGGCATTGAGTCATGGAGATGGACAACAAGACAATTAGGAACATTTTATTCTATTGCATCTATTGCAGAATTGGACCAGATAGCAGATAGGTGATAATTGTCAAGTCTATTTAGCTTTTCATGTGGTATCTTGTACGTACATATTAACATAAAATATATATTTTGAATGCATGGCCATTCAGGGGCTCCGTACAAATGCATTCCCGTTTCCCCCAACATTTCTCTTCAACCATTGAAATCAATGAAATCATGACCTGCTACACTTTGCTTTGGACAAAACACGCCACAGCTTAATATCATATTATTTTGCAGTGGTGGAAAAAGTACTCACACTTTGTACTTTTTTTTTGTACTGTTACAAGTAAAAGTCCGGCATTCAAAATGTACTTGAGTAAAGGTACAAATAAGTATTGGCATCAAAATGTACATACAGTACAAAAAGTAAAGGTCCAATGTTCAAGGTTGTACTTTATTGTTACATCATCTTGTGTACAGGTACTTAAGAGTAAAACTTTTTTTTTTTTTGGTCAGACAGTAAAGTGAGAAAAGGAAAAACATAAAAATATTAAAGAAAGGAATTGAGAGTACAAAAAAGAGCAAGGAGAGAAAAAAAGCATTCAAGCAGAAACATTCATCAAATCAAATGTGCATATAGTCTTGGTATGTTGTACATATCATCATCAAATCTTAACAGATGTACAGTAGACTATGTGCAAATAGTTCTTGGTATGTTGTTGTTGGATCCTGTTTAATTGGATTCTTCATAAGTAAAAGTACTCATTATTATTATGCAGAATGTCCCATTTCACAATTTTTCAAATGTATAAACATACTGAAGTGTATAATGTATGTTTTGTAATCGTATTCAAAATCTACAAATTAACTAGTAACTATCCTATAAAGTTTTCAAATAAATGTAGTGGAGTAAAAGTACAATATTTGGATCTGAGCTGTAGTGGAGTAGAACAAGTAAACTTATTGGAACACCTCAAAATTGTACTTAATTAGGCTAAATGTATATAGTTACTTTCCACCATACAAAACTGCACTATCCACACATGGAAAGACTATTCCGTAAATGTGTCACAGTCATATTCAACTATATAGTCAATACAATGTTCTTCTTTATCATAGCTGATGCTGCTGTCATTTTGTTTGAATGTCAATGTTGTATTTTCTATTTTGTTTGTATACAGAAGAATACACAATGAAATAGCTTTAACCACTGTATTAATGGAAAGTATTTTCTACAGCAAAGTAAAACAAAACAAAACAAAAAAATCAGAACACCCTTTAATGTCTCTATGAATAGGCTACACAGGTCAGGACCTAAATGGCAAAGTGAACTCAATAGTATGACATCATGTGACATCTATGTTGAATAAAAACAAGAGCTCAAATTAGAAAAATACCTTCTATGTGAAAACCGTAAGTATAGACAGGCTATTTGCAACTTTAGGCTAAACAACACAAGAATTCCAAGGGTCATCGGTAGATATAAAGGACTGGAAAGAAGTCAGAGGATTTGTAACCTGTAATGAAGCCAGAATTGGAGATGAGTGCCATGTTCTGTTGGAATGTAAGAATACTAGCATTATGAATTATGATTTTTTACCCAACCTTCTATGTTTAAATGAATTGCATTACTAAAATCTGAAAAACAAAAAGTAATCTATAAATTGGGTGCTTTTCTGAAAAATGTTCTTCCACTGTACAAATAGGGAAAGCCTTCCGATATGTCGATGTATATCATGTAATGTATTGTATACTGTTGATTGTATACTTTTATGAATCTGTGCTCCAAACCATGTGATCATGGTCGTGAGTTAAATAAATGATGATGATGATGAGGAAACAGGCCATGGGCTTTTTCGGGTTATCCTTTCAGCATCCTTTTGTATAAATCTGTACCCTGTACTAGCCTACTGTGCCTTTTATGCAAACTGTTATTTAAGTATTCAATCAATCAATCAATCAATCAATCAATCAATCAATCAATCAATCAATCAATCAATACAATGTCTTGATACAAATGTCTTGATAGTTTAGGCTCTAAACTATGGGCAAGCATAATTCTAATTTGGATATAATTTAAAAACTTTAAAAACTTTACTTTTCAAACGTGATTAGATTACATGCTTTCCTGAGTACATGCATGATGTACGAAATTAGAATAATTGCTTCTCAACATGGACTACTTTTCCCATTTAGCTGAAGTATTGGCGATTGAATATGACGTCATCTCTACCTATAAATAACGCCCTCTCCCTCCGTCACTTCCTCTTTCAGCTGCTCTCCTTGCCCTGAGGTAAGGTTGGATTTTTGGCACGTACTGAATCCAAATTAATCTACACATTTTCCAAACCATCCACTGTATTTAATAATATTTTCTCATTTCTCTTTCATAGACCCGTCTCCACAAGATGAGAGCTAAGGTGAGTAAAGGAGATAATTAGATATTTACACGCACTTCCCCTTCAATCCACAAATAAACAATGCAACTATGCATGTTGGTAGCGTCAGCTAGCCTAGCCTCTGAATGCAACGAGTTCACCACCTCATTATACTGTATTTGTACCACCTGTACAAGTATATTACGAGTATTATGCTATTCGTATTGAATTTGACTTGGCTACTGTTATACCGTTATACTTATACCGTGTTGTGCACATGCAGGCCTGCGCCGCCGGGCTAGCCCTTGCACCAAATCTTAGTTGAAAATGGCTAACGGCGTGACTTAAACAAGATGGAAAATGCTTATTAACCAGTTTGACTAATATTTATGATTACCTAGATGTGTCCCCTGAAAGCCTTGCGGGAGCAACTTAACATACCGCTAATGATAAACTGTATTTGTGTGCAATAATTCACCTTTTTCCCCTCTTCTTTCAGTGGAGGAAGAAGCGTATGCGTAGGTAAGAAATATGTTATTTATTATTGGGGCTAGTCTGGCCATTTAGATATGCCACAACACTTGGACCCGTTCCTTTAGTGCTACTTAGAACATTCACAAGGACGTTTTGATGGGCAAATCCTTGAATTTTCATTAGTCTTACTTTGTACCGCCTGCATGGGCAGCTTCTGTAGTTGCCACACAGTAATGTCTAAATGAAACTCAACTGGGCTATTTATTTTCACTTCAACATGTTTAATTTAACATTACTCAGGCGTTTGTGTGCACCCCGGCAGTTTAAGTTGTGTGATTCAGTATTTGATTTTCATTTTATCCAATTTTATGACCCTAATGTAGCTTAATTTTATATTGGCCATGTTAGCTTCACTGCAAACACCCATCCTTGGTTCTGGATTCAGATATTGTCCCGTGAGAAGCTGTCAATTCATATATTTTCTGGGCCCCCTCACAGGACTATCTGTAACCACAACCCAACAATGGTTTAAAGATTTGTTCTAAATGCACATGGCCATTCTGTACAGTTGGGGGTACTGCACATGGCCATTCTGTACAGTTTGGGTACTGCACATGGCCATTCTGTACAGTTGGGGTACTGCACATGGCCATTCTCTACAGTTGGGGGTACTGCATTAGATGTGATTTGACTGTTGAATCTACTAACCCCAGACTAGTGTTGGCTGGCTATGATCTTTCTCCGGGGGGGTCATACACCACCCTATTTCAAAGCTATTCCATCCAAGTGTACATGCACCTGCCCTTTAAATTGGCTCAGTGAAATGACACATAAATCTGATACTAGAATATTGGCCTAGCTCCAGACTCCAGTACAGAATGTAAAGGCAACTTCTTGCCATACAATCTTGGGGGTGGGCAATATGGAAAAATATAATGTCATGCAGTATGATACATATTTTTCATGCAGTTTTTAGGGTTAACGGTACAACCACACAAGGTAACAAACTAAAAAGAGAGTAGAACATTTATTTTAGTCCAAACAGTTCTACAAAAGTGTAAATTGAGGTATAGAACTATCACGATATATACGATATTTCTGAATATCTTATCACAATGATATTTATCACATCACCCAACCCTACTTTGAAGTGTCACTTCATTTCTCATCCGAGCTAACCAACACTTATTAGCTGAATTTAGTTAATGAACCTGGCTTAAGTCAAGGTCACTATTTTTCTCTGACTCATGTCCTTTGTATGCTTTGTCCACAGGCTGAAGCGTAAAAGGAGGAAGATGAGGCAGAGGTCCAAGTAGACTATCGTCTCACTTCACCTGCAGCTGTGATCCTGTCTGAACCTTCAATGATGACCGACGCTTGCAGCCCATGAATGTTCCAAGCACTGAAGTGGATTCTGTAGAGCTGTCCGCATTGAAGGCACGAAGGCTGAATCCTGAATCCTGGTTCTAACTTCTGAGTACACAATGCTTCCCATGGCAACCAGCTATGGATGTCTCACTGGAACATTGCAAAATGACTCTTGAGGATTGATCTCTTGTTCTTAACATCAGAACAGCTGTCTTTGTCAACAAAGTAATAAACCTGTTTTACAAACTGAATGATTGTGGTATATTTTCAACTATTGTGATGGATCTAATTGTGTTCTTAAGGGTAGAAGTTAAATACTTAAAAAAATAGGGTGCATGTCTAATGCAACACCAGTTTATTATAATACCATGATGGTTAGTGAGATTACAAGGTTTTGTATTTGACAAACCATAGGAATGCCTACTTAATCACCTTATTGGCTGGTTGAATGTTTGAAAACTGACTTGGTGACTGCATTGTTTCAGTGGTTTAACAGCTGTGCTACAGCTGTTAGTGTTATGCAACAGTCATGGTAACGTTCTTAACAATTTGTTATACACAATTGTTCAATACTATGCATATGGCAATTAAATGTGGCTGTGCAACAGTAGCTGTAATACAGTTAGTATAATCAAATCCTGGCACAAGTGGCATGCCATGTGCATCTATAAGGGTAAGAGTCAAAAGTCTACAATTATTAAAGTTTTCAGACGTCTATGCTAGAACAGGGATTGGATCTTCAGTGAGTAGATGTATGGCTCATAGCTCAGTCAGTGTGCTATTTTAACCACCACCCACAGTGTGTCCTAAATCAGTGGTTCTTAAACTTGGTTTCAAAGGACCCCACTTTGAGATAGCCTGGCTACTAAGCCAGATCGAATCATCCGTTGACAAAAAGAAATGCCTGCCGGCACACGACAGTGATTTAAGTCTGGCTTATTAGCCAGGCTAACTGAGATCTACTGCACTTGTATACTTCACCTCATGTGTGAAACATGCACGCACGCAGCGTTCTATATCAATTGAATTATTTGTCAGTTTATAATTTCATAACATTGGATGGCAAAGCTATTGTTCTTGTATGTCTATTGTGTTGTATCAATACACACACTGACAAGTAATTTAAATTGCAAACTGGTATGATTCTCCAGATTCTGGAGAACGGCACATTGGTGCAGGCTAAATATATGTATCTGCTCAGCCTCATACTGTCCCATTGGGGGCGACCAGGAGCCATTTATTTGTTGCAAACCCAAGACTCAAAGCTATTGTTCTTGTATGTCTATTGTGTTACTTCTATCAATACACACACTGACACAAGTCATTTAGATTGTAAACTGGTATGATTCTCCAGATTCTAGAGAACAGGGCACATTGGTGCAGGCTAAATAGATGTATCTGCTCATACTGTCCCATTGGGGGCGACCAGGAGCCAATTATTTGTTGCAAACCCAAGACACAGCTAACTGAGATCCACTGCACTTGTATACTTCACCTCATGTGTGAAACATGCACGCACGCAGCATTCTATATCACTTGAATTATTTGTCAGTTTATAATTTCATAACATTGGATGGCAAAGCTATTGTTCTTGTATGTCTATTGTGTTGTATCAATACACACACTGACAAGTAATTTAAATTGCAAACTGGTATGATTCTCCAGATTCTGGAGAACGGCACATTGGTGCAGGCTAAATATATGTATCTGCTCAGCCTCATACTGTCCCATTGGGGGCGACCAAGAGCCATTTATTTGTTGCAAACCCAAGACGCAAAGCTATTGTTCTTGTATGTCTATTGTGTTACTTCTATCAATACACACACTGACACAAGTCATTTAGATTGTAAACTGGTATGATTCTCCAGATTCTAGAGAACAGGGCACATTGGTGCAGGCTAAATAGATGTATCTGCTCATACTGTCCCATTGGGGGCGACCAGGAGCCAATTATTTGTTGCAAACCCAAGACACAGCTAACTGAGATCCACTGCACTTGTATACTTCACCTCATGTGTGAAACATGCACGCACGCAGCATTCTATATCAATTGAATTATTTGTCAGTTTATAATTTCATAACATTGGATGGCAAAGCTATTGTTCTTGTATGTCTATTGTGTTGTATCAATACACACACTGACAAGTAATTTAAATTGCAAACTGGTATGATTCTCCAGATTCTGGAGAACGGCACATTGGTGCAGGCTAAATATATGTATCTGCTCAGCCTCATACTGTCCCATTGGGGGCGACCAGGAGCCATTTATTTGTTGCAAACCCAAGACGCAAAGCTATTGTTCTTGTATGTCTATTGTGTTACTTCTATCAATACACACACTGACACAAGTCATTTAGATTGTAAACTGGTATGATTCTCCAGATTCTAGAGAACAGGGCACATTGGTGCAGGCTAAATAGATGTATCTGCTCATACTGTCCCATTGGGGGCGACCAGGAGCCAATTATTTGTTGCAAACCCAAGACACCGGGGCGCAGAAGAAGTAGGTGGATTGTAAACAGAAGGATATGGCTGACGATGAGGGTGGAGGTGGGCAGAATATAGACGAAAACATGGGAAATCAGCTACAACTCTTACCTGGTAATGATCTGAACGAACTCTTTTTCTATTTTGCGAGGCGTTTTGCAACAATGATACATTTGCGAATGATTTATACTTGCAGTTAGCAAGCATTAATGCACAAAGGGCGACTCTGAGTCTGATCATAACATCTGATGATCATAACATAACATCATAACATCTGAGCTTTTTTTTGCTTTCTGGAGAACACTGGCTCATACCAAGCTTACACTTACATAAATGTAAGTGGGTTTGATAGTCAGTCATAGCCCCCTAGTGTTAAAGCTCGTTAAACGTTTCAATTCGAGCCATTCGAAACAGAGAGGCGTGTCAGGAATGGACCCTATTTATATGACAATCGCATCGTTTATCAGTAACATATAGTATAGGAAGGAATAATGTTAGTTTTGGTAGCATAGCATTAACTTCTTCTAACGCCATGGACCAGAGCATAGGAATATGTCATGACCTTAAATGAGACTGCAATTTGCATGCCAGGCAACGCTACACATGAATGGTATTGGTATCCCATTCCCATTGCAGAAAATGAAGAAGAGGAGGAGTATGACATGGAGGCTGCAGAGGACCGGGACAGTGAAGATGCAGAGAAGCCTACTACCATCAACTTTGACCCTAGTCTTCCCACATCACATGCTGTGCGTGATGAATTTTGAATTAATATAATGCCTAGCTAATCCTATTACCTCAACAGATTTTCAACAAGTCACAATATATATATATATATATTTTAGAGAATGTTGCAATATCATGAATTCTGCCAAATGCAAATATAGAATAGTGTTTCACAATATCACATACTTATTAGGCTTTCTTTATGTTGTAGCCATTTATCATCAAGTTTGTTATTATCTGCACACACTGCACACACTATGAAGACCTCCCCTAGAAGAAGGGGAAAAGAGTATGTGTCATTGCAACAGTTTTGTCTTATTGATTTGCTCGTCTATCTCTGGCTCACTGTGGTAACAGTACTTGGGAGCAGACATGGAGGAGTTTCATGGTCGAACAGTCCACGACGAGGACAGCTGTCATACAATTCCAGTGCTGCCACACACAGCTGTCATGTTGGTTCCAGGACAGATGCTGCCTCTGCAGCTGTTCAGACCACAGGAGGTCAGCATGATGCGCAGCGTCATTCAGAAAGATCGCACCTTTGCCGTGCTTGCACACAGGTACGAAATATGGATACAAGAGTGGGCACTAAGGAAGAGTTGGCACCTCAATGTAAAATTTGCTGCAAAATGTAAAAAAATATATATATATTTGAAAAATTGTCCTTTTAGTAATGTAAAGTATACATGATTTGAACATGCACAGTACATCATTATCAGACTTAAATTTACCCTTCAACTTCTTGTCTTGCTACATGTTTTGTAGCAATTTTAGAAATATTAGACTATAAATGTCAAATGTTCAATCATGTTCTAATTGTAAGTATCAATAAATAATATGAATTAATACTTAAGTAAAGTACAGGTACTCTTAAAGCTGCACTATACCTCGGATTTGACATTTGAACCTGGTTTCCTGCGCAAGTGCTGACATTTTTACCGTTTTCTAAGGGGATAAATTGAATCTTGATCACGTTCAAATTTGTGTCAGATCCTGTGTCAAGGTGAGATGTGACTTTTGACACAATCTGTGTGAAAAGTCAATGTCTCAATAGAGGAGCAGCGAGACAAAATACAACCACCCCAATTGTACAAGTTATATTGTACTCACTCTACAGATAGGGACAAAATTAAAATGTATTTTAAGTACAGAACTCAAGTTAAGGTACGTAGTTACTATCCACCACTGTTTGATTGATTGAAGTATTAACAGTTTGCAGAATTACAGTACATTTCAAGCACAACTCAATACAAAAACAGTTAACTGTGGACGACACAATAAAGCATTACATATTATTGTTCATAAATGTATGGCAACTGTCTATATCTCAAATCTCTCTACAGTGGCTCGGGTGAGCCAGATGCAGAGTTTGGGACAACAGCTGAGATCTACGCATACCGGGAGGAGCAGGAGTACGGGATTGAGACGGTCAAAGTGAAAGCTGTAGGGAGGCAGAGATTCAAGGTCCATGAGATAAGAACCCAGGCAGACGGGTAAGCTGGAAAACACTGAGGGAGAGGTCTTCATTGGACAATCCATCTGGATTCAGTTTGAAGGAGTACTGTAGCTGTTGTTTAGGAAATGGTGGCATGGTTCTTTACAGATTGAAGACAAATATAAAAAAAGATTCACAGTTCTCTAGATAATCATGAGGACGAGTGATTTTTACCACTAATGGAAATCTTCTTTTATTTGGCTTAATGGATTTGATATTAACTCTTGCAACTAGGGGGCAGAGTCACTCTCTTCATAATCATATATCTTTCCAAGGAGGAGAAAACCAAACACACTTAAATTCACCTGTATATTCATTGGCAGGTTACAGTTAATACTTATGTAAGAGCTGCATAATCCACAACAATGCAAATATGCAGCACATCATGACATAAACAGACCATAGACATTGGGAGATATAAAAGTGTAGAAGATCATATATCCATAAAGTAATCAAAGGCAAACAAGATATTAGTGATTGACATGTTTGTTTTGTCTCTTAAGCCATGTTTAAGACATTTTTGATATATCCTCTCTCTAGGGGAACTGAAAGTTGTTTTAAGGTGTGTCACCGCCATACTGACCACACATTGGCTGTTCACAATAGGTGAACACTGAACAGTGTCGAACAATTGAACCTAGAATAAAGACTTCCAATGATATAAAACTTGTTTTCTTTTGAATGAACGATCAAGTGAACATTTATCATTTCATGTACATAATGTGTTGAGCCAGCACACAATCCATCTAATCATACAAATCTTTCCTTACTATACTATTATATACCCTTCTGGTTGTCTTTCTTTCCGCATCTACCAGGATCAGACAAGCCAAGGTGCAGATCCTGCCAGAACGTGTCCTCCCAGACCCCCTCACTGCTGTGCAGCTGACACCTATCTCCAGGCTCCACAAGCATCCATCTACCAGACCACCCACTCAGAGCTCCAAACAGGCCCAGTGCTGGTGGCATACATACCGCCAGGTGTGACTGACACACACACACACACACACACACGCACACACACACACACACACACACACACACACACACACACACACCTTTCAGTGGAGTTTCGAATACATCTTAGTTTGAATATAAAATATTGTATGCTGGTGTTTAAAGAAGAGTAGGCAGAGGACAGGGTGAGATGGAGGCAAGGAAAAGTATGCTCGCTGTACAACTTCATTTAAAGACTGCAGACATCTTTCTCTCTCTCTTGGTGCACACTCTTGCGAGAATAAATGACTGATTCTGCCATCATTACCAAACTAGATTGCCAGGCTCAGCATTTAGAATCAATTAAAGTGACGACCTGTGATTCACTATGTTCAGTACATTCATTACAGCGTTGGGTTCTGCCGAGTCAGGGTTTGTCTATCTGTGTATAGCATGGGAGGGGTGTAACTTGAAGCTGCTTGCAGTCTCTCAGGCTGATGACTGATGTGATCTCGTGAGACCAGCTGCTGTGTGAGGTTACAGGGTCCTAGGGCCTTGTGAGAACTCACATTACAGAGCTTTTATTTTATTCTTGATTTTCACCTTCAAATGTTGTTTTTAATATTCAAATATAGATTTGAATATGGAATATACACACACACACACACACACACACACACATCATCCGATTCTCATCAGCTGTGATCAGCTGGCACAATGTATTCAATAGGGATGTGCCGATGAGACATTTTGGCCGATATAATTAATTGCTGTTATGGCCGATAACTGATTACCGATGTCGATATGATCTCATTCTGTATTGAAAAATTATAATAATCTCATGTGACCGCTTACTCAAAGGAATACACCAGGCTACAGAGTAATGTGATTTACCTAGTATATACCACAATTAGGGATGGGAATTATCGATGAATGCATTAATAGTTAATACGTTTTAATAAGCTTAATAAGCTTATCGATTGATTAACCAGTTAGTTGATAAGCTGTGTTTAAAAAAACAATTGGAGAATCTTAATTTCCCTCAATGTCTGACATAAAAATCTACACTTTGCTGATATACAGAAAGAATACAAAAGGCATATTATATTCCTTAATCAAATATTTATTTGACCATTTGCGATACATGGCCAGGCATCTTTGTATGAGAAATAGAATCAAATGAAAAGTACACTGTCTTGTCTGTCACATCACATGCAAAAGCAGAGATGTTTCGATTAATTTGATTACTTATTAACTGTTAAGTTTAACCGACTAATTTCTTAACGGCGATTAATCGATTAACTATTAACATCCCTAACCCCAATAATCTGCTAATCAAAAGATTTTTTTAAAATGTTTGTTACAGTATGTGTGTACAATCAATGTGTTCTCCTTTCTGCACTTCAGAGGAAGTTCCATTGTGCAAACCTGACACCATGGCCACCCTGGGTCTATGCACTCTATGACTCTGTGAGTACTGGAGGATACAGTTATGTCACTGTGGCCTATTTAGAACTTCCCAGAATGATGAACATAAACACAGCTCAGTCCTATCAGCCACGTCTTGGGCAAAGCCATTTATTAAATAATCTTCTTCATTTTACCCTCCAGGAGTCTCTTATGAACCGAGTGAAAAAACAGCTCCATGAGTGGGATGAGAACCTGAAGGATGACTCTCTCCCCACAAATGCCATTGGTTGGTTTCCGCTTACATTATCATAGAAGGATCACAGGCGCACACGCATACAGAATATACATTACACACATTCGTCTCCATTTGTGTTATTCTTTCTGTGTCCTCTAATCCTCCTTTTCCGTTTCCCTCCGTCTGTCTGTCCTGTCTGGTTTCCGTCAGATTTTTCCTACAGAGTGGCTGCCTGTCTGCCCATAGACGACGCTCTGCGGCTCCAGCTGCTGAAGATCGGCAGTGCCATTCAGAGACTACGCTGTGAGCTGGACATCATGGACCGTGTAAGGACGGCCTTTTGCTACACATCAGTCCTGCCTTTTCTTTACAGCGTTTTCTTTAACCACTTAAACCCAATACTCGCCCTTCTACACCAAATCTCTTCACCGAAAATAACCGACCTCCAAGGATTCTCACAGCGCCTCGCAACACGACATGTTGGTAGCTTATAGATGCCAAAAAATGCCAAAAAAAACAAACATTTAAAAATATTTCTGTTCATCATAATTTGAACAGGATGCTCCCCTTGGCATTGTGTCCCTTGTTTGCTTACTGTCTACCAAAGCAGTCTGCATACCACAGGAGTCATGGGTGCTAGTGCCACCAATGTTTGCAGTGTCTGTTATAGTGTGCCATACTAGGGCAAATACCAGTCAGGGAAGTACAATTAAAATATCAGTCTTTACCTTTTACCCATTTACGTTTACTTTCTTCTCTGTGTTGGTACCTACACATCTGTGCATTATTCTTAACTTGTTACTGGGGCCAGTTTCGAATTGCAGCCACCTGTAATTGCTCTTTTAGAGCCGTTTTGAAAGAGTAAGGATTCACAATTCTTCATGACTGTTGATAGGGCGTTCCACATTTTTGTGTCATAGGAGAACAAATGTAACCTTGTTTGAGCCAAATCTGGGATGAATGTGATTAGTGGACAGCGTTAATGTTTTGGAAGTAGTTTTACAGGTACATGGGTGTCTTTGTGCTGTAGCGTATCTTGTACACCAGGCCCATTGCACGTTGCTGTACTCTGTCGTCTACCCTGAGCCATCTCAACGTACGGTAGCTAAATGATCAGGGATAAGGTGAGTTATAGGAGTGAGGCCAAGCAGTAGCCTGACCAGTTTGTTTTGGGATGTCTGGAACCTGGTACCAATAGGTGCATGCATAGTTGAAGAAACCTTGAATGTTAGTCTTCAATGTACTGTATTCTTACTGACCAGTGGGGAGATCCTGTACAAAAATCTTGTTCTTTGCTTCTCTCTCTCTCTCTCCTCTCTCTCTCTCTCTTTCCAGTGCACCTCCCTCTGCTGTAAACAATGCCAAGACACAGAAATCACCACTAAGAACGAAATCTTCAGGTGAGTTTTGGTGTACATCTTGAAATTAGTCCGCAGTGGAAGTATATGGTGCGGTATACTGTCTTCTAATACATACATCCTGCAATCAAATGATCCCCACCTTGATCTGTCTGAAGTACCGGTACAACATTTGTAACATTGTGTGTGGAAAAGAAGACATTTTTGTTATTCAATGATAGCACACAAGCTGTGTTATACTAGAGGCAATTGATGTTTTCAGTCACGTCTCTCTTTTTTATATTTATTTTTGCCTTTATTGATAGATGTACAGTAGGTTGACAGGAAATGGGGGAAAGACACCAGGCAAACATCGTTGGGATCGGGATTCGAACCCGCGGCACGCCATCAACATTACCAGCCTAGGTGCCCGGACCGCTAAGCTGGCCCGGGCCCACGTCTCTCTTTTAAACATGGAAGATTTACTTGGGAGTTACCAGTGTTGTGCTTATAAAACAAGTGAAGAACAGAAGCATCTTCTGAAGCTATATAAATTCTAGCCACAACACACCATGACCTGCTACATGAGCAAGTACGGCATTCTGAGTGGAGCTGCCAGCTTCTTTTACTGGGGATGGCGTAGTAGAGCAAGCCAGCACACATTTATTAAAACCACTTAAAATGTACTTATTTGACGGGGTCCCCCAGGGCTCTATACTTTGTTTGCTCCTTTTGTCACTCTACACCAAATAGCCGGCCTAGTAGATCAGCTATTCTCACATATTGTTCACCCCACAATAGGGACATCACAGAACCCCAAAAATGTCACGTTTTAGGCCCTTTAATATAGCCCAAATGTATGGTGATAAGTATGGTGATGCGACTCCCCCCCACACACACACACACACACACACACACACACACACACACACACACACTCACTGCACACACCTGCAAAATATGTACTGGGAGTACCGCTCTACCACCTACTGTAATATGCTACTGCTGCCTGATCACCTTTTATGCAACTGGCTTTCTGACAGCATATAGGCTAGCTAAGTTCTCACTTGTATAATACATTTTTGTAAAGGTGTTTATTCCTGTCCAGCACTTATCGGAATGTCAAAAGAGGGACACACAGAACCACAAGTGCCAGTGAAGTTGTGCAGAGTGCGGTCCATGTACTGTATAAACTGCTGTGTGTTGTATTGCTTGAGAACATCCAGATGGTCTACAGTCAGTGTATTGGTGACTGATGAAATGTTTATTACTGTATGTGTGAAATGAGATGCTGCTTGGTGATGAAAACTACTAATGCATGTTGACTCAAACGCCCAATATAGAATTGGTGTGCAGCACTCCCTAGTCCCTACTGTAAGCAGAGCAGTTTTATTCTACATTTTGTTCCTTCCTTGTCCCATTTACTATACAATCATGACTGCTAACTATTTAAATGCACGCGCGCGCGCGCACACACACACACACACACACACACACACACACACACACACACACACACACACACACACACACACACACACAGAATGCCCTGTATTTCTGTGCATTCTTCAGAAAACAAAGGACCACCAAAGCATGCAAAATATTTAGGTTGATTTCATTCATAATTCTGCCGTCATTAATTTGACAGTTTGGCATGCAATGTGTAAAATACCTCCGTTCCTACTCCGTGTCTGTTTCTTGTAAAACGCTTGGTCTGGTGTTTCTTGTCATGGAGATATGAATCAGCATCGCTGATCTTTTGGCTCTCTTCCTCTTCCTGCAGCCTGTCTCTGTACGGCCCCATGGCTGCCTACGTCAATCCTCACGGATACGTCCATGAAACCCTGACCGTCTACAAAGCCAACAACCTGAACCTGATCGGTCGGCCATCCACCTTGCACAGCTGGTTCCCAGGGTAAGCTCCCCCTTTATTAGGATGTGATTTTACACAGGTACGGACAGATGAGCCAACAGCGGTATTTTGGATGCTTTCATATAGCCTGGCTTTAGCCAGACTAATAACGTGGATTCACTCAGGCACACATTCCTCCACAGCTAATGCCAGGCTAGATTTTATTTCCCTCTTGAGGACTTAGTGCAAAATGCAACTGAAACACATGTCACTGATGTCTTAGACATGCTTATGATTTCAGTATTGGGTCTAGTATTGATCAACAGTGACTGAACCTGACAAAGGCTTTAAATGAAAAGCCTTTGGTCTTGTGTACGTGCTGTTTGTTAAATTAACACACAAGATTCAATTTGCAATTGGGCTGTATGAAAAAGGGCATGTTGTCTTCTTTTGTTAGTAATCTGGTGGACTGGTGTGGATGATGGGTTGAAAGAGGCTATTAACAGAGGGGTGACTTATCTGGAGAAAGCAGTAGGGGGACTGCCTGTGACAGAACTGTCTCTCCCCAGGGTTCTCTTACACAAGTACTTCTTAATGATCCATCAAATCCCTCTTGGCATAAAGGGTGCCCAGTGCCTTTTCCTGACACAAATGTGCCATTCTTAAATCTGACCCGCCATGTCAATATTATGGCATTCAATCACCCCTGTCTGTGACTGTGTGTTTGTGTCTGTCTCTTTGTTTGTGTCTGTCTGTCTTGTCTGTCTGTTTATCTGTAAATGTATTTTTTTTTCACATAATCTCCTAGTTACTCAACATTGTTCTATATATATATATAAGTGATATTTCACTTTCAAATAAAAAAATATAAAAAAAATGTAAAAAATAAATGGAGAAAGTAATGGAAAAATCACAAACATTCTAATGTGTGAGGGGGCCGTGATGACTTTTTTCCATTTATTTTTTATATATATTTTTTTATGTTTATTTTATTAGAAAGTGAATATCCCTTAGACAAGCCTGTAAAGTGCCTACTAATTGCGTTCCATTCTACTTCTAGCTAAGAACTTGCAAAGTTCAAAGCTCACATTCATTGTGAATTCAGAGAGGATTTTAGTTTTTGTCACATTCATTCAGTGTGTAGACTAGAGGTGTTTCGTTGTTTCTGTTCAGACGTTTCTAAAAGTCAACAAAAACAACTGATGCACCTTGGAGACTTGTCATGTACCAGGCAACAGAACGCCTCGTCCACAACTTAAATTATAGTTTGTATATTTCACTGATCCAAATGTGAACTTGCAGTACAAACCGCTTCTGCATTCTCTGGCTCTGGTAAAAAAAAACATCTGTCCACCCAGGTGCATAACCTTCCCCAATCACCTGTGCCCACAAATAAACCAATAATCAAAACTAATACTAATAATGATGTCAAATAATAACAAAAACTGTGAAATGGCTTCTACAGAGACTTATACATCTTGATCACATGACTTCAGAGATAATGTGTACCGATTTGTGTGAGTTTTGGACAAAAGGTGTTTTGGTGCAAAATGATGGAAGATTTATTTGGCACAAATGGTCTGGGAATCCAAGAAATCCAGGGTAAAGGGATTTTGATTGTGCGACATCAGTTAAAGGTATATTCAGTGATTTCACTTAATTCAAATATCACTTATTTCTTCTTATTTTTTGGTTAATCCTCCCTACTATAAAGTGTGCTGACCATATGAGAAGTTCCTCCCTGTCCCCAGTGAGCCCCTGGGGTAAAAAAAACCTTAGTTTCGGTTTGGGCTTTGGGTGGCAAAGCCTTCATCCAATCAGGATGAGAGGGGCCTTCTTCCAATCAGGATCGAGTGGGGCGGGTCTTGGTGCGTGCTGTTGGCCTGTTGCGTGTCCCCCCACTGTAGTGCGTGCATGTGCACATCTTGTTACCGGGGCGGACCGGGGGGTTTTCCAAATCACCCAAATCACTGAATGCTCCTTTAAAGACCAAAACGCTATAACGCCACCATGAGGCCAATTTGAAAACTTTGGGGAGGAGGTTCTCCCTTGACCTGCTGGAGGTGTGCATGCTGTGTTCATGTTTATGCAAAACAAGCACCTCCCACAAATGTAGCCAATCACAGCCAAATTGTATTTAATCTGAAAAACCTATGTAAATTATTTAGTCTGTAATGTTTGAATGGGCAATCCAGAGAATCCCACCTTTTCTTGTTTTTGCTGCCACTTTTGACTTAGTAGCACATTATAAAAAACCTAAAGGCTAAAGGCATGTTATGATGCTTTTCTGGACTGAACAGGTGTCAGATGTGAGATGCATTTGTAGTTTGGTGCCAGGGCATCTTGCTTCACTTCCAGTGTTCCCACGTGAAAGCTTTGGATGGAGCACATGAGCAGGGGTGAATGTAGCAGTGACGGGTGTGGGGATTGTACTGATTAGACACAGTCATTCATCTATAACATCTGCAGAGTAGCAGAGGCCAGTTTATAGTGTTTGTTTCGTAGTATGAGTACATGAATGTTTAGGAAATAGTTCATAATTCCTCTATATTTCACTATAACTGACGTGATTGGACCACATCACCATGTGTACATGCCTTGCAGTGCACCATGTGTACATGCCTTGCTATCTTTTAAGAGGTTACTGACCAGAGTACTTCTTTTTCACCCTCAGATATGCCTGGACAATTGCCCAGTGTCGTTCCTGTGGGTCTCACATGGGTTGGAAGTTCACGGCCACAAAGAAGGACATGTCCCCGGCTCGCTTTTGGGGGCTGACTCGCTCGGCCATGATGCCCCGTATGCCCCAGACTGAGGGGGAAGCAGGCGAGGAAGGCTCTCGTGTCCTCTGCCTGTGACACCGGACTCAAGTTTGCTTCCATGCTACCTGGGTCATCAATCAACCATCCACTCTGGGGGGCTTCCTTTTAATAATCAATATATCACAACCAGCTTAGAAACCATGACAGTGAATTCATCATATTTGTGGAAAAGCCATTTAGCCTTTAAATGACACAGTAAAGGCAGATTTATCAAATTAGAACAGAGTCTAGTTGAAAGGAATAATTCTGCAAGATGACGAGCATATCATAGTCATGGAAAAATGATACCCTCCTGTTTCTGTGTGGCCAGCTTTATTGCTGAAGACACACACACACACACACACACACACACACACACACACACACACACACACACACACACACACACAGAACTGTACAACTTGTCTTGTTCCCACTGTACTATGGAGAGTGGGAAAACTGGTCAGGTGAGCTGAATATTCAAACAGTTGTAAAATTAATAATAACCCACTTAGGTTTCAGGTTGTTCGTCTTATATTATGTTTTCTTTCATTTCATTGCATTCATTCATTGTATAAAAGCAGATGGAACACGTGTGTAGAGTATGCCACTCTAATAAGACTGTTTTTGATCAATTCGATAAGAATGAAATTAGTATTTTTGTATCCATTGACTGAGATTGGAAAACGTTTTCCCCATGTGTGCAGACACATGCTTCATATGTCCCACCTGTCTTTCTGAAAACAGACTATGACAAGAGGGGTGTTCTATTTTGTAAAGAAAGAAGGCTCGTTGTACAGTAAAATACATTTGTGCCTCTTGTTGCTTCATATGCACATCGGAAGGCTAGAGTTTGCTTGTTACCTCATGTCGAATGGATCCAGATTGAGTCAAAGTCAAAGCTGATTTAAACCAATGAATACAGAGAGCAAATGCTGTATCCCCCCCCCCCCCATCCAATATTCATGTTGTGTGTAAAATAGTGTGCCTATGCTGCGGCTCAACATCTTTGATTTGAGTTTAGTAAAATCAGGTTGTCCACAGACACCAGTGAAATGTTGTACATTGAAGCGTGGTAACTTATGTAATTTGATTTTGTCATGCTTTGTGAGATTTAAGCTCATTTTCCAGAAGTGTATCCGTTGCTAATGTCCAAGGTCGTTGGTCTCATGTTTGTATAGATTTAATTGTACATATAGTGGCAATGATTTGGTGTCGTCCGACATAACATTAGTGGTGTTCTGTGTGTAGAATCTGAAAACTCCTATCTCATTCATTTGTTTCCAATATTGAAGCATTATCAGTCTGACTCATCACCAGGAGAAGTATAATTTAATGCAATAAAGAAATGGTTTAGAATTAATATAGTGGTCTTTCTACTACGCAGTCACGGCATGCAGCATTGAAATCTTTTGGTTTATTTTCCATAACTGGTATGAGTGAAAAGTGAAAACACAGTAATTCAAATCTTCTGTTTTGGAAATGATAAATAGGCTACTGTAAAGTGTAGTGCAATTGGGGGAATAATTATAATGAAGAATTATTAGGCCAGTTAATAATTAAGATCATTGTCTTTTAGCCCCTCATTCGGCTTATGGCAAAATTGTAATTACTGCTACTTATGATGCTGTCATGTCTGAAGAAGTTTAAGTCTTATAAACACAATATATATTAAAGACCACCTTGAACAAGCTCACAGCCTATCACGATACAATGCGTTGTGTGCTTGTTGATCAGATCGTTTTGATGACGGGACTACTACTGGTGATGTGTGCTAATCTACAGACTCTTCTAGGGAAAAGAAACAGCATGTCAAATGCAAAAAGTGGTGTTCTTGTGATGTCAATCACTGTCCTGTCTCCTGGGTTCCTGTTATCCCTGTCAGATTTACGTACACCCCTGACAGTTGTGTGTTTCCAAAGCTGGCCATGCTCGTTTTCTCCATCACCATCAAGCCAAATAAATATACAGTTATACTGCGACTCCCAGAGTATCTTGCCTGCCTTTGTCAACTAATAAAGTGGTGTGCTGCTATGAAAGAAACACAGAACAAAAAAAATAGAATACAGAACTAAACAACTAACTGCAGCAAGTGATATTGAGCGACCTTTCCCACAGTGCTTCTTTGTCAAAGCATAAATTAGACTAGGCTATGCTTAAATGTGACAGTTCAGACAGGACTGATGTCCTGAATGAGATGACTGACAGCGACAGGTGAATGGATCTTAATTCAGAATGAATATACTCGCATAGCCAGTCTAATAATCTGGAAAAACAAAACGTGTCTCTGACAAGGGGTTTTGCATAACCACGGGATGCGTTTTCAACGGGCACTGCACTATAGTCAAATGTAAATATCAAACACGCCAGACTACATCAGTCTACATTTCCCGAAAAAGAAAATGCATTTATTTAATTCAGTCTGATCAGAAGCAGGGATAATTAAAAACATATTCCCATTCCCCCCTATAAAAAGACTAGAGGGGAAATATCAAAGGCAGAAGCATGGATCCCCCCATCAAATCAAATGCTGCATGCCTACAGTATGTGTGCATTTGTAGGCTATTGTATGCCTTGTGCAGATACCCGTGCAACATGTGGACAGCATGGTGGTTTTCTTAATAGCATTGGGTGGCCAGGGAGTTAATGAGACATAGTGTGTGTGTGTGTGTGTGTGTGTGTGTGTGTGTGTGTGTGTGTGTGTGTGTGTGTGTGTGTGTGTGTGTGTGTGTGTGTGTGTGTGTGTGTGTGTGTGTGTGTGTGCGCGCGCGCGTGCGTGCGTACATGCGCGTGCGTGCGATGCGTGCGTGCGATGCGTGCATGCGTTTTGGAGGCGTGGGGGTACATATGAGCATGTACTGTACACCAGCCCATGTGAGTGCATGTAACAGATGCAAGGCAATTATGGCTCATTATTTCCCATGTGGTAGTTCATGAATGTTCATGATGCTTGCTTAATACGGGGTAGGATTTCTGAACATAAATATGTCTGTAGTCAGTGTACATGGACAAATGTGTCCGTGGCAAAGACTGTGGCAAATTTTTGATATTTTTACACACCATTATTATTATACATGGTATACTTTTAAGAAAGCATTAATATTGTTCCCTAGAATTAATGATATACTTGGAATAGATTTTTTCAAATAGCTATTGCATGATTCTCTTTTTGACAGCTATAGAGTGAACTGAGTGACGACCGTGCTTTCATCACGCGATGAATCCATTACACCTGGCCTCCGACATAGAACTGCCACCACTTTCTTGGGCATCTGGCCGCTGAATAACAGGTAAATGCAGGGGTTTGCGCAGCTGTTCAGGCTGGCCAACAGCATCAGGATGACAAAAGTCGCAGCTGGAATGACATGACAAGAAGAAAGTGGCACAAAGTGGCAAAAGTCTAAACATGTTGATCAATATAGGCTATGTGCGTAAAAGGCAAAGCTCTATGCGTAAAAGGCAAAGAATGGCTGTAAAAGGCAAAGCTCTATTTAAAGCTGAATTTATGCATAAAGAAACAGAAACCAGACAAGTTTTTATATAGTTTGATTGTTCAGACAGTAACTTTATATTTCGGAGTATTAATTGGCCCCCAGTGGGAACTTACTTTCTATTGGCGCACTTGTGTCCCAAGCGGACCAAAGCTGGACAGTGAAAAAGGGGCCCCAGCAGATGATGTAGGAAAACACCACAACCACCGTCATCTTCGCTGTCTTGATTCTGGCCTTCGACATCCCGACTACACTGCTGGCTCTGTGGGCCAGTAGGCCTACTGGAAGAGCCGCGCCTTCGCGACCTTCTTGGCGCGTCTTGTGGTAGAGGTTTGCCTGGATGGCACGGCAAATGCGCACTTGGCAAAACACAATGGTGACAATGGGGAGGATGAAAATCGCCAGTGTGATCCAGGTTACGTACGCCTTCAGACCCCATGGCTGCAGAAAACTTCCCCAACAGTCAAAGACCCCGGGGGCCACTTCGATCCGGGAGAAGATGAAAACCTGCGGCAAGCTGCCCAGCACAGAGAACCCCCACGCGAAGCACACAGGGAGGTAGAGTTGCGCGCGTCCCCTCCTGAACTTTACCATGGGGTTACATATGGCTTGGTATCGGTCGATCGTCATCGCTACGATCATGTAAGTGGAAGAAAACATGCCGAGAAGCTGGAGGTATTTCACCAGGCGACACAACATGTCCGGGCCGATGAATCTGTCCGTGGCGTCCCATATGAGTTGAGGACACACCTGGAAGAACGCCACCACCAGGTCGGCTAGGCACAGGTGCATCACGAACACGCGCATCCTGGACGCCTGCTTGCGCTGCGTCCAGAGCAGCAGCAGTAGACCGCTGTTGAGGATGGTTGCACTGACGAAGATGACGCTGAGCAACGCGATCTCCACGGTGGCCAGGTTCTCATCTCTGGGCACGTCCTCCACCGTCAAATCACTGCCATTCATTTTCTCTTTGCTGAGATCGGGAGATGATGATGATGATGATGATGATGATGATGATGAATGATGAATTCAGATTTCCCACCTTGCCAAAGGCATACTGTTGAGAAATTGCAAAATAGATTGGGCTATCATGTGAAATAAAGCATTTTTGAGTGATAAGGCTGGTTTCAGAAAGTCTGTTTTTAAATGATGGCATGGCTGATTGCATGGTATAAAAAGTTAGGCTGTAGTTTATGACATATAAGCTTGTCATTCCTAAACATTGTGGCTACACACAGTTTCAACTATATTTTGAAAAACATTAACCTCAACACTCAAACTCCAAATGCCACGGTGAGCTTTTGACTTTTTATCATCAGATTTAGCCTAATTTTAAGATATGCCTCCATTCACGAAACTCATATCAGCTGTAAACTGAAGTTGAATATCCTGATTTATAGTAGGCTATACTTACCGGTAGGCAGGCTACTGTGTTCAGTTTGATAATCTGAAGAGAAGCGCTCCTATATCATGGTTCTATGTTTTATCCTGTGGGTGGAGCTATCCTTCAGCACCATACTGCGTAGCAGCAACTCAATGTAATTACAGTAGTAGCCGCAAATGGATGGCAAGGGCCCGGGGGTTTAACCGACTGTGGGCAGTGGGGTTAATTAAAAAAAATAAGAATAAATATACCCTAGCCTATATAGGCTATGATTTGAACATGCTTGAACATTTTACATTAACGCCTAATAATTCAACTATTGCTACAAATGGCTATATTTTATGGCATAAGCAATGGATAAGGTGCCCACTCTTTCTCTGTGCCCTCCCTCGGCCTCTTCCCTTTACCTAAAGGAGAAAGGCGCTTTGGGGAAAACAAGCTAAAACGCACGAGATTAACAGTAACGATGGAAACCACTGTTTGCGCGCTCCCGCGGTATTGGACAGTGCACGGCACAGTTCGGCCAATCAGAGCACGAGACCGATTGATGTAACAAGACCAGTGTTGCCAGGTCTGCTTATTATAAGCGACTTTGCGTTTTTCTGTAAAGTTGCTTGAATAATTGGTAGTTGCGGGTTGCGGTTTTTTGGGCTTGTTTCCTAATGTTGTTTATAAACCCACATGATAAACCAGAATCCAGATACCGGTAGTTAAGTGGTTCTTCTTCTTTTGTCCTTGTTTTCATATACTTGGTCGCTCATTTCTCTCACAGCATCTGGCAACACTGAACAAGACTTCCAGCAGGAAGACAGAAGAATGTAAATAGAAGAGGAGAGAAGGGTAAACAACATAAACTCTCTAGTTTATATAATCTATATATGACAATCCATATGTTTTTATTTCACAAGCTGACAAGCATCCTGGACGTTCATAGTGTTTGAGAAAAGCAGATATTTGTTCAATAAGATTAGAGTCTGATCTTATAGTTAGCCATAACTTCCAGCTAGCCAGACAGCTAACTAAGGTAAGGTTATCTCCCCTGGAGTGAAATCCACTGGCAGAGAGTCTGCGATGCCCCAGGAGGATCCAGAAGAAGGAAGGGGGCGAGGGGACCAGCCACGTCGGCCACTCTACTTCATCCGATCCCTGGACAGCCAAGTACCGGTCCAGGCTGTGATATGTAACCACAGTCCTCGAACAGTGCGACCTATGTGGATCGATTATAGAGGAGAACTGCATTCGTACGGTGATCTGAGGCCACGGACGGGGAGAAAGATGAACACATTTGAGGGTAAACACACTGACTTAATACTGCCTATTTGTTAACTCTAGTATGGTATTCCATACAGCAGCTTTTTCATGTCAAGGACCCCCAAACTGATATATATATATGTAGCCGGGGACCCCCATCTGAAAATGTTTTGTGCCAGGGACAAAATTATTCTAAAAGTTCCAAACATTTCAATAATTTTCAAAAATAGCAGATGTACAAGCTGCAGCGTGAGCTTGTAGTTCTGCTATTTTTGAATAGCCAACATATAAATGGATACAGTGGTTAACATGATTGTGACGCTATGCTATGTTAACTGCTTTTGTTGGGGACCCCCTCTGGAACCCTCCTAAGGACTCCACTTTGAGAACCAATGTGTGTGTGTACACTATGTGTGTGTGCAGATGTGTCTTGTATTCTGTGTGTTGAGTTTTGGGCCAGAAATGTAATCCAAGACAATCTTGTGTAAACTTGTTTGTATGTCAGTAGCTATTATAGTTGTGTTTGTACATTTATGTGATATGTCCTGTCTGACTGTGTGTCTCTCTCTACTAGGTCACCCATGGATGTTCCGTGATGCAGTGACCGATGACCCACTGAGGGTGAATTGCAAAGCATTGTTTCTTCCCAGGGCAACACAGGATGGGCAAGCTGTAATTGCCAGTATCACATTACCAGGTGAGTGTACAAAAGGTGTATAGTGTTTGTTTTTCATTTGTGCATCGATTTTCAAACATAAGCCTAGATACAGTACACTTTGTAGTGGTTGCGATTCTCAGAAAGTTTAAGGTCAATACATCTATAAACTGAGAGGACGGAACCCCAGGAAGACTAGGTAACACAGTGTTGGCTAATCATGGGGTTTTCCAATATGACAAAGTGGGTTGGCCATCTCTCGCAGTTCGTAGAGATTAACACCATTTATTAAGCTAAGCTTCCTTTGTATCTATCCTCACGTTTAGAACCAAATGTTACTGGACATTCAACACGTTCACAGACCCAAGACATACAGTATCAGTCCACATATGAAGTCCACAGTGAACAAGGAAAGGCTGCTTTCTTTTATCCACACAAATTGAACAAACTTCATGACTCTCTGAAACGGGTTTGATTGGTCTCCATAGGGACATAGTGAATGCACCTGTTTCACGTAACCCTATTTATTTGCATCTGATTTGTTTTAATGTAGTTCAAATGTTTGTTGTTGGTTTTTTATTACATGTATTGTATTTTATAACTACTTGTTTTCATGCTGTAATCATGGCATCCTTGAAAAAGAGAGCTTGCTCTCAATGGGCTTCCCTGAATAAATCAAGGAAAAAGCAAGTAAGATTGATAGATGAATGCAAACGTTCAAAATCAAGATTTGAGATGATAACTTAAATGTGTTTGTTTTGTTTTTGTTTTACAGTTTACAGCCTCAGAGAACGTTCTCTCCAGGTCGTTCGGCACCTGGTCCGACCAGAAGACTACAGGAGACTTGAAATTGCTCGGTCTCTCCATGAGGACCTGGAAGATAAACCTAGTGCATTGAAAGACCTCCAGCGCATGAACATGACAGTGGTCCAGCACATGAACATGCAAGTGGAAATGCAAGGCCAAGAAGACACATGATGTTTTGATGTATCACAAAGAGACTCAGTGGATTATCCATAAGGTGATGTTTGAACGTCACCCCAGGAAGAATAGTACTTACTGCGGCTTTAACTAATGGGGATCCTAAATAATGACAATATTGTGCCCGTGGTAATGTGGACACTTATCTGGAGTGTCATATTCAGTCTAAAAGTTCACCCTAACACTGAAAGTGTAACTGTAACTTATTTTGGAACATACTGTAGCAGACCAAATTAGTGTATCCACAACCATTCAGCAAGAGCTGTACTGGTATGTTTGAATTACAATAGTTGTAATAGTAGTATGTCTAATCACACTTTCACCAAGTTCAGATTTTTTATTATTATCTTCGGGACACAGTTCATTGAAAAAAGAGAACTGCTCAGAAGAAACTATTTGGCCAAGTTGCCTACAGTATCTTCCTGGCTGTGACACTGCAGATTTTTGTAGAATGACACATTTCTGTGTCATTCTACTCCAATATGTAACTATACACTGATGCACCAAGGCATTATTCCAAAAACAAGGCAGGATATTTAATGCATTTTTCTGACTTGTCCTGTGTAGAATCAGGGCGAATCAGATAATGTGCCACATATTACTGATGATGTTGGAGATGCTACAAGTGTGTATCTTATCAGTGATACCGTATTTTGATGGGGCAATGTGTGACATGTATATGTCTTGACTGTCTGATGTTATTTTCATACAGTAGGAGTTGATACCTCAGAAGACTTCCATATGTTCGCTGTTTTGTGTAACATAATCACCGTCTCAGGGTCATTTAAGTGTCATTGTTTACATGTACACACAATGTCAGTTATGCCACTGCTGTGGTGGCAAGCTTTTCTTCAGCTTTTCTGGTTCAATCATACCCTTGTTTTGGCCATGTCAACCACACAGAGGTAAATCACAGAGGAGCTCATTTTACTGGTGTCGTAGCACACCATTAACACTGCTTTTATTCACCATTGTACAAAGACATTAATAAGACAATTGGGCATGGAGCAACATCAGCGTCAAAGTTGGATTATCTGGCCTGTGCTAAGGAACAGTGTTTATGTTTTGACGCTAGCTGTGGCGGCAGCTTTGTGTCTCCCAAAACATCAACATTACTGGGCGGCGGAGCCAATGCACTCTTTAAACCCCTGCCTTCTGCAAGCATGTTTATGTGTCAAAAGTAAGGTTACTGTCTAATTACCACGCACACACAAAAAGTCATTCTAACATGACAGTTGTACATTTATTTATTTCTAAATTTGCCCAATTGTGCCTTTTTAATATAGCATTAAAATAAATCATTGTTTGAAGATCTAGATTTTACATTTATATTTCATCTAGAATTTAAGAGTGTATTTATTAATTGACTCAGTAGCTGCATCCATGACGAATGACCATTCATTTGGAGAAGCAACCAAACAGTTATGACCTTGGGTACAATCAAAGATCCTCATCCTAGCCAATGTAAAGTTCATTCTGAGAAATCATTTGACCTACTAGTAGGCTACTACATAGGTCAGATGCCAGGTTCATTTGTAGACCTGGCATCCTACTATGTGTATAGGTTCAATGTACAGATTGTTGATATTTTTGATATTATACTGATTATAGGTTATTGGTTTACCTTTGATCCTAGATTACTATTTATTTTATATTATGTTATTTTTACGAGTGTTTGCTAAATGCCTACATTGTAAATGTAGGCTTGCAAATCAGTGTCATATTTCATTGTCTTGAAAGACAGTTGTTAACGCTTTCATATCTTTTATTTTATTCTTCTATAACCATTTGCAATTCATTTATGATATTTCTTCAATATGTTAATTATGTATTAATTATATAAACACAAGTTATTTTTATATTACTTTGTCAGCCACCAAACCGTTGGTTGTCAGTACTGTAAATACATATTTTTTGGAATTGGAAATGCCAGATACGTTATCCTACAATAAAAACATACAGAACAAATAATCAGAGTCATACCCTAAATGTTATGTTGCATTGTTATTTTTTTGCATCCTAGATGTAATCTTTATTTTCCATCAGTCTCCCCCAATCACTGTCCCTCTCAGCTTTCCTCCAGTCATTTCATTAATAATTCTGTGGTTGGTTCCAAATAAAACATTAACAAGCAGTGATGTAAATAGGTTTTCAATGTAACGGGTCCCGGGACCCAGGGGTGGTCTTTTAGATGGGTTCCCGGGATCATTTTACGAGTCCTACTTCATTGACATTAGAGTACAGTACTGAGTACAGTATTACATCCCAGGACACCCGGAGGGTGACATGATTGCGTCCTTTCTCAATTTAGTGAGTCTAAGGATGCAGGGTGCAGGCTATTTGCATCACTGAACAAGTATAGCAAATTGCCCAAATTTAAACCATGTTGTCATTTATAGTTGTAGAATGTTTTAGAATAGTATGTTGTTGCAACATCAACATTCGAATTGGATCCCAGATTATTTTCTGTAGTGGTGTTGTGGCGGACAGGAAATAAACTTGGACGCAACTGTTCCATAGCTATGGAATCACACTGACAACTATACGGATCACTTACAAGATAACTACTGTAAGTGTTTCATGTCTGTCTTCAATTGTATCCCGCCTTCGTATTGCCAGAGAAGGTATACTGTTGCTCAACTGTTGCTAAGCGACAAAGAAACACAATCTATCCTTTCCTGTGTGAGGCTAGCTAGTTGAAGTACAAATATGTCATTTGGAGAAAAGAAGAGCACTTGGAGCTCAAGTCCCTTCAGGCAACAGCAGTGAGTTATCATAGAGCTTTTACCTAATTTTATGCATTTATTATATCATTTCATTGAATAGTTTTTTTAGATGGAGAAATTACTCACATTCAGCATTTGATATGCTTCGACAGCATGACATTTTGGTCAAGACGTAACCCAGTGATGTATCCACATCTCCACACAGACCACTGGGCCAAAATGAAAACAATGGTAAGAAGACCAGTAGCTTAAATTAAAACTCACCCCTCTGCCTCACAGGGTATATAATGTACTCATTCACTATTTAAATAAATGTTTTATTTGATTATTTTGCTGTATCTTCTGCAAATTGCCTTGGTTTAAAGTGTATAGTCTTAGTGCAGATTGAGCTGTAAGAATGTCTCTGCTGTTTATTTTATTCTTCATTTTTGGAAGTTTTGTAGGTTGTAGATTTTCTCAGTTGGTCATCCTGAACTGGAAATGGATTGCATATTTCATCTATTTTTTTGTACACTATACAGCAGGTATATATTTTTTTCTGCCTAGTCAACTTTGCAATGTATTCCATTATTTCAAGGTACCAACTTCTCTAGGGTCACTTCCAGCAGTGTTGTTGACAGGAAAAGGTTAGTAAAAATCGTACACGACCACAGGATACAGGAAAATGACAAATGTACTGTCGGACCATTCCATGAAAGCAGCACCAAACACTTGTGTTCAAAGATGATATTGATATTGTTTGGTTAAAAATATTCTGATAGTAATCATTGCTATAATGTCTTTGGTCAGTCTCTCTGCAAAGCTGCAGAATCTGTCTCTCCAGCTGTTTAAGAAAGACTAGAAGCATCTCGAGTCGGGACTCTGAGTGGTGGTCTGGACTCTCTGGAGTCCATAGACTGGAATTTAAGCCGATAATACCTGGGTCCAGACTCTAGAGTATCGGCTTAAGTTCCAATTCTGTCTGCTCATTCTTTTCATCCGTTCAAATTTCACTTCTTTATGTATCATCCTGATTGGATGAAATTGATATAAATGGTAAACAGCACATTACATAGATTGTGCTGCATTACATTCACCCATTCACATTCATATACTGATGGCGGAGGAAACCATGCAAGGCACCAACCTGCACATCAGGAGCAATTAGGGGTTCAGAGTCTTCCTCAAGGACACTTCAACACTAACTGTGGGGGAGCCCGGGTTCAAACTCGGAGCTAGTAGCGAAGCTGGCTGAAACCCAGGCTATAACAATGATTGCTATGGTAATATAGAGCTATTTAACACTATTTAACACAAATAAATGAAAAGGCATTTAGCTTACACTTTTGCAAAGACTTTTGTGCAATTATGCTGAAAAATCCTGTAGTATTTTTTGTTTGTTTTTTGACTCCCATATTGTAATGTAGACACTCAAGCCTGTGGAAAGGATGGAAATGTTATAAGGTGGACAGGCGCCCGTCTTCTTCCCCCCCTAGGCCATGGTACTACCACTGAGACTGCAGCTAATGACTTGATCCCTTCCATGGGGCAAGGTATTCTCAGTTAATACTGTATCAGATTTCCACTACATTAAACTTTGACATATGATTGTGTCTAGGGTGACCAGATCCAAACTGTTCAAATGAGGGACATAAGTATTGCTTGTGTGCGACGGGGGGATGGGATGGGACAGGGTCAGCAACATATTACTTAAGTTAAGTTGCTAATGCCTTGATGTCATATTCAACCATAGGCTTAATATTGCCTATTATTTTGTTATTAAACCCCTCTCTTGTGTCTCACATTATGTTATAAAATGGGTCATGGGTGGTATGGCCAACTTGGTAGTTGGTACTGTATGGTGTAGCCTAGTATAGGGGATATTTATCATGTTATTTTAACAGGCTTAAAAACATCTTGCATTAAAAGAGACAGTGAGAGAGCTTTACAACTGAAAGCCAACTATTAGGGGACTAACTATTAGGGCATTTGAGCCTGCCAGTCACAATGTGGGACAGGGTCTCAATTTGTGGGATGCCTCATTATGCCTGAAAAGTCTTGGAAAAGAGGGACTTTCCCACACAAATGAGGGACATCTGGTCACCCTAACTGTGTCGCAAGTAAATAACTGATCTACAAGCTCACAACGTGGCCTTTTTTTCTTTTATTTTTTGCAGCTATGTGCCAAACCCCTCCAAGAGTTAGCTCCTCATCTCAAAATATGCCTCAGTACAGGAATGAATACAATGACCGTGCCAGGATGGACTTCTGCTATTGGCTTATGGAGAAGAAAGCCCCAAAATGTGAGCATCACATCAATATCTTCAGTGTTCATTTAGCTTGAGCCCTGAGTGCTGTCGGGCCCATTTAAAAACTCTCAGAGTTAAATGAATGCCAGGAGTTTGTGAAGCATGCAAATTCACTCCCTTCAAGGACCCCTGGGGGTCCTCGGACCCCACTTTGAGAACCACTGCTCTACTACCAGACAAAGATAAGGCTTCAGCTTGTGCTGATTGGCTGCTGCCGTATAATGTAAGATACAGCAGCTATCTTATCTATCTACAGCAGGATATGCCAAACTATATAGACGTGTATTATTCGAAGTCTGGTTATCTATAAGTCTGGTTATCTATAGGATGGATGTATTCTTCTTCTAATTACTATCATATAGGTGACTGATATACTGGCGTTTACTTTTCAGGTCATGCATCCACCTTTGGAAGCTACAAGACATGTCTAGGATTACCAAGACTCTGAGAACAAAGTGGTGAAATATTTGCAGATTGAATTGTATCAGTGCTTCTTGTCAGTACTTTTACAATATCATAGACTATTTATTCATGGCACACCCGGAGGATGTGAAACCCTATGACCTTAGTTTTCACCACTGTAGCAGGACAAATGGGACATAAAACATCTAGGAGCTATACAGACTGACTGCCACTGCCTTCCTTCTGTTTCTTTTTCACATCATATTAGGCTATCCTTTTCTTACAGAGAGTTGGCTTTTCTATGGAAAGTGGTTATTGAATAGCATTACCAATTCTCAATTATGGTTGTTGTATCTGCATGGAAATACACCATTGCTCAATCAATGCTTCCAAAGGGAAAAATCATAACGATTCAGTCCTTACAGGCTTACACTGTCTGAACCTGACGTAACACAACACTGCCATCTAGTGGATTACGTGGATTAAAACGTTTCATGTAAAAGTGAGTTCGTTGTAATGTTGTCAAACATCTGTTATTGCTTTGAATTCTGTATTTTAATGTGCCATGTTTGCTAATACCCCATTCGTAATCAAATATCTAAATTCGTAGACCTTTTCCCCTGTTAAATTGCCATGTGGGAATGATTAATTTAAGTATTTATTAACAGATTGGAGAATTACAGTAGGCTATATTTCAAGCACAACTCCAAAACTGTTAACTGTGGGCGACACCATAAATCATTACATTTGTTTACAATAGGGTTCACCATGTTAAATTCATCATAACATTTAGAGACGTACAAATATACACTTCTAGCCAAAAACAGGAAATCATTCATAGAGGTAAAAATGGGGAAAAAAAACGTAGGAAAAAACATATACAGTGAGGGGAAAAGAGGGTGGGTGGGGGATTCAGATTTTACGGGGGGCAGTTTCAAATTGCAGCCGTCCATAGCCTCCATAGGTGCCCTTTGAGAGCGGTTTTGAAGGGATTCGCATGTGTGACATGTCTTAATTGATTGATTGATTGATTGATTGAAATATGTATTAACAGTTTTCAGAATTACAGTACATTTCAAGCACAACTCAAATTAAAGACTGTTAACTTAACTGTGAGTGGACGACCCAATAAAGCATTACACCTAATTGTTTACAAGAGGGTCCACCTTGTTCAATTCATCAAAACATTTAGAGACGTACAAATAGACACTTCTATATAGCCAAAGAACAGAGCAGGAATTCATCATGAATTAATGGCAATGTCTAAGTAATATATCTATCCCCGACCGTCAGCCCCCCACCCTGGCTTTTAATTAACAACAACAACAATGGTTTCGACTTTCGACTGTACAGTAGGTTTCGATTCTACAGCCATGGGTCACGTGCGCGTTGTCTTCAGTAACCTGACAGGAACGTGGAAGCAGCAGCTCATTGTGGAGAAGCGTCTTGTCGTTGTGACTGGAGTCACTGGACTGCAGAAGGTAAGAAGTAATAGAAGTAATCACACTCTATGCATTTAAAACATGTTGAATGTAAATGAGTGTGATATCACTGATATGGGTATGGCATATAGTATTCCACATAAAGACAAATTAAGTTTCATTCAATGCCAAGATGCAGACGGTTCCCATTGTCTTTTAACTAGTAAACATATCCTCACTAAGAATAATACCTCTATATGGCACATTTTGGTGTGCCTGAAAATGAACATTTCGAGGGTCCGTTTTGGGCAGACGATGAAGCCTGGAGGAGTTTATTTTTTTTAACTCGAGAGTCGAGAGTGGACATTATTTCGTCTAGGATTATAGGAACTAGTTAGTGCGCAACCCGGACCTTCCTGGGTGCAACACGTATGCATACCTGGCCACTAAATGGTACTGAGACACGCAAGTAACATTATTCTACTCTAGTTGTCATTATTTTAATAACTCTTTATCCCCATTAAGACACAATTGAGCTACCATTTCCACGCAAGAGCTTAATTGTTGTAACTTAATATCTTCATCATGGGTTCATGATATAAACCATGCAGCCAAATTCTCCTAAACTGTAGAGCAGTTTCTGGTGTTAATTTTTCAACTAGACTGTAGATTAGAATATAGTAATATAATATCCATATATTCCCTTAGCCACAAGCAACTCTTAGATTCTATGATTAATATCTGGAATCTGGAGTTGCCATTACCAACCCTTGACAACCCATACAATGTACAAACAAGTCCAAGTCCTATCTGATTGTAGTATTAACTCACCAACATTGCAGCTGTACGGAAAATTTGAATTATCCTCTATCTGCAAAGTTTTTGTTTCAGAAAAATCCACCATAGACTGTTGTTATGAGCTACTTTCTGTCAATAAATTATGTGAAGGTGAAGTGTTGAAGTTTGGAAGCGCTTGTTGGAAATTGCGTTATTGAAAACAAATGCTTCCAAACTCCAATGCAATCACGTGCATGGAATTTAATAATTCATTGACAGAAAGTTGCTCATAGCATGTCTACGGTGGATGTTCATGAAACAAAAACAGGTAGAGATAGAAAGTTGTACGGAAAGCTTGAATTATCCTCTGTTTGCCTGTATGGGTCTGTCAAGGATTGGTATTGCAACTATTAGACTCCAGATATTAAAAATGGAATCTAAGAGTTGCTTGCGGCTAACATTCCCTGATGTCAGGGAGCCTCAGGACCCAGAGCTGTTGTGGTGATTTTCAACCTTTTGATAGGTCTCACAGACTTGCACACTGATTTTCTTTTTCTTTCTTGACCTTTTTCTTTAGGATTTGTAACATGGATAGTAACAGAAAGAGGGCGAAGATTGAGTGGAAATGCACAACAATCAGCTCTTCCAATCGTCAGAGGAGTGATAATGTCCCCTGTACACCTAGTCCTACTCGCTGGAGTAGCTCGTCCCAATCCCAACCTTCCCCTGGACTTAATGAGTCTACAGGATCTGTTACCCTCGGAGAACTCAGCCTAGGCACACCCAAGCGAAAGTCAGAGCATCTGGGTGAGGATAGCACATCCGCACGTAAAATCAAACTAAAGAAGCTCTCCAGAAAACATTTTAGAGCACTCAGTCCTTCCAAGGTAAATATGCACACCATATACTTTTTCCACCATCAGTTTTGTTAATTGTGTTCTTACAAGTTAAATATTCCATTAGTCACTTGGTATCAAAACTCTTGTCAGGGAGCATCTATGGAAGACACATCCAGGCGAGAGTCCACGGAGACTTCAGAAGTATCTCCTACAACGCCTACATCTCATTTCATATCAAAGAAGAAGACCCGGACACCAGAAGATGGATCAAAGGCTATCTACTTGAGTGCCTTGACTGCAGCCATTGGCCAAGGAGGGAAAGCACGGCTTCGTACTGCTATCCCCAGCACCAGGGGTACCAGGAGCAGTCCTCCTCTCTCTAAGGTAGCTTCACAGCTGAGCTCCTCGCCGGTGGTGGCAGAGGTGTCTATTTCAGAGGAAGATGACAGCGAAGTCTTGAGAAGCTTACCCCAACCCGACAGTGAATCCGAGGATGGCGCAACTGTCGACGGATGTGGTTGTTCGTTCGCCCCGCTGATGTTAGAGGACACAGGAAGTGAAGATGACAGAGCAGACTTTAAAACGGACACACGGGTATGTTGCACTTCCACCTAATGCCTTTTGGATATTTAGCCCACAGACTCTGACTCACCATATACTTGAAATTGTATTCCATTCATTTGAGTAAAAACGAAAACTTTCAGTCTCTTGAAACTTTGCATGTTTTTGGCATGTTTATTGTCAAACATTAAAAAGCAACATTTTTCAGCCAACACTGGCCTTCGTCTAGCCTTTGTCAGGGTGAACATACAGTATTAAAGATATTCACAGGGGGCATACATTTTGGTTGCAGCCAGTCGTACATTACTGTACTTTTATTTATTTTGAAGTATTTGTCCTTTACTTGAGTATTTTACATCTATTCCACTACATCTCGGGATCCAAATATTGTACTTTTACTCCACTACATTTGAGAACTTTAGTTAGTAGTTACTCTGTAGATTTTGATTATTGTTACAACATACATTAATCTCTTCAGCCCTATATACATCTATCTATAAGCTCACAATGCGTTGCGATGCATAAGTAAAAAATGTGAGTATTTTTTCCACCACTGGTTGCAGCTCAATTGGTGGAGCCCGACAATTATTCAATTATCAATTATTTAGGCATCAGCGTGTAGTGCAGCTCTAGACAGACAATACAATGGTGACAGTATTACAAAACAGTACATTACAACCTACTAAATGTAGTACTGTATACACCGAAAAAAACGAAATCACCGAAATCAACAGGTAACGACTGCATCATCCATTTAAAAAAAAAAAAGTAAATACCTATGGCTAATAAAAAGTAGGGCTCTGTTATGATGTCTAGGCATGGGATAACCATGCGTGTCAATATTTCACTACTGAAATGATACAAGTTGCTATCATTCCATAGTATCAATTTAAGTACCTTCTATGATTTGTGTCTCTTACTTCAGAGGGTGGTGTTGAAAGGAGAGGATTCATCTGAATGGTCTGATGATGAGGGCCGTGTGTTAACGAAGACCTTCTCCCAAGACGAATCTTCCAGCCCAAAGGAAAATAAAAAGCCTGAAGTCTCCTGTTATCCTGTCCCTTCTGTGACGCATACCCAGAACCACTACACAAACAGCTGGAACCACAGCAGTTCTCCGGTGATTACACGGGGGATTCAAAGATCCTCTCTCTCCACTTCATCTTCTGAATCTGAATGGTCTACAGTTGACACCCAGGCAACAACTGATGGCTCAAGTTTGCTCTCCCCAAACTCAAGGAGGACAGTCTCTATTACAAAGAAATCTCCAAAGACACCTGTGCCCACTCATACTCCCAAAAGTGACCCGTTCATGTTACCCAGGACTGACAGGGAGGGATATCAATCCACCAGAATTAGTGACTCCTCACTGGACCCATTTGCTTTACCTGTTTACGAAAATAGAGCACGACCATCTACATCAACAACCCCTACTTTATGCAGCAATCAATTTTCTCCCCTTTACACATACTCGGACTCCAGTGCACACAGGTACTCCGATAGTGTTCGTAGCATGCTGCACCCCTCCACCCCTTCCTATAACTGTGGAAATCCTAAAAGAAGAATGTCTGATGGCTCGGAGCCAATTTGTCTCAGTGATCTCTCCCAGGGCCCTACAGATCAGATTGGTTTCATAGACACACATTGTCACCTGGACATGCTGTACGGCAAACTAGACTTCCACGGGACCTTTAGCCGTTTCCGCAGTATGCACCAGAGCAGCTTTCCTGCGGAGTTCCACGGATGCATTGCAGACTTCTGCAACCCACGAATCATGGTAAAAGAAGCATTGTGGGAAGGGTTTCTTGCCGAGGACTTGGTCTGGGGGGCATTTGGGTGCCACCCCCATTTTGCCAAGGACTATTCAGACATCCATGAGCGCAGTATACTCATGGCTATGCGACATCCTAAAGCTGTGGCATTTGGAGAGATTGGCCTGGACTACTCTCACAAAAACTCCACCGACTCCTCCGTGCAAAAAGTGGTAAGATCTTAAATTGATTAAATTGGCTAAAGCTCAGATAAATTGCTGTTTATTGACAAATAGAATTTAATAGCCATAATAAAAGTAATTTATAATCTGTTCTTCTGTTGTAGGATGGGACTATATAAACATGACATGTCACGATTATTGTGGCAAAAATTATTGCGATTTACGAATACAATATTGTAATAATCAAAATATACTATTTTTGGCAAAGAGTTTTTGTAGAGAGTGAAAAAAAGACTTTAAAGTTACTTACAGTTCTTTACAGGTTTTACCTAGCTCTGATCATAGCTCTAATCAGTCTAGCTCGCATGAAATGCAGTCCAGCCTCTCCTCTGTTGTGGAAATAAAAATAACGTTTTACCTACTCACCAATACAAAAGGTGGCTTGTGTTATTAGAAAGCCTACTTTCCTTAGTGGACGCACTCTGAGCCCCCCACCACACTGCACTTTTTGGCCAGAAAGGGATTTTATTTCACCAGAATGAAAAATTGGAGTGGAGTAACAAAGTATTTTTTTTTTCTGGTGAAAATAAAATCCCTTTCTGGCCAAAAAGTAAATTTTATACGTGTGGTGGGGGGCTCAGTGCGTCCACTAAGGAAAGTAGGCTTTCTAATAACACAAGCCGCCTTTGTATTGGTGAGTAGGTGAAACGTTCTTTTTATTTTCGTAACAGAGGAGAGGCTGGTCTGCGTTTCATGCAAGCCAGGAAGAGAACGGTCCCATAGCCTTAATGCAACGGCAGCAAAGGGCATTAGGGTTATGGACCAGAGCTAGGTTTTACTGGGCACCATTCCATTTCGGGTTCATGAACCGGTCGGGAGTGGATGATATCGCTACGTCATGTTGTAGTATTGTTTTGTAGTCTGCAATCTTCCGGAACTTCCTTTTCCCTCAAACCGATTTTTCTCAATAAAAGCTACAGGCTATGAGAGCTTTTATTGTTATTCTTCCGGTTTGAGGGAAAAGGAAGTTCCCTCAAACCGGAACATGACGTAACGATATCATCCGCTCCCGACCGGATCATACGGCACTTTTGGAACAGAGACCAGGCTTTCCTCCGAGGTGGAAAGCCTGGTGAGGCGACTAGGCGAGGTTAGGTTGTACCAAAATAGTGGTACCGGATATGCAGCTCTGAATTCAAATCTCCACGATATGATTATTGTTATTTTGAGTGTTTTTTTATCACGATAAACGATAATAAAGTTTATTGTCCCATCCTTAATCTGTTATAATTAAATGGGCTGCCTGATGTGCCATATATTTGACATTCTGTTGGTCTTGTCCTGTTGTTTTGGTGCCCCCTGGTGGTGCCCCCTGGAGGTGTTTGAGCGGCAGCTGCGTCTGGCCGTGGCCATGCAGAAACCTCTGGTCATCCACTGTAGGGATGCAGATGATGACCTGCTGGAGATCATGAAGAAGTGTGTTCCGCACGACTACAAAATTCACAGGTTGTGTGTTCTTGTTGTGGTTTAGCACTGGGGGAGGGTTAATTAATAAGAGAAAGCAACATTTAGTTGCTAGTCAGTTGAATACAACATGGCCAATTTAGTGTTTGATGAATAAATTATTGAAATCAATGTTCAGACATTGATCTGTAATTTCTACTATTATCTATTTCTATTTGTTATAACGTCCAACACTTTCATCCCAAATAACATCATGTTATTCGTTGTGCACTCATGTAATCTGATGCCCATTGCACCTGTTGTCAGCTCCACGTGCATCACATTTTTCTTTGCGCCGGTACTTTTGTTCACTGCGGCTTCCTTCACCCATGAGCACAACAAAATGATTAAATTATGTTGATAATTGACTTCAATACCGCTTTGGTTTTACATTGTTTTCTTTTTTTAATAAAAAATCCCAGTGAATGCCCAGAGAAATCTAATTACAGCACTAGTTATTTCATTCATCTGTTGAATGCTTACAGTATTTCTCTGGCTCTTTTCTGCTTACTGCAGGCACTGTTTCACTAACAGTTATCCAGTGATTGAACCCTTCCTGACGGAGTTCCCCAACCTGTGTGTGGGCTTCACGGCCCTCATCACCTACCGGGGAGCCGCAGAGGCCAGAGATTCTGTCCGCAAGATCCCTCTCAACCGAATCCTGGTGGAGACAGACGCACCTTATTTCCTGCCAAGACAGGTACAAACATCAAACAACATTTGCAATTAAAACATTATTCATTTGACTTTATTGTATTTATTTAAAAGCTGCACTATGTAACTTTCCTCTTCTACACCGGATTTTAACCCGGTTTTCTGAATTCTGAATTCTTTTTTTCACCATTGAGCTACTAGAGCCTGCCTCCTTGCTCAGGGGATAAATTGAATATTGACCATTAGGTCAAAATTTGTGTCAGATCCTGTGTCAAAATCTAAATGTCTCAATAGAAGAGCAGGGAGACGAAACAAACATTTGTGTCGATTCGTTGTGATTTAAAATTGTAGATGCCGTTATATATTTTTAAAAGAATAGAATAATCACCAAGAGGAAAATCTATAATTGCAGCCCTAATCCTTTGTTCTATCATGCATACTTTGTTGTACGGCAAAGTATAAATATATCTGGCTTTACTCAGTCATTCTCCCGTTGCTTCCTTTTCTGTAGGTTAGTAAAACTATGTGTCGGTTCGCCCACCCTGGAATGGCTATCCACACGTTGCGTGAGATCAGTCTGCTAAAAGGAGAGGACTTTGACACAGTGTTGACCACCATCCGACGCAACACTACTCAGCTGTATGGATTGTGACAATGGCAACACACAAGCCAGTGTGGAACTTACTGCAAACTAAAGATAAATTAGACCTTTACAAATAGTCCTTGCCAGTTTGTCACAGGAAGGATGTCCGCATTAAAATATTAATATCAGATGGACAATTTAAAAAGAGTAATATCTCTTTTCAGAACTGATTTATTTGCAAACCTAACTGGGCATTGTTTTCTTTAGCTAAATCGGCTCAGTCTAATTATTTGATTGATCATTTATTTTTTGGTTGCTGTGTTGTGTTTTGATGAGTTTTGTTTATGGATGTTGTCTTGCTTGACGTTTTTAAAGAACACACACATAAACATACTTTCCTTTCATGTCTTATCTGTGTGATGTGTGTATTCTTTGGCTCAGGAACAATGCACTACATTTGTAAAGTAGGTCCTCCTTCCTTATCAAAAAGATATTAGGCAGTCATCTGAGTTTCATATTGCTTATTCATTACTCTGACCATGTAATAAGAAATATTGTTTGTAGTGCAGAGTAGTGACGGTCACTTTATTTGTGATTTGGGGTAAAAGCAAGATCCACTGAAATTACTTGTGAAGAAGTTTCCATGAGATGGCTGCATTAGCATATGTTTTTAGTACAAAATGTACTTTGGCTTGGTGTTTTTATTTGAATTAATGTCTTCCATGAAGTTCCATCTAATCAATGTATGAAGATTGGTGCATGGGCCACATTCTTACACGTCTGACTGAATCGGGATCCATATTTACTAGATTACTAATCAAAGCCTTGTTTCAGAGAGGCCTTAAATGTGTTTGCACACTGGACGCATTTTTCTGATTTTTAGCTGCGTTTTTTCCATCGGTTTTCCGAAAAACGTGTCCAGTGTGC
Organism: Electrona antarctica; assembly: GCF_951216825.1. Lineage (NCBI taxonomy): Eukaryota > Metazoa > Chordata > Actinopteri > Myctophiformes > Myctophidae > Electrona > Electrona antarctica. The sequence continues at coordinate 34,634,001 of NC_136790.1, read as the reverse complement.
AACCACTTTTAAAGGTCAGAAAACACAATTTTCTGGACAATTTTCTGAAACAATACAATCTGACTACACAGGGAAAGCTTCTGTCACATCAGCTAAAACTGACCAATATCTGTAAACAAACAAGCAGAGTAAGAAGCCTAGTCAATACACAACTAAGTAAATAGTAACATAAGATTGCAGAGAGAACGAAATAGTCATGCATTCATTAGGTGACCTACGAACTCGAAGTTCCATGATTTAAAATAAATTCACTAAATCTTATGCTTGACTTGACTATAGAACAATTCTATACAACTACAGTAGATGGCGGTAATGCTCCTGAAACGCAATAATCCAACAATAATAGAAGAAGAAACTGCACTACAGAAGAACAACATGTTGACGATTTAGCCTCACTTCACTGACAAGAAAAACAAACATGGATAAAAAGAAAAAGCACTTCAACGTGACTGCTTCATCGGTACATAATCATGCTTTTCTCACTCCGTTCCATATTGTATTGTGGTAAATTGTCTTTCATCTAGTCAAGCTAGATAATGTGTAGTAGCAAAAGTGCTAGCATGCTAAACCAATCGAGATGAACAACTACAGGCTAACGTTGAGTCAGATAATGCAAATATATATGAACCTTAGCTGTGTTTTGAAACTAATAATGTGGACATGTGTTTTTATTACAGTTAGTTGATCTAAAAGCTGAACTCTACAGGAAGCAGGAACAATTCAAACAAGAAAAACTAGGTCAAGAACATGGTGCTGGTTCCAAATCCAAAATCACTGTCAAGGTAGGCAGGGGAAAGACTCAAGATGTTGGATGTGGAAGTACATGCACCGTGGAAAACCTATGTGCTCCATAATAATACACATGATAGAAATATAAACTGTAAATAATACAAAACTTATCGAAAAAGACAGGTTAATAATATGTTATTGTGTTATGTGACAGTGATATGTGTGTGGGAATTGGGAAAACATACCATGTTCTGTTTCCATGGAACTGCATAGAAACCTAATATCTGGAGCAAACAGAATGCAGGGGTGTCAGCACGGGCTGAGAAAGACACAGAACAGGTGACTGAAGAGGAGAACAACCTGGACAAGTCCAGGTGAGTTCTACATCTCAGGATATACAAGAATGGTATACCTGAGAAGTCTGATTAATTTAAAGTTTTATTTCACATCATGAGTATACAAAATGGGTACATTTCAAATGAAAGCACAAGTCTGGCCACCTTAATAAAAAACTGGCCCAGTGGTTCTCAAAGTGGGGCCTGAGGACCCCCAGGGGTCCTTGAGGGAGTTCAAGGGGGTCCCCAGCTAAATTATAGTTAAGAACCAAATGGGCCCTTATGGGTCTGTAACTCAGAGTTAAATTAACATTGAGATTTGGTTCCCAGAGATAGAAATTCCATTAATGGGTGTCCATAGAGCCGTAACAATCATCTCTTATGGGGATCCTTGGCATATCTTTTCAAAGTGTTAATTTGGGGGTCTGAGTACCACTGACATAGAGCTACTCACGGCCAATGTTTCACTTGCTTTTATGTTCTAACAGGCGCAAGTTGGAGGAAAAGGCCAGACTCTATGAACAGATGACAAAAGGAGATTTTCCAGGTTTGTGCAAGACCAGTAATGCTCTTGTTTGTGGATATATCCTGTTAAAAGCCATTAACTGACATCATGTTGCATGCTGCATTTGAAGGGCTTATATTGGCTATATATAAATAATACACAATGGTTTGTTTTGTTGACTGAATAAAGACTGAATAATGAGTACCACAGACGAATAACAGTCTAAGTCCACACTATTGATCCATAATATATAAATGATAGATAAGGGTTCAGGACAACAAGGCCTTTTCGTGGAGGGGTCAGTCTGAAATTTGGACTTAGACTGTTTTTCGTCTGTGGTACTCATTATGCTTTGTTATTATCATACATGTTTTCTATGTCAGATGAAGAGACAGAGGGCCTGTTCCTGGTTGATTTCACTCAGAAGATAATTGACAAACAGAAGGAGACACACTCACAGAGAGAGAGAGAGAAAGAAGAGGATGAGAGAATCAGCTCCTCTCCCATCCCGACCCCTTCGGATCCAAATGAGGAATGGTAAGAGTTGACATGCAAGCACCTACGCATCTTTTTGATAAAAGTCAAAGTCAAGCTGCAAGTGTTCAATCAGACCATTTATTCCAAATTGAGATATTCTTCATGCATTTTCCACGGGCAAAATTGTTTTATACTAGTTCTGCTTTGAGCTCTGAATAATCAATTAAGACCCCTCCCATTCAGTATGGAATATGAATGCTGTCATCCGCTGCGATTGTAGCTAGTTAGGAAATACTGGAAATGCCAAAAAGAACTTGCCCGAAGAATGCGTTTTGTTTGTTTTACTCAGCAATCACAGCTTTAAGACCTTGCCGAAATCTGTTTCCACAAGAATTACGATGCAGCCTTAAGGCCTTAAGAACCTTCCGGTTCGGAAAGGCATCAGAGTTTTGAGACCACCTTTCCGAAGCTGGGGTTGATGTCAGTGTAGTTATATCACCTCCCTTAACAAAAATGTTCGGACAGGAGTATGTATTAGGGCTGACATGATGCAAGCACCTAAACATCTGTTAGTGGCAGTGTTGCCTGATGTCTCTGGTATGGGCCATATGGAACAATGTAATCCAACAAAGAATAACAAATTCATGGGAAAGACGGTGCTTTTGTACTACTACTGCCACTTTTTGGACTCTAATAATAAATGAATATATAATTGTGTATATAATTGTTATATTCACTATATTACTACCAATATCATAATATAAATATCCAATTCAACCTTTTGTCCTACTGTTTTATCTATAGGGTGGACTTTGTAGATGCTTTGGGACGATCTCGCAGATGCATGAAGAAAGACCTTCCGGGATTTAAGAAAATGGACCAAGATCTTAATAAGGATAAAATGTAAATATTAAGACAGAACCTCTTTACCGCTTAAGCTATTAAATGTTCCATAAATAGCCAGATCAGCTATTTTTGAAAATGTGTTTACAAATTTAGAAAACATTTAAAAAAGTGCCCAAAATGGGGACACCAGGGTAAAAGTGGTTAAAACGTAGCCAATATGTTGTTAATTTGGTTAGTGGATCTTTGGATATGATTTCTTCCCTACGTGCAGAACCACCCCTGCTGAGAAGACCTTACTGTCCGAAGACATGAGACGAGACCTGCAGAGGCAGGAATGGGAGCGAGAGGAAGAGGAGGCCATGAAGAGGCCTGTAGGACCAATCCACTACGAGGACATCAGGGAGCAAGGTTCGCCTCATAGGAATTCCATAGAATCTTCTGTACACTGTATTTTATTTATTTATCCTCTTAAACCCTATTATACTTCAGCTGAACTACAAGCTCAAAACGCTTCACAGGCCAACAGTAAAAAGGCCTAGTTTTGACCTACAATACAACACACTCATGACAACTAGAAAAACCTACAATCAAATCAATGAATCTTTTATTGGAAGGTTCTCAATCCACCAGAATATACAATTTCCCTGTGCTTTTTGTTCATCTCAGAGGCCCGGGAGCTTGGCGTGGGCTACTTTGCCTTCTCTCATGACCAGGAGCAGCGTAGAAAACAGAGAGAAACATTGGACATGCTCAGAGACCAGGTGAGCTGCTGCTTGTTGGACCAATAGCTGCTATGAAACTACAAAAAAAAGGTGTGTGTGTGTGTGTGTGTGTGTGTGTGTGTGTGTGTGTGTGTGTGTGTGTGTGTGTGTGTGTGTGTGTGTGTGTGTGTGTGTGTGTGTGTGTGTGTGTGTGTGTGTGTGTGTGTGTGTGTGTGTGTGTGTGTGTGTGTGTGTGTGTGTGTGTGTGTGTGTGTGTGTGTGTGTGTGTGTGTGGCAATTAAATGCTGTGGATCACATTGCTCATTTCAGACAACAGAACAGCGTGGTAAGAGAGAACAGCTGAAGGAGAAGAGGAAGGCGATACTTAAGGCCCGACTGGCAAAGATAAAGCAGAGGAAGATGAAGAAGTCTAAACTGGATGGCACTGAGGAGGAAGACCTAGGAGCAGAGGATGGCCAAGGTTAGAATGCCTTTAATTAATCCATAACCACTTAAGCCCTATAGACTATAATAGTTGATTGGTGAACCCCAGAGATCTATACTTGGGCCACCTCTACACCAAATCCCTTCACAGGAAATATCCCCTCTATAAGCCCTGTGAGCTTGTAGGTTTGCTGTTTTCACAGAATGTTCAGGCTTTTTTTTCTTTTTACCAAAAAATGTTCACCTATTATGATATGCAGAATAATTGAGGATGCTAGGATTGGGGAAAGATTATAATCGATATAACGATTTTCAACATTTGTTGTAAAGCTTGTAGCCGTAACAATATGCCGCCATAGTTGAGCAAAAAAATGTCCACCCGGCCCTGACCTTCCTTCAACCCTTAAGGCCAGTTTATACTTGGAGCGTGTTGAGCGACGCGTCGCACCACGTTCCGAGACTTGAGTGTTCATACTGTCCACGACTTGCCGACAGCCTCGCCATACAATGTAAACAAGGAACTGAAAGGAGTGAATGTAGTCTCGGGCATCTCTGTGGTAGCAGAACTTATCTCGTGTTCCCAACCAATCAGAGCCGTGGCATTTTATGAAGTGTCTGCAACCTTTGATTTTTCCTGTGGTATCATGTGACATCGACAATTGACATCTTCTGACACTTTTGTTTTGTTTGACTTTTTTACTTCACTTTCGTCAGGCTTTGCTGTTTTTAGACACTATACTACGTGGACATGACTTTAACCTTTATGTTTAAGGCAAAGTAGCAGTCTAATATAAGAAAATAACTAAGAATCAGGTTGATGTAATCATAGATATTATAAAAAATAGATGCCTCACTGGCCGTTGCAGTTCATTGGAGCGATGTGTATCCCAATGAAGGCGGAAGTGCAGTGCTTTTTTTTTTGTTGATTTTTAACAAATCTTTATAACACTCATGACAATACATTACAATACAAAACAAGACAAACACAAACAACAAAGTTATTAATACAACAATAGAACATCAGAGCCAGGGGGGATTAGATTACAAACAGAAAACATTAAAGAGTGAACACAAAGCAACAGTTCTCCGCAGCTTTCTTATTTAGAAGTGCTGAAGGCATTTGCTGAAGGCACACTGCGTCGCTGCCCAAGTGACGTCACTCATGCAACTCCTCCATGTCTCTCGCTGTCACTCAAGTGACTACTGGCCAATCACAGCGCGTCTTTTCCGGGACTTATGTTACGCACACGGAAGCGCTCATTGAAGGCAAATGCTTTGCAAGGAATCTCAGGAAAATTGTGCCTTCAATTGTGACACGCGCCTCAGAGCCGGAAAGGGCGCCTACGTTTATATGTCTATGGATGTAATGCCCAGTCATAAACCGAATGGGCATTCGGCCGGTGCTTGCCTTCAAACTACATCATGGGAACTGTAGAAACATGGAGAATGGCTGGAAATAGACAGAGGACATTTCTCTATCAATACTGGTTGTATCATAAATGTTGTTTCATTAGACTATGACAATACTACGAAAGAGCCTGCTTGCCTGCTAGTAATATATTTTAATTTGTTTTGTATTGTAATCTTAGATGAAGAGGAGGATGTGATTGGGCCCCTGCCTGCATCAGAGGAGCCTCCAGAGGGCAGCAGAGTGAACAAAGTGGAGGTGGAGGTCCAGGAAAGGAAGGATTCCAAGCCTGGAGTTCCCCATGTCAGAGAATGGGACCGAGGCAAAGGTACGTCCAAATAAATCACTCAAATAGCTAAAGCAGTGTTTCTCACACTTTTCAATTTCAAGGTGTCCCCTTAGCTCTGACAGTATACAAATGGAACGGGTCCATTTGGTTCCATTTGTATTCTGTCTGAGTTATAGAAATGAATGAGACTCCCTAGCTAGCCTAAAGGAACCCACAGACTCCAAAAGTCTGATATGATGTCATCTAGTTTTCATAGAGTCCCTAGCCCTGTCCCACAGAGAAGTGTAATACTAAATTCGTCATTGTCTGCTCTTGCCAGCTGATAGTTAATTAAATAGTTGGGATTTATACAAACTAACTGGACAGGAAAATATGCACACCTCTATGGATACTCTGACCCATGTGCACTCACATTTTGGAGAAGGTGGAAGTAATGCACATATACAAGTTAATAAAGCAGTAAATCCACTAGAGGTAGGTAGCTGTTAACCATATGTGCTACAATGGCTGAGACCCTCTCAGCCACTTGACATGCTACTTTGGCTTGTGTGCACACAATATGGAATCGACACAGTTTTATAAATGATGCCCAAGATCTGTTATAGACAGGCTTTCATGTTGTAATGGAGACTTAGCAAGCCTCTGATTACTCTTTTCTCTTCAAAACAGAAATGTCTTTATCAAAAGTCAATTATTTTTCCTTTCGTCATTTAGAGTTCTTGCTTGGCCAGTGGACGAGCCGGCGTCGGGACGAGCGAGATTCAGAATTCGCTCCACCGCCTGCGTATTATGCTGACGAAAAGGCAGCGAGGCACAGAAGGCCCACGGATCGAGAGGAGAATAAAACCAAAATGTCTTTCAAGTGGTCAAAAGACCCACGTGGAGGCACCGGGGACAAAGACGATCCTCAGTCAACTCCTCCACCCCGAAGTGCCCCTTTAGATTCTCAAGCTGGGCAGCCTGCTCCGACTCCCACGCAGCCACAAACTACATCACAGTCTCAGCCTCACAATCCCCCCTCCACCTCTGAGTCAAATCCCCCTCGATCCCAGTCTTCCTCGCCAGCAACGTACCCTCAGTTTACCCCGTTCAGCCTCCAGGTTCCCCCTCCTGCGTTTCCACCACCACCACCTCCTGCTCCACAGTTTAGTGGAACGTCCCACCTGTATCCTCAATTCCCCCCTAAGTACACTAAGCCGTATCCACCCCATGTGCAGAGTCAATCCCTACCTCAGCCTCCACCTCCACCTGAGAGCGAAGCCCCGAAACCACCCCAGACCTCAGCTCAGAATCTGGATGCAATGCTCTCCTTCTATAAGAACTCCACTTGATCTCAGAGTATTCGCTTTGTCCCTCTATGATGAGTTTTAATATATTTTGAGAGTAAAATACTGTATCTACCGTGCTCTTTGTTTCTCTTTGCTGGGAATCAAGGAACTCTGCTCTGTAAGACTTATTAAAATGTTTGATTGTATCTCAACATTTAGGCCGTGAGCCAGGACCCCAAATCTGGGGTCATCTGTACCGATGGGGTGAATAAGTCTCATAGTGATTTTTGGGAAGGTATACATCCCTAGTGCTAGGAAAAATGTGATAGCATTGCATCTGTGGTAGCTTTCTGTGTGTTATGACTCCATTTATAACCACATGCCAAAACTCAATTTTCAAAATCCGAATGGAGCATTCTACTTCAAACTGATGGTTCTCTCCTATTATTGATCATATATCTTTGAAGAATGGTTGGGATACAGCTCAGACTATATATTTCTCTGAAAAGTTGTTAAAATTAGCACATCTAGAAATGTTATCTATTACAGGAGAGACAACATATAGGGACTATATATTACATGAGACGTACTTCTTTAAATCTTAGAACATAAATTCTAATGAAATGTTTTATGAAATTCAATAAACTAAATATAGTGTAAGTGTACAGTGTAAGTAATGCATAAGATAACTTTCCGTTCACCATTACATCACCTTTTAGTCCATTTGACACTTCTATCTGTTCAATACCAAACCTAATAATGCTGTTTCATATTACGTTTTTGTTGTTGATTTGTATTTGGGGACAATTTTAGCTTGGTTGCCCAAACTTTGGTAATTGGCATAATCAAAAAAGGCCTTTATATCAGGTCAATCTCACATGTTAAAGGTCTGGTCAATGAAATAGAAACATATTTCTATAACAACTTATACTTATACATTTGTAATAATAGCATAAGAAAATATGATAATATTTATCTTTTGCAACTACATTCAATATCTGTAAGCTTCAACTCATAATCAGGAACATAAAATCAACCCAACACATCCCCCTAGCCCTCCTGATTGGCAGCAATATCTTACCCAAATCCTGATCTACCTCATCGTCTCTTTATTATCAACATCACTTCTCATTTGTAGCTTCAACATCTCATCGGGTGTCAGGTCACCCTTAGCAAAATGTGGATCTCCCATCCAAATTGTGTGACATCACCTGAACTTTCAAATTGAGCTTGGTGGTCTGCCACATTCCACTTGTATATGAGTACAACTGTCGTGGTACAACAGCAGCAACAGATTGTTACATTGTGACACCCAACTCACCCAGCACATCAGGGTAGTCTGGGAAGTTCCCTGCCAGCAAAGTATTTTGTGCTCTGATCTTGCCTTTGCACATGGATATGAGGTTGCACAGGACTGTCCCATTGAAGGTCGTTAATGTCAAGGCAATTATGTTTATGCACTGTCAAATAGGTCTACATCTATTCTATGGTAACATATAGCTGTATAGTCATATTATCCTGCTCATTACTGTGCACAAATGTATACATCTTTGTGTTTGAGCACAAATGCATTTTGAGAACCCCCACATTTTCAGTAAAGCGTGCACGCTGTGCGGCACCCCACACACCATCATTCTACAGTTCAATCTAGTTGAATACCCCTGCTGTAGGTTACAACAACAAACAGCTGCATATCAATGGTAAGGTGAATACTGTGCATGTCAACCAGTGACCATACTGTATCTGCTGCATGCTTGGACACACCTGCTTATGAGACAGACATTGACCTGACCTTTAGCACATAAGATTGACCTACTTATAAGAAATTGATTTTATGTGACAGTTATTCTGTTCATTTTGTAATTGTAATGTTTTTACATAATGCAGTACAATAGAACATCACTTTGGGTGTGGTATGGACACCATTTTGGATTTGGCAATACATAATTAACTAGTGATGGGAGATTAATCGGCAAACACATCGGTATCGGACGATTTGAGTTGTTTTTAGATTAATCGGTTTGATTAATCAGACCGATTACGTTTTTCAATAAACTTTTCCCTACTCCTTTTTCGAACATAGTAACTGCGAGAGTGAGGTCTAGCCAACACCAACTCGGGATTCCTGGATCGCTGCCCTCCACAATGTCCTATCCAACATCAGGTTATTGAGCTCTGCAGTGTTGTTAGCCAAGCTGTCGCGCCGCAGCACGTCTACATAGGTGGTACGCTTCTTTCCCCCCCTTGGCTTTGCCCTGGGTTTGGCTCCCATAGTCAATTTACTTGCCTCAAGTTCTGGGTACCTGACGCAGTGCCCTGCCAGCCTCATCCTTCTCTCTCTGACTTTGTCCGTGACCCGTGGTAGGTCCCCATAGAAGAGGTCCACATTTCTGATGTGACACCTAGTGCCATTCGTAGCATTCTTGTGTAGACTCCATCCAGGGATTTTTCCTGTTGTACTGTGAGGGTCCATGTCTCGACAGTATCTATGAACAGCCGCCTCTTAAGGTCTTCTCCCATGTCTGATTTCCACACTCTCCTCATCCCGTGCAAGGCTTTCCAGGCAAGTGCTCTCCGAACCTTCAGATCCTTTTCAGTTGAGGCAGTCCAGGCCCCGAGGTACTTGAAGTCCTCGACTCGCTCGAGCACCGTCCCGTCTGCAGTGGCAATGGTTTTGTCCTCTGTGTTGTCATTACCTTTGTTTTCTTGGTATTGAGCTTGAGGCCGAACTTGGACCTTGGCTCGAGTCTGGCTGTAGCTTGACTCTATCATCTGGACCAACTTTTCTGGAACTCCGTAGGCACGTAGAATACTCATGAGTTTCCCCCGGTGGATGGTGTCGAAAGCCTTTTGGAAGTCAATGAATGTGATCACCGCTGACAGGTTGCGCTCCCATACCCCTTCCAATATCCTCCTCAGTGCCAGTATCTGCCCGACTTTCGAACATAAACATAAGTTAAGGATTATGAAAGATCATTATTATTATTATTTTTTGACGTTTTTTTCCTTTGTCTTTTCTCATTTATATTTTAACATGTTTGGAATAAATAAAAAAATGAAAATAATGAAATGAATGAATCGGTCTGTCTTTACAGATAAACAAGCCCAAAGTAACAGTTTGAACAGATCTACAAGCTCACAATATTATAAAGGTATTTAAGTTAGATGTGACTTGCCTAAGCCTGCAGTGCAGACACCCTGTTACATGTATTTTTCAGAATAGACAAAATTATAATCTTTCAATACAGAATGAGATCGACATTGGTAATATTGGTTATCGGCCATAACAGCAATTAATTATATCGGATATCGATATCGGCCAAAATGTCTCATCGGCACATCCCTATAATTAACTGATCACTTTCACTGATTCAGCCACATTCCTTTAGTCCTGAACCCCCAAAAAATGATGTTATAGCCATTTTAAGCTCCTGGCAGCCATATTGGACGCCATCTTGAAAATGACGCCTTTCCAGAACATATATTTTCCTATATTTTCAGTATATTCTTAAGCATGCCTAGAGGTACCAGAAAAATTGGAAAAACCTTTTCTATCATTTTTGGGGGGTGTATTACTATTTTTTTTTCATATTGATCCATGCAATTTTCGCCTAGTGTTATAAAATAAAATGCATGATAGCACTCATAAAGCTACCACGGGTGCAATGCTATCACATATTTTCTAACTCTAGACATGTATACCTTCACAAAAATCACTATGAGCCTTATTCAGCCAGATGGTACAGACCAACCCCCCTGGCTCACGGACTAATTGTTCTCTATTGTGTTGACATGGGATCAACTGTTGTTTTTCATTCATTTCTTTATGCTAATCTCTCATGTGAATATAGTCCCTGTCACTGCCAACCTCTACTGTTCGTCTGAGAAGGGTGTGCGGTAGACGGACAGTCGGACACCCTCCCGGTTATTCCCCCCGCCTTTTTCTAGCTGAATGTCTGCCATAATGAACACATTTGTTTTATTTCTCAGTACAACGCCTATCGACACTGAGAAGTGTGCATAGGTGTTGCTTAATTAACCAATGATAAAGTTTATATTTGTTTGGTTGCTGTAGGCAACCAAAGGGACATCCTGCTTCCCAAGGTGATCTTGTGGATAGGGTTGTCTGCAACTCTCATCAGCCAAAGGAGCAAATCAGACTCCCAACTCCATCAAGGTCAGAGTAAACACAACTGTTAGTTAAAGAAACACCAAATTAATATGTATTTTGCCACAGACACCAATCGGAACAGGAACCCTGGCACAACAATGTTTCAAAAATGTCCACACTTCAAGATTTCTTTTTAAGAATATTTACACACAAATATATCTATTATAACAATAATGTATTTAACTTTGGGGAATACAATAGACATCTACATCTGTTGATGTAGATGTACATAGATGTAATATGGGAATCTGTATCCCTGCAACATGACATTATGTCATCATAATACGTCATGTGATCCATGGCTAGGTTGTCTGTTGCTTAGGTAGTAGGAACCTTTGTAACAACTACGTGACACAGGAACATGTTGATGGTTGCACCTCTGTTCACATTTGAGCTGAAGAGCATGATGCAAATTTAATAAACTTTTTCCCGGTTGGATGAATTCATAACCCTGACCCAAATATAGGTAAGACATGCATTATTGTTTATTGCTGCTGCTTCTGCCGCTATGCAGAAATGGGGTGTTAAAATGTGTTGGTGAAACACTGTCTTTCTAGTATGTAAGTATGTGAGAAAACATTTCTCCAAAAAAATAAATAGATCTAAAATTTCAAGACATTTCATCATTTCAGAAATAATCTAAAATAGTGCAAGTCTACACATCAAAGTGGGTTGACTTGTGAGCTTATAGATCTTCTATTTTTGCTATTTCAGAAATGGGTCATGGGTCATACATCACTTTTTTGAACAAAAATGTAAAATCTTAAATTCACAAACATTCCATGATGTGCAAGTCACTGTCACTACATAATGCTAAAAGTATGCATAAAGTAGTATGAACCCACATTACCACCAACTTCTCTCATTTATTTTGGGTATGTTTTCCGACATGTTCTTTAAAGCTGGCAGCAGCAACACGACTCTCCTCTTACCCTCGGCTGACATTGATCATGTTGCGTCTAATGGTCTGGAAAACTGGATTAGGCTACACCTGATGACCCCAATGCAATGTTTGTGTCTCTGTCAGAGGCAGCGCCCAGCCAGGACCCGTGTTCTGTCAGAGGCAGCGCCCAGCCAGGACCCGTGTTCTGTCGGGTGAAGGACACAGCCTCTGCTCTGGCCTATAAAGACCACGTGGAACCTGCAACTTGTCTGGTATGACACCAATGGGGAACTGGGAGGGGTGGGGGGGCTGTTTTATGGGGGGTCAATAGAATGAACATTGAAAGCTGGAAAGTGGAAACATAACTTGACCAGGGATGAAAGACCACCTCACTCTATTAACACATTAACCTGATATTTGGCCTGCTTTCTGGCTCACCTATTTCCTCTCTCCAGCAGGAGATGAGGTTGTGTGTTTTGTGGATCTCCTGTATTGAAGGGGCGCGTCTCTTCCTGGTTTAGGTGGATTGCTGACCCCCATGTGACCTTGATTGCACTGTTTTTTCCCCCCTTTGTTTCGATGACCTCCAGTGAGATCAGTCCATGATGCAGGATGGGACCCCCGTGTGTGTGTGTGTGTGTGTGTGTGTGTGTGTGTGTGTGTGTGTGTGTGTGTGTGTGTGTGTGTGTGTGTGTGTGTGTGTGTGTGTGTGTGTGTGTGTGTGTGTGTGTGTGTGTGTGTGTGTGTGTGTGTGTGTGTGTGTGTTGCTTGCGTGCGTGCGTGCGTGCGTGCGCCTGTTTGTTTGCTAGTGTGCATTTCCATCTGGGGATATACTGTATGTGTGTACAATTATGTTTATCATGCATTTCCATTGAGAGCGTCTGAGCCAGTTTGCTGCCAGGCTAGATGATGATGCAGTGACAGGGCCTCTCAGAGGAATGGTCATATAAGGGATTTTTAATATGCACATATCACTTTATACTGTATATACCTATACATACATGCATATATAATGCAGCTTGGGTCTTAACACCCACACCAGTAAAGAAAAGCCTACATTTTAATGAAAGGCATGTGTGTATTATTCAACCTTAATAAGAGGACAGCGTGTTGGCATGTTTAGCTGTTAGCGTGGAGTTACTGCTTGTCGTAAACGGGAAAGGATGTGACCTCACTTTAATGATAGCCGATGTCAATACACTGAATGTGTTTATGGTTATGGCCCTTATTGTGTCCTTAGTTTTCGATTAATGAAAAGATGCGTAGCAGTGAAGTGACTTCATCTTGTGCTCATCTTGTTCTGTATTTTTTGTGTGTCAAGGGTGGAAGCTGGTCTCCACCGTGGAGCTTTTGATGTAATTATACACCAGATAAACAAATGGCTAAACCACAGTGTCTTCAATTCATCCCTTCCGCCGACAGCAGCGAAACCTACACAATAGACTGTGTAAATGTATATTCTGTCATTATGGTGTAGTTTGTGGGAATAAAACAATGTGACTCAGTGTAGCGTTTCAAGTCCTTCAAATATCAAGGACTTGAGCCGCGCATCGTCGCGTTTTGGCCTTTCTAGCGATGAAAAACGTGCACCGTCGCGTTTTGGGCTTTCTAGCGATGAAAAACGCGCATCGGCGTGTTTTGGGCTTTCTAGCGATGAAAAACGCGCATCGTCGCGTTTTGGCCTTTCTAGCGATGAAAAACGCGCATCGTCGCGTTTTGGGCTTTCTAGCGATGAAAAACGCGCATCGTCGGGTTTTGGCCTTTCTAGCGATGAAAAACGCGCATCGGCGCGCTTTGGCCTTTCTAGCGATGAAAAACGCGCATCGTCGCGTTTTGGGCTTTCTAGCGATGAAAAACGCGCATTGTCGCGTTTTGGGCTTTCTAGCGATGAAAAACGCACATCGTCGCGTTTTGGCCTTTCTAGCGATGAAAAACGCGCATCGTCGCGTTTTGGGCTTTCTAGCGATGAAAAACGCGCATCGTCGCGTTTTGGCCTTTCTAGCAATGAAAAACGCGCATCGTCGCGTTTTGGGCTTCTAGCGTTTTTCATCGCTAGAAAGCCCAAAACGCGACGATGCGTGTTTTTCATCGCTAGAAATGCCAAAACGCGACGATGTGCGTTTTTCATCGCTAGAAATGCCAAAACGCGACGATGCGGAGACAAGATGCAGCAGGAGCTTCACTCCATTCCTGACTGGCAATATCCTCTTCGGGAATTGAGGACTCTCTGTTTAAGACCTCACTGAAGTGCTCTTCCCAGCGTGCTAGGATGTCACTCTTGTCAGTGAGCATAATTTAGCTAATAGAAAATAAATGACTTTCTGAGTGATTAAACCAGTCTAGAAACATTGCAGTGTAGCCTTACTGTCAGACACACATAACACATACTGTAAGCTTTACATATTTGTAGATACTCTTTTCAGTAGCACAGCTATAAAGCCAGTCCTGTCATAATGCAATACCGGAGCTAATGGAGCCTTTACGAGGAGGGTTATGGGTTGACGATGCTGCCTGACAGACACCTATTCCTCGGTGATCCCAAGTCTTATGTCTTCTAGACCTGAGAAGGCAATCAATGCTCTCTTTATAGCACGGCAGGGCTCTCATGCTGGGAGGGAAGAGCAGGGTTTTTCCAACATGTTTTCTCCCTTGTGAATGTAGTTTTACCCAGAGGAAAGAAGTAGTATGAGAGGTCGTAATGGCAATAACTGCCATCCCTCAAAAGAAAGATCCAAATGCTGTGGCAAAAAAAATAATCCCTAGAGGACCAAGAAGGGAACAAGAGCCAGAAGGCTTCAGTTACACACAGGGAGCTACAGTGTAGAGGTGGAGTTTTGTGATGAGTTTTACTGCATGGAAGGTTATATTGGACAGTCTTGAGCTCCTGGATTATGTGAGAATTGATCTTCATCTATTACAGCTTTGTCTTTACAACCCTTTCAACACATTGGAACTAGGCCACCGGCCAGCATTAGTAGCAGCACCGTCAGGAAGATGATGAGGGAACTGTTCAAAGAAAAAACATCACAATCACGTTATGAAAAGCAAAAGCAGTGTCATCGAACTGAGAGCAGGTGCTTGGGCATGTGTTCAATTGAAGCACTGTGTTCTTGCCAACTTCAAAATGTGAAGTTAATCTGATTTTAGAAAAACAAATTACTGTTTCTGTTTACAATAAGGTGTACCAATTTGGGTGAGTTTTAGACCTCTGCCTTGAGTCCCTTAGTCCCTATAATATTTTAGGCATACAGTATTATCATTGCAGGCGAAATAGCAGATCTACCGGCCACTCAACATCATCGTGCAATGAAGTATGAAATCGGGCTTTGGTGGTTAATATCTCAACTATAACTTTTTTACTTGCAACCTAAGTGTACATATTGTGAGTATTGCACCTAGGAGTTTAGTGGCCTTACATTGGCTGATCCAGCTGAATTTTAAATCAATTTTAAGACTTGACAGATTACTTTTAAAAAGACCAAATGACTTGCCCACAGCTAATATCTCCCAGCTCTCCTCTCAGTGTTCTGTGGGCTTACAGAGTTATAGTCTTATAGACTCTATAATATAGAGCGTCGCAGTCCCGCCCCCTACCAAGGCTCAGGAAATGATTCCCCGTTCATTTTCCTCATAGACATTTCAAAAAGTATTTATTTAAAGACCTTTTCAGCCTCGTACAAAGCCAACTCTTGTCGTGACAAATCATGACAACAAACACAATTCTTTGGGCCGAACAAATAATTAGAAAGAAGAAAAAAGCGGCAGGTTACAACACTTTTTGTTGTTTTTCTTCTTTGTAATTATTTGTTTGGTCCAAAATATTGTGTTTGTTGTCATGAGTTGTCACAACTCGAGTTGGCTTTGTCCGCAGCGTAGCCGTCTTTAAATAAATACTTTTTGAAATGTCTTTGGGAAAAATGCATTGGGAATTATTTCCTGGGCCTGGCGTCGTCATGAAAGGGGCCGGGACTGCGACGCTCTATAGATCTACCAATTAAGCTCTTTTGATTGTTTTAAAGTCAAGATTAAAGATTTAAGAAGAGTGTGAGTGAGCATCTATCGAGGCTTTTAAAAACACTCCTTAAGAAATACAATGAGCAAGCAAGCTGTGAAAGTAGTTTTTTTCTCTTTTCTATATTGTGCTGCAGAAACGCAGTAGATTGTCTGGAATCTCTGTATATGATTTTCTGAATTCTGCTGAGTGGGCTTTAATTAGTTAATGGCATTACTGAAGCCTTGCCTTCAATATAGCTGATTATCTATTATTTTTTTCTTTAAGGAGAAATTTGTGATTTTGGTGAGTGTGAGTGCGTGTGTGTGTCTGCGTGTGCGCGCGTCCATGCGCGTGTGTTTGTGAGACTTTTAATTACATAAGCAGTTGCAATAGTTGTAATAACTTTACATACATGTTGAGATATTGACTTAACGTGATCTCTTCTGTTGGATAGAACTGAAGCTTAGACATTGTAAACGTGCCTAACTGCAGCTACAGAGCTTTGGAAAAGTTTGATCTGGTATGTGCCCCTTTAACAATGCAGGGTCCTTGTGGAAATGCCAGCTGATTAGATATTTGATAAGCAGTAGAGAGCAGAATTCAAATTAATTCAGGGTTGTATATACCTGTCCCCAGAAGTATAACTGGGGTTAATACACACATACTGAATACAAAAAGTGACCTTTGAGACTTAATATACTTTTGGACGGATTCATTAACGCGAGATTGCGGTTTTAGCATTTAATATTAGCATGCTGAGGAATTCCGTTCCCAGTTTTATCACCACGCTTTCTAGTGTGCTAGATAAGACCACAGGGCACGCCATAAAAACTGGAATCCGTTATTGCCTCCGACATCCCACACTGCACAGCGAGAGCACTGTTTGCTGTTGCGAGATCCTTTAATGGTTCACCCATGATTCGATTTGTCACAGTGGCATGTGGTACCACCTCCACATTATGAGAGAGAGGATGTGTGATTCAGATGGTGCATGGCACAGCCTCAGCATCACCCCACTGTGAGCTATAACCAGCCAGGGTGTGTAATGAGAGCTAATGCTGCCACTGCTGGTGCCACTGGGCCATAATGCCGCCCCTGCTGGGCTGTGTGACACACAGCCACATGTAACACAGACTGGTACTGGTGCACTGAAAGGGATACTTGCGGTGGGGGTCTCCCCAGGAGCAGATGGGTCTGAGTCTGAGAAACAGGGACAAGGACCCTGTGGATTATTTTATGACTACCGTTGGCTGTGATGCAACTCACAAGCCCAGAACCGCTAAATTGATGTAGTAAATAAATATCACGTTCACTCTCTGACAAACACATGCTGTTCGGAGTTTAATCCATCGCTGTAGATCCCAAGTCACGTGTTTCAGTGCAGTGGGATACAGCAAGGTGCATATAGGCCTATTGTTTTTTCCCACGGCACCTGCCATTGGCTTACAATTTAATGCGGAATTGAGGATAGTCATGGATGAAAACTAAATAAAAACTAAGCTATGATGACTAAAACTAAGACTAAATAGGCCTATATTCGCCAATCGCCATTCACTGAATTTTGTTGACAAATAGAAACTAGACTAAAATGTTCGGGAGGGACTAGTGGAGAAGAGATCAGTAGATCTCTGCATTTGGCAGCCAGCTGTCAGTTACTTTCTTAATAAAGAGCACATAGTTTAGGAAAAGCTTAGGTTGCATTGATTATTTAAGTTGTGATCTAAATTACAGAGGGCAGTTAAAACGTGTTTTAAATACTGAGACATATCAAATTGCCATTGTTGCACCCGCGTGTGTTCAGCTGAAATTGGAGGCGGGTGGTCTATTTGTCACCTGGGCAGTCGCCTGACACAGCCCGTTCCTCTTGGTGGCGGATAAAGAGATTAGCCAAGTGCTGAGTGCTGTTGACACTGCATGCTCACTCGTAATGGACTCATAAATTCTGCCCGTGTGAAAGGGGGAAAGCAGGAGGAAAAAGAGAGGAGGCTAGAGTAAAGCGAATGTGGTCTTCTCTCAGATCCTGTATCCACTCATTTAGAACCAACCAGCATTATACAAGCCTAATTATAACTTGTCATACGATGGTGATTATATAATAATAATAATAATAATTGTTATGCAAGCGAAATATGAGTTGCATCGATTAGAGACACTGTAGAACAAAATCATTATTTGATACTGAAGTAAGATGTAGTGAGTAACATGCACACAGTAGCCTATAATGATGTACTGCATATAGTAGTACCCATGTAATACACTGTTTAGTACTATTTGACAGTGTTGATGATGATGTACTCCCAGCTAATATTCCAGTAGTCTACACACTACACAGCAATGTCCTCAGTGTGAAAGGGACATTTTGTCAACAACCCCAGACAGTTTTTAAGATGCTTGATTCAGTGTTTATGTGATATTTATTTTATCAGACACGCACCTTTCTTATACAAACCCATTTCCAGCTCTAAGGATTGTGGGTATGTTTAACCAGCACTTACCTGTAAGCACAGCAGTGTTGCTCAGAAATAGTTGATCTACAAGCTCACAGGCACTGTTCGGTTATTTGGCGATGTTGTGCCCGGGCTCCGACCAGCCCATGCAGTAGGCAGAGTTAAAGTGACTAACACGCACAGTGAACTAAATGCTCCAATGATAGCTTATATTTGATGAACTCAAACGTGCATTTTATAGGGTTTTTATTAATTCATGTTAATCATAAACACTTACAATCATACATTCACACGTTCTGTTCACACTTCCCCCCAACACAAGATGAATACAGTATCCCGGCCTGGATTACAGGTCCTATTGGTCTGTGGTTCTATCCTAACTCTGTCGGTAGGGTTTACTATCATTTTACACTCTAAGACTCCCAGATCATGGTACAGCTTAGCTTGTCATTGTTGACTCTCAGACTTAGTTCAGTGACACATTAATGGTGCATTAATGGTACATTAAGTGACACTATGTGTTATTATGTGGTTTTAAATCTACCTTAGCATTCAGTCAATGGAGAAAAGAAACATAAATGACATTTGGTTACAATCTAAACATCATATTACATCAATTATGAATACTGTACTATCACATATTTATAGCATATAATATATAGCCAATACATACCGCTGGTCTCTGCCTAGACAACATGTATCACGTTTGATGGTATTGGTGAATCTAATTACACTTTGTGCCATACAGAATAGTCAATGCAGCCTTCTGACTGATCCCACCTCCATACTAACACTTTCAGCCAATCAGATGCCACTGACCATCCTGTATGGCACAAAGTGTAATTAGATTCACCAATACCATCGAACGTGATACATGTTGTCTAGGCAGAGACCAGCGGTATGTATTTGCTATATATTATATGCTATAAATATGTGATAGTACAGTATTCATAATTGATGTAATATGATGTTTAGATTGTAACCAAATGTCATTGTCTCCACCAGGCCGAAGGCATGGGGAGAGAGTATGTTTTGCACTCCGTCCGTGTGTGTGTCCGTCCGTCCTTCCGTCCTTCCGTCCGTCTGTGAACAGCTAATCTCCGGCACCATTAACCCGGTCGATGCCAAACTTTGCACACACACTCCCTGGATGCCAACGATGAACCTCTGCCCCGCATTTTCCAGAATGGCCTGTTATAGCGCCACCATGAGGCAGCTTTTCACATTTTTACCTAAAACTGCACCGATCTGCGTGAAACGTTGCATGCACACTCCCTAGAGGCCAAGGACAAACCTTTGACCTGCATTTTCCGCATCTGCCTTTTATAGCGCCACCAGGAGGCCGACTTTTGTAAAACACATTTTTTTATATTACTCCTCCAGATTCTGTCCAAAAATCTCACAAATCGTTACACAGTATCTCTATGGTCATGTGCTCAAGTCGGATCTGTCCGATATTTCATATTCCATCCTAATTGGCTATAATTGGCTTTCACAGTTTGCAAGATTGCCCCGTTTTGAACAAAAGCCTCAAATCATGAACGCAGCATGCAATTTACGTGAAATATTTCACACATTTTCTTACTAGGCTGAGGAATATATCCCACCCTTTTCACATTGGCCTGTTATAGCGCCACCACCTGGTTGAACACATTTTTGGAACAAAATGCCTCAAGTCATCCAATTGCCATCAAAGGCAAACATGTTTATATTACTCCTAAACATTTTGCCAAACATCTCACACAGTCCTATCCTCCTGGTGGAGACCTGTGCCCAGAAGGGCACTTTTTCTAGTTCAACATATTTCTACATATACCAAAAATATGGCATCATCATATCAATGGTCTTTTGTCAGGTGTGTGCTGTGAACAAAACACAAATAACTCAGCCTTTTTTCAGCCTTATTTGACATTACCAAATGTAACCAGATGTTTCTTTGACCCCTTCAGAATCAGACAACAAGGAAGCAGGAATCCTGACAAATTATACTCTGGGAAATACCCAGGTTAACAATAAAAATGTCCCAGGCTGGCCGTTTATAATAAAATTCAGGTATGAAGCCGCGGACCGGAATAAAGTTCGTCCCCGCATTTGGCATGCGGGCCACACTTTGGACAGCCCTGCTCTAACGTGATGCAGTTCAAACTATGGCCAACTGCAAATATTCAAGCAAAACAAACTAGCAACAACATTTATAGGGGGTAGGAACAATGCAGTGGATATTTGAGCTCGATAACCTCTCCATTTTTCCTTTTGAGTTTCCCATCCTGCTCCATGTAATACTGCACCAGGTCAGGCAGTGTGGCGAACTTCTCCCCAACAATGTCGTAGAACTCCCCTGTTTTCTGGATCTTAATGTGTCTGACTTCCCCATTATGCCTGTAAAAAAAACAGTAAAAAGGAATATCCATTACGAGAAATGAGATATTAGTAGCAGAATATACAGTACTAGAGCGGTGCCCGTTGGGGAATGCGTGTGTCGAATTTGAAGTCGTGGGGCGAACGGTTCTGGAGTTATGTCAGACGTACACACAGAGAGACTTGGTGCATTTATAGATAAAGATAGATAGATGTGAAAGGCGGGCAACATGCACACGCTTTGCAATAATGTCTGTGGACAGAGACATTTATTTTGTCAACACTCACCGAACAGATAAAGTAAAGACCTCAGATGTACAACTACTGGGCCTGACCAAGAAGCTTCCATCCAGTCCATGAGTCAACAAGAGGTACTCTGCTTCCACACGTGTGATGTTGGATCGGTACCACCTAACAAAAGGAACAAAAGAAATGGGAAAAGTAATCGTAAGGTTTGTTATGATCATTGAACGATTACATAACATCGGCCATAGCCCAAATGTGCCCAAATGTGATGAGGTCAGCATATTTGGGCACACACATTTGGGCAAGTGGCTATGGCCTAATTTAGACCTAGAACTTAGAACTTAGAACTAATGACTTAGAACTAATGCTTGGAATGGATTCAGAATCATGAAATACCCCTAGTTTGACACATTACATGCAAGCATAATTAAAATTAGATTTTCTTTTTGCCTTAGGTGCCTATATGGGTTTTTATTGGTACTCCAACTTTCAACCCCTGAATTTACCATGATCCACAATTTATATAATACTCTATTTTTAATATGTTATTTGGATGAACCTAAGGACCATAAGAAACGATTACTTTTGCAATTTATTTTGGGTCACGCCCCTTTTTAGCTTAGATTGACTGGCCTATCTGTAAATCCATATGTGCTCTCTTAGGTGTCGAGTCCGTCGGATAGCCGGTTGTCCAGAACCAGCACAAAAGCCTCTGCCCAGGCTCTGGACCTGCTCACCCCTATATCACACTCTCTCTGTTCTGACATCACGCTAAGCATCATATACTGAATACTGCCCCCATTTCCCAAAAGAAAGGGGGGCAGGGCAAAATACAAAGGTATTTTGTTTTTGTCTGCGTTTTGTATTGTTCCCTAGCCGTCCCGGAAAAAGGCCTAGTGGCTTTCTCGTGTCTGTATCCTTTTGAATTAATTTTCAATAAAGTTTTCAATCAATCAATCAATGACATTTCACTATACTCTTTTTCTTGTTTGTTTGTTATACCTTGAAAAGTTTTTACGTTGTTCAGCCAGGGCGTCTTCACAATGCAGTGGATATAGGAGCTCGATAACTTCTCCATTCTTGTCTTTAAGTTCCCCACGATTTTCCATATAATACTCGACCAGGACAGCCAGCGTGGCGAACGTCTCCCCACTATCAAGTTCACAGTGGTCTCCTCTCTCCCGGATCTTAACGTTTCTGACTGCTCCGTTTTGCCTGTAAAAATATAAAAGTAAAAGAAATAGTAGACGATCATTATTCAGAGAAATTAGTAGCAGATTATATGCAGACAGACAACATGCAACAGGCTTTGAAATAATGATTGGCTGGCATGGGGACAGAGTCATTGTCAACACTCACCGAACGGATAAAATCAACACCCCAGGTGTACTCCTACTGGGCCTGACCAAGAAGCTTCCATCCATTCCATGAGTCAACAAGAGGTACTCTGCTTCCACACGTGTGATGTTGGATCGGTACCACCTAACAGAAGGAACAGCATGTTGCAGTTATTGGGACATGGCATCAGTGGTTTTCAAACTTTTGGGGGGCTTCCATTGTGTTAGGGACAAGATGACGTAAATGTTCCCATCATTGTCAATGGCGTTTTTAAAACAAACATTGAACTAAAAACGAACATTAAACCTATATATATATATAGGAGGTCACAAGAGGTTTTCACACAGCAACGATACGCAGCTATATTACTGTCAAATGGTACAGCAGTTGTGTCTATCAAAGGTAGTGATAACAATTATACAACAGGTCGTTTTGAGGAAGCAATCTGATTGGTTAAAACAGTTTCGAGGAAGCAATCTGATTGGTTGAAACAGTTTCGAGGAAGCAATCTGATTGGTTGAAACAGCTTTCTAGCCGTGCTGATGACGGAAAAGAACACCCTCTCGTGTAATATTGCTTAATTAGGTACCCGGCATCTGGTTAGGATGCCTCTCTGGCGCCTCCCTAGGGAGGTCCTCGACACACGTCCCACTGGGAGGAGACCCCGGGGCAGACCAAGGCGCAGTTGGAGGAAATACATCGACTCACTGGCCTTGGAACGTCTCGGAATCCCCCAGGAGGAAGTCACTGATGTTGCTCTGGAGAGGGAAGTCTGGGGCACTCTGGTGGAGCTGTTGCCCCCGCGACCCGACTACGGATAAGCGGTTGAAGATGGCTGGATGGATAGGTACCTGTTAAGGTCCTGGACTCCTGCGTCTTCACTGGGTCCGGCTTCATCACTAGAAACAGAATGGCAATAATAGTCCATCTCAATGGTCTCCTCTCCTGCATTGTAGCTGCTGGTGACCTGGAGAAACACAGCAACCCGGCCACAACTTTAACTTACTGGATCAGATCAGTCTCTCTTAAATACACAAACACAATCTAATAGGCTACTCATTTTATAAACCAGGCTTGCGTTACATCGAGACGTATACATTACCGCAAGACGACGATGGAGGCATTTGGATAACAGCAGAAACAGCAGCAGTAGGAGAACCATGATGTCAAAAAGTATCAGGCTGTAAAATAACCACTGGGGAAATGCTTTGAGTCGGAGGGAGACAAGTGGGAATAAGAACAAAACACGGTATAAGAAACAGCTCTCAACTTAAAAAGGTTAATTTAATCAAATTCACCATTTCTGATTGCATGTAGTTTAATGTGTCTTGTCTGTTTGTGTGTAATAATGTTGCGTTCACTATAGGTTACCTCCGAGAGTGACAGTGATATAGAGGAGTTCGCTCTCAGAGGACAATTGACCAGAGAAAATATTGATGTGATAGACACATCTGTAGTAACGTTCGTGGGTGTGGTTTGCTGCAAGAAATTGGAATTTGGCAGAGTGATGGCGAGCCGTCTGGGCTTGGGTTATATTATGTTTAGCGTCGGTGATGTGGAAGGAGCCTCCTGTGTACTGCGGCCGGATGGAGCAGGTGATGGCGAAGTTAGAACCCTCCAACACCAGCAGCCCCTGCTGCCGATCCCCAGAGACCATGATTGATGGCTTAAACAGAATGTCTGGAACAAGACAGAGGGGGTGCAGTACTTAGTTTAGACAGTTTTTGGTTTAGACTAGTCATTGCCTTGGTTAGACCAGTCATTAGTCCTACAACTACAACCTATCTCAAACCCTCACCCTAAGGGCCAATTCATACTCCTATTTTACCGCTGTTTCGGCGCTGTAGTGCCG
Source organism: Electrona antarctica (assembly GCF_951216825.1). Lineage (NCBI taxonomy): Eukaryota > Metazoa > Chordata > Actinopteri > Myctophiformes > Myctophidae > Electrona > Electrona antarctica. Next base: position 34,609,710 of record NC_136790.1, on the reverse strand, counting down.
AAATGATTTCGGCTCGTCAGAAATTTTCAGTAGCACCGAAGAGCCGACTTTAGGACGGTCCCCACCCCCCCCGAACCTCAAATGACGTCACATTGTAGGCTCTACTGAGCCGAACCGACTTTTATTCGGCTCTAAAATAGGAGTATGAATCGGCCCTAACCCTAACCTCCCATGGGGCAGCACACCTAAACCTAACCTTAACCCATGTCTAACCAATGACTAGTCTAAACTAAGTATGCACCCCAGACAGGGGTGCTTTGCTGAACCATCAGATATGTAACATGTATGCAGCATGGAATAGATGCATGTGTTCTGTGCTACATGTGCTAGGCTCAATCTCCAATGGGGATGTGCATTTGTGTTATTTGTATCATTTCTTAGGTGCTTTGATCATTGGTACGGTCAGGTGCACTCCTCAACTGCCCGCCCCACTGCTCATTGGTACGGTCAGGTGCACTCCTCAACTGCCCTGCACCCCACTGCTCATTGGTACGGTCAGGTGCACTGCTCAACTACCCGCCCCACTGCTCATTGGTACGGTCAGGTGCACTCCTCAACTGCCCTGCACCCCACTGCTCAGGTGGAGAGAGGCAGAACCTCCTCAACTGCCCTGCACCCCACTGCTCAGGTGGAGAGAGGCAGACCCTTCCAAACTGGCCTCGCTGTGGCAGATGTCACTCATACTTTCCCAAATGTAATCATAGTTTTGACAAACTCTCTCCAAAATAATAATAAATGAATGCAAAAAAAAAGGGAAAAGAAATACACACCGTGAAATACAGATAATAGTGAGACTACAGCGTACAATGCCATCATCATCATCAACTGATGAAGACAGTGTTCTCAAGTTTTTTTTATTTGACCATTTGACAAATATATGGTCAATAAAAACTAAACAAAAGATCAAACCACATTACACACAATGAAAGACAGATAACATAGTTTGTCCTTTACCTGAGCAGGTGAGTCCAACAGTCTTGTCAGGTGAGCAGGTGTTTCCAGTTGAGTTTGAGGTTCTACAGTCCAGGAGAACAGACTCGTTGCCTTCACACTGGAACTCTTTGGACCACATTAAAGCATTCACTTCTCCATAGAGCGCCCCCTGGAGGACTGAAGGAATCCCACAGTCAAGCTGCCTACAGACCACCTGTGCATCCTGCTGGTCAAAGTCACCTTCACACACTGAGACCCACGAGTGATTAGACTTCACCTCCACTCTGCCTGAACATGAACTAGACCCATTCACCAACCTCACAGAGTCTGGAGAGAGAGAGAGAGAGAGAGAGAGAGAGAGAGAGAGAGAGAGTGCGGCATAAAGACAGAAGAACAATCTTGTGTGTGTGTGCGTGCGAGTGTGCGTGCGTGATGAAGACAAGTGTTCTCAAGTTTTTTTTATTTGACCTTTTGACAAATATATGGTCAATAAAACATCATAATATCAAACCACATTACACACAATGAAAGACAGATAACATAGTGGGACTAAAGAGTAAACAGAATACAATGCTATCATCATCTTCATCAAATCTCAGACAGACAGACAGACAGACAGACAGACAGACAGACAGACAGACACACACACACACACACACACACACACAATACCTGAACAGATCACTCCCAGACTACCAGTGGACAACGAAGACCTTGGTGTTGCACACTCCCTCAGTGAAGACTCAGACCCGACACAGGAAGATGTAATCCACCATACATGTTGATCTGCAGATCTAGAACTTATTTCTATTGAAACAGCAGAGCCACAGTCCAGCTGTCTACACACTATGACTATCTCACTTGACTGCAGGTTCCAGTCAAAGTCAAACCCAACAGATACTGGTCTCCACTCTCTCTGGTGTTTCATCTCCAGTCTACCAGTACATTTACTGGCTCCTCCCACCAACCTGATATCATCAAGCTCTGTACAGAGACAAGAGAGTTCACAGAATATTTTATATTATGAATTGTATTATCAAATAATTGAAACCAAAAGTGTAGTTTTGTCCTTTACCTGAGCAGGTGAGTCCAACAGTCTTGTCAGGTGAGCAGGTGTTTCCAGTTGAGTTTGAGGTTCTACAGTCCAGGAGAACAGACTCGTTGCCTTCACACTGGAACTCTTTGGTCCACATTGAAGCATTCACTTCTCCATAGAGCGCCCCCTGGAGGACTGAAGGAGCCCCACAGTCAAGCTGCCTACAGACCACCTCTGCATCCTGCTGGTCAAAGTCACCTTCACACACTGAGACCCACGAGTGATTAGACTTCACCTCCACTCTGCCTGAACATGAACTAGACCCATTCACCAACCTCACAGAGTCTGGAGAGAGAGAGAGAGAGAGAGAGAGAGAGAGAGAGAGCGGCGTAAAAACAGAATAACAATCGTGTGTGTGTGTGTGTGTGTGTGTGTGTGTGTGTGTGTGTGTGTGTGTGTGTGTGTGTGTGTGTGCGTGCGTGCCACCAGGGGCACAGATAGCATTTTATAACTGGGGGGGAGTCGGGGGACATATTTGGGGGCTATGTGCGCGCACAAAGCGCTCACAAAAAATGTATTGAGGAGGGGGGGATATCCCCCCCATTTTTGCGCATAATTACGCAGATTTTCCGCGTTTCTTTTCGGATTTCACGGCAAAACACTGCCAACACAGCAAAACGCATGCAGCCACGGTACATGGCTTTTTTTGGGGGCAGGGAAATCCCCCCTCGTCATAAAACTGAGGGGGTCGAATCCCCCCCCCCCCCCCCCCCCTATCTGCGTGCCTGCCTGCATGCTTCAGTTGTGTGTGTGCACGTGTGTGTGATGAAGACAGTGTTCTCAAGTTTTTTTTACTTGACCTTTTGACAAATATATGGTCAATAAAAACATCAAACCACATTACACACAATGAAAGACAGATAACATAGTGGGACTAAAGAGTAAACAGAATACAATGCTATCATCATCTTCATCAAATCTCTCTCACACACACACACACACACACACACACACACACACACACACACACACACACACACACACACACACACACAATACCTGAACAGATCACTTCCAGACTACCAGTGGACAACGAAGACATATTTGTTGCACACTCCCTCAGTGAAGACTCAGACCCGACACAGGAAGATGTAATCCGCCATACATGTTGATCTGTAGAACCAAAACGTCTTTCTATTGAAACAGCAGAGCCACAGTCCAGCTGTCTACACACTACAGCTGATGACTCCAGGTTCCAGTCAGCAGACCAAACAACTACTGGTCTCCACTCTCTCTGGAGTTTCATCTCCAGTCTACCAGTACATTTACTGGCTCCTCCCACCAACCTGATATCAGACTCTGTACAGAGACAAGAGAGTTCACAGAATATTTTATATTATGAATTTTATTATCAAATAATTGAAACCAAAAGTGTAGTTTTGTCCTTTACCTGAGCAGGTGAGTCCAACAGTCTTGTCAGGTGAGCAGGTGTTTCCAGTTGAGTTTGAGGTTCTACAGTCCAGGAGAACAGACTCGTTGCCTTCACACTGGAACTCTTTGGTCCACATTGAAGCATTCACTTCTCCATAGAGCGCCCCCTGGAGGACTGAAGGAGCCCCACAGTCAAGCTGCCTACAGACCACCTCTGCATCCTGCTGGTCAAAGTCACCTTCACACACTGAGACCCACGAGTGATTAGACTTCACCTCCACTCTGCCTGAACATGAACTAGACCCATTCACCAACCTCACAGAGTCTGGAGAGAGAGAGAGAGCGGCGTAAGGACAGAATAACAATCGTGTGTGTGTGTGTGTGTGTGTGTGTGTGTGTGTGTGTGTGTGTGTGTGTGTGTGTGTGTGTGTGTGTGTGTGCGTGTGCGTGCGTGCCACCAGGGGCGCATATAGCATTTTATAACTGGGGGGGAGTCGGGGGACATATTTGGGGGCTATCTGCGCGCACAAAGCGCTCACAAAAAATGTATTGAGGAGGGGGGGATATCCCCCCAACTTTTGCGCATAATTACGCAGATTTTCCGCGTTTTTTTTCGGATTTCACGGCAAAACACTGCCAACACAGCAAAACGCATGCAGCCACGGTACATGGCTTTTTTTGGGGGCAGGGAAATCCCCCCTCGTCATAAAACTGAGGGGGTCGAATCCCCCCCCCCCCCCTATCTGCGTGCCTGCCTGCATGCTTCAGTTGTGTGTGTGCACGTGTGTGTGATGAAGACAGTGTTCTCAAAAAAAAATTTCTTGACCTTTTGACAAATATATGTTCAATAAAAACATCAAACCACATTACACACAATGAAAGACAGATAACATAGTGGGACTAAAGAGTAAACAGAATACAATGCTATCATCATCTTCATCAAATCTCTCTCTCTCACACACACACACACACACACACACACACACACACACACACACACACACACACACACACACACACACACTACCTGAACAGATCACTTCCAGACTACCAGTGGACAACGAAGACATATTTGTTGCACACTCCCTCAGTGAAGACTCAGACCCGACACAGGAAGATGTAATCCGCCATACATGTTGATCTGTAGAACCAAAACTTATTTCTATTGAAACAGCAGAGCCACAGTCCAGCTGTCTACACACTACAGCTGATGACTCCAGGTTCCAGTCAGCAGACCAAACAACTACTGGTCTCCACTCTCTCTGGAGTTTCATCTCCAGTCTACCAGTACATTTACTGGCTCCTCCCACCAACCTGATATCATCAGACTCTGTACAGAGACAAGAGAGTTCACAGAATATTTTATATTATGAATTTTATTATCAAATAATTGAAACCAAAAGTGTAGTTTTGTCCTTTACCTGAGCAGGTGAGTCCAACAGTCTTGTCAGGTGAGCAGGTGTTTCCAGTTGAGTTTGAGGTTCTACAGTCCAGGAGAACAGACTCGTTGCCTTCACACTGGAACTCTTTGGTCCACATTGAAGCATTCACTTCTCCATAGAGCGCCCCCTGGAGGACTGAAGGAGCCCCACAGTCAAGCTGCCTACAGACCACTTCTGCATCCTGCTGGTCAAAGTCACCTTCACACACTGAGACCCATGACTGATTAGACTTCACCTCCACTCTGCCTGAACATGAACTAGACCCATTCACCAACCTCACAGAGTCTGGAGAGAGAGAGAGAGAGAGAGAGAGGGGCGTAAAGACAGAAGAACAATCTTGTGTGTTCGTGTGTGCGTGCGAGCGTGCTTCAGTGTGTGTGTGTGTGTGTGTGTGTGTGTGTGCTTGAAGACAGTGTTCTCAAGTTTTTTTTACTTGACCTACTGTACATGGTCAATAAAAACATCAAAATAACAAACCACATTACACACAATGAAAGACAGATTACATAGTGAGACTAAAGAGTAAACAGAATACAATGCTATCATCATCTTCATCAAATCTCACACACACACACACACACACACACACACACACACACACACACACACACACACACACACGCACACACACACACACACACACAAAATACCTGAACAGATCACTTCCAGACTACCAGTGGACAACGAAGACATATTTGTTACACACTCCCTCAGTGAAGACTCAGACCCGACACAGGAAGATGTAATCCACCATACAGGTTGATCTGTAGAACCAAAACTTCTTTCTATTGAAACAGCAGAGCCACAGTCCAGCTGTCTACACACTACAGCTGATGACTCCAGGTTCCAGTCAGAGTCAGACCCATTCACAACTACTGGTCTCCACTCTCTCTGGTGTTTCATCTCCAGTCTACCTGTACATTTACTGGCTCCTCCCACCAACCTGATATCATCAGACTCTGTACAGAGACAAGAGAGTTCACAGAATATTTTATATCATGAATTTCATTATCAAAAAATTGAAACCAAAAGTGTAGTTTTGTCCTTTACCTGAGCAGGTGAGTCCAACAGTCTTGTTAGGTGAGCAGTAGTTTCCAGTTGAGTTTGAGGTTCTACAGTCCAGGAGAACAGACTCGTTGCCTTCACACTGGAACTCTTTGGTCCACATTGAAGCATTCACTTCTCCATAGAGCGCCCCCTGGAGGACTGAGGGAGCCCCACAGTCAAGCTGCCTACAGACCACCTGTGCATCCTGCTGGTCAAAGTCACCTTCACACACTGAGACCCATGACTGATTAGACTTCACCTCCACTCTGCCTGAACATGAACTAGACCCATTCACCAACCTCACAGAGTCTGGAGAGAGAGAGAGAGAGATTCAAAATGGAGACGTATGGAAGAGTCACTTTGAGAATTTATATGCTCCAATCACACCTAATTTTGCACAAAAAAACACAAACAATAAACTTGAACTACTCGAATCCGTCATTAAAGATAAACAAAACCCTTTAGATTTCCAAATTACAGAAAAGAAATCCAGATTCTGCAAACCAAAAAATCTTGTGGTGTCGATGGAATACTAAATGATATGATTAAACATGCTGACCATAAAGTTCACACTGCCTTGTTGAAACTGTTTAACATGGTTCTGAGTATAGGTTATTTCCCTGACATCTGGAACCAAGGGCTAATAACACATCTTTAAAGGGGAAAACCACCCATTTTCAACATTTTACTATGTCATTAATGTACCTTAGAGCTGTTGTGTGGAAATAATAAAAAGTCCCCCCATTTTGTGTTTCCTAGAACTGTAATTATGAAAAAAAATCATTAACATGGTGAAACACATCTTGATGACATCATCAAGATGTGTTTCACCATGTTAATGATTTTTTTCAGACCTCTAGTTCTAGGAAACACAGCATGGGGGAACTTTTTTATTATTTCCACACAACAGCTCTAAGGTATATTAATGACATAGTAAAATGTTGAAAATGAGTGGAATGCCCCTTTAAAAATGGTGATAAATTTGACCCGAACAATTATAGAGGCATTTGTGTCAGCAGCAACCTGGGGCTAGATCTTCTGTTCAATCATTAACAACCGATTACAGAACTTCCTCAGTAACCATGGCATCCTGAGAAAAAGCCAAATTGGATTCATACCAAAAAAAACGAACCACCGACCACATTTACACACTTCCCACCCTTGTAGAAAAACATGTTAATCAAAACAAATCCAACATTTTCTCCTGCTTTGTAGATTTTGAAAAGGCATTTGACTCGATTTGGCATGAGGGCCTGCTATTCCAAATTTTACAAAGTGGAGTGGGGGGGAAAACATATGATATTATTAAATATGATAAATTATTATCAAAATAATAAATGTGCAGTAAAAATTGGCAACAAAAGAACAGATTTCTTCCCCCAAAGTAGAGGAGTAATGCAGGGCAACCATCTAAGTCCAACCCTGTTCAACATTTATATAAATGAATTGGCAAAATCACTGGAGGACTCATCAGCACCTGGCCTTACCCTCGGAAACACAGAGATTAAATGCTTGCTGTTTGCAGATGATCTGGTGCTGCTGTCCAACTGTAAAGAAGGACTACAGCAGCTCCTAGATCATCTGCAACACTTCTGTCAGACCTGGGCCCTGAAAGTCAATATGAAAAAGACAAAAGTCATGGTTTTCCAGAAACGGTCCAGATGTCAGGGAAGCAGATACCCATTTGTACTTGGCTGCACCACCATAGAACACACACACACATACACACAATACCTGAACAGATCACTTCCAGACTACCAGTGGACGACGAAGAACTTGTTGTTACACACTCCCTCAGTGAAGACTCAGACCCGACACAGGAAGATGTAATCCTCCATACATGTTGATCTGCAGAACCAGAACTTCTTTCTATTGAAACAGCAGAGCCACAGTCCAGCTGTCTACACACTACAGCTGATGACCGCAGGTTCCAGTCAGAGTCAGACCAAACAGATACTGGTCTCCACTCTCTCTGGTGTTTCATCTCCAGTCTACCAGTACATTTACTGGCTCCTCCCACCAACCTGATATCATCAGACTCTGTACAGAGACAAGAAAATTCACAGAATATTTTATATATATATATATATATATATATATATATATATATATATATATTTCATTATAAAATAATTGAAGTGTAGTTTTGTCCTTTACCTGAGCAGGTGAGTCCAACAGTCTTGTCAGGTGAGCAGGTGTTTCCAGTTGAGTTTGAGGTTCTACAGTCCAGGAGAACAGACTCGTTGCCTTCACACTGGAACTCTTTGGTCCACATTGAAGCACTCACTTCTCCATAGAGCGCCCCCTGGAGGACTGAAGGAGCCCCACAGTCAAGCTGCCTACAGACCACCTCTGCATCCTGCTGGTCAAAGTCACCTTCACACACTGAGACCCATGACTGATTAGACTTCACCTCCACTCTGCCTGAACATGAACTAGACCCATTCACCAACCTCACAGAGTCTGGAGAGAGAGAGAGAGAGAGAGAGAGAGAGAGAGAGAGAGAAAGAGAGAGAGAGAGAGAATAAAAACATCAAAATATCAAACCGCATTACACACAATGAAAGACAGATAACAGTGGGACTAAAGAGTAAACAGAATACAATGCTATCATCATCTTCATCAAATCTCTTACAGACACACACACACACACACACACACACACACACACACACACACACACACACACACACACACACACACACACACACACACACACACACACTACCTGAACAGATCACGTTTAGTCTGCTGGGACGGTAATATGAAGGCCTCGTTGTTACACACTCCCTCAGTGAAGACTCAGACCCGACACAGGAAGATGTAATCCTCAATACATGTGTATCTGCAGAACTAGAACTTCTTTCTATTGAAACAGCAGAGCCACAGTCCAGCTGTCTACACACTACAGCTGATGAGTTGAAGTTCCAGTCAGAGTCAAACCGAACAGATACTGGTCTCCACTCTCTCTGGTGTTTCATCTCCAGTCTACCAGTACATTTACTGGCTCCTCCCACCAACCTGATATCATCAGACTCTGTACAGAGACAAGAGAGTTCACAGAATATTTTATATTATGAATTTTCTTGTAAAATAATTGAAACCAAAAGTGTAGTTGTGTCCTTTACCTGAGCAGGTGAGTCCAACAGTCTTGTCAGGTGAGCAGGTGTTTCCAGTTGAGTTTGAGGTTCTACAGTCCAGGAGAACAGACTCGTTGCCTTCACACTGGAACTCTTTGGTCCACATTGAAGCATTCACTTCTCCATAGAGCGCCCCCTGGAGGACTGAAGGAGCCCCACAGTCATGCTGCCTACAGACCACCTCTGCATCCTGCTGGTCAAAGTCACCTTCACACACTGAGACCCACAACTGATTAGACTTCACCTCCACTCTGCCTGAACATGAACTAGACCCATTCACCAACCTCACAGAGTCTGGAGACTCTGTGAGTCTACCTGAACAGATCACTTTCAGTCTCCTGGAATGGTAATACGAAGACCTCTTTGTTGCACACTCCCTCAGTGAAGACTCAGACCCGACACAGGAAGATGTAATCCACCACACACTTTGATCTGTAGAACCAGAACTCCATTCTATTGAAACAGCAGAGCCACAGTCCAGCTGTCTACACACTACAGCTGATGAGTTGAGGTTCCAGTCAGAGTCATACACTGGTCTCCAGTCTCTCTGGTGTCTCATCCAGCCCAGCATCTCCAGTCTACCAGTACATTTACTGGCTCCTCCCACCAACCTGACGTCACCAGGCTCTGTACAGACAGAGACAAGGGACTCAAGTTCACAGAATGTTTCATATATGAATTTCATTATCAAATATTCCAGGTGAGCATGTGTATCTAGTTGATGCTGAGGTAACAGTTCAGGAGAACAGACTCATTGCCTTCACACAAGACCTTTTTGGTCCACATTTGAGCACTTTGGGAAAAGACACAGACTGAAAACATTCTGATCAATAATTAGAAACAAGGGGTATAACTGTACTACAATGGAAATAAGCAAACTTTTTTATTTAACATTTTTGACAGATAATGTGCAAAATACAACGTATATCATATGCATTTTTGGTCAATAAAAATATCAACATAAACTACAATACAGAGAAAGAAAGAACAAGAGTAAAAAGATGTACAATGAATCATCATCATCATCATCATCAGGTCTATTTCTCTCTCTCTCTCTCTCACACGCACACGCACACACGCACACACGCACACGCACACGCACACGCACACACGCACACGCACACGCACACACACACACACACACACACACACACACACACACACACACCAATAACACAAAGTAATATTACTTTAATTAGGAAAATATATACATATATATATCAATTTAGTCTGGAATGTATCGTTATTAGTTCTTCTTTCATTTGTCCTTACCGGTTGTGATTTGCATTTCATTAGCCAGGAGATCTGAGGAGGCAAAACACACGCACGCACGCACGCACGCACGCACACACACACGCACGCACGCACGCACGCATGCACGCACACGATCAAGGTCAAGTTCCAAATTGGGCTATTCATGTTATAGCTGGTTAAAAAAAACAGACAAATACAGTCACAAGATCCTGATAACAGATTAAATGAAGTGCAAACTGCAAACCATCCTTCCGCCCACCTCACAACAAAAACACCTTCTGTTTCCCTTATTAAAACCCATTCTGGGCGGGAACCCCTTTTGGTGTTTTTGTTGCGTTATGTTATACTTTAGCTATTGAAAGATAGCAGATCTACAAGCTCATAGCGCGCCACGAGTGCAAATGTAGCGCAAATCTTTGAATATATATTCTTTCACAGCAAACATTTTTAACTCAAATATTTGCTTCTGGGGGTCCCTGGAACTAAATATTTTCAGATGGGAGTCGGCGGCCAATTACATGAATTACCTTGACATGAAATATTGAGCAACACTGATATAGAAACATATGTATTTCAGAAAACTGTCAGGATTTAGAAGATTTTTTTTTAAATGTCGACGTCAGGTCTAAATGGGTAAATGGTAGGAATGGAAGTGGGTATATGAATGAAAATTGGTACAAGGTTATTTATTATACAGGGGTCTTTAACCGTTGGCCAGAAGGCACTCATTCATATTCCCGATTTAGGGGGTGCAGGGTGTCTGCTCTGATAGAAGACGCTTTCTTAAGCACCAGCTTCTCATATTTATGACTCAGGCAGGTGAACTGTACCACCATATAGCCACCTTAACAACCCCGTTGAGGGCATTGTTCTGTTCAAGGCCAAGGATTCCTACTTGGCGGCAAAGGTAATAACAGACTCTATAACTATAAGCCAGGAGTGCCCAAAAGGTAGATTGCGATCTACCAGTAGATCACTAAGGCTGCAGGTCACATATGACATGCAGCCCCTAAACTTTAGGGGCTTAGTTTTAGTTTATTTAGTTTATTTGATCAGGCTTCAGTTTCAAATACAATATTTACAACAATGAATGGAAGCTGTTACAAAAAAACATGAAGATGATCAAAAGGAATATAGGCAGAAGCTGAAAGCTTATAAATGCCTATATCCTACTTAACAACAGAACATGATTCGTGAATACTCATTACATTAACATTAACAGATTCACAAAACAAAAGTCAGATAGGAGAATTCCACCCTACGAGCATGTCTAGTGCTATAATTTCACTAGTTTGGGTCTTGAGCTAAAAGGTTTCGGGAACCACTGATATAAATGAGCATTTGTGCCTGTCGTAGACATGCGCAGAGCAAGTTCAGTCAGGGAACCTCAGTGCAGTTGCTGCCGGCCGTTAATTGGGCCACCTCAGCATCACGCTCTCATTCACATGATTCACTTAGCCAATCACACTCTCACTCCATCTTCATACCGGCTACTTTAACCGGAGGTTTGCATTCCTCCTCCTGCTTGCTTGCTCGCTGCTGCTACCGTATACCTGCACGCTGCACTATACAACCTTGCTTGCTGCTGCTGTATCAGCGTGCCGCTGTATACAAACCTGCTGCGCACCCACCTCCACCCCAGCTACCACCTGTCGTTTTGGATCTACTGTTTAGGTACGGGGGATTCGGAGTCCCATGGTCGGGACTGATGCGCTTGATCTGAGTACCTAAAAAGCAGATCCAATACATCGCCAAACCATAATAAATATACTGTATTGCTCATCTATATTCAATAAATATATATTACATCCTTCTTGAGTTGTCTGACTGAACATAATTTGGGTGGTTGTATTTAGTCTCCATTCTATTGAGCAGTGTTGGGCAATACACACTACGTAACTTAATATATTACGTAATATATTAAGTTACGTAAGTTACGTAAGTTACCTTTATTTTATATTTTTTATGGAGGGACAGACAGTAGGCTGACAGGAAATGGGGAGAGAGATGGGGGGGGGGGGGGGTGACATGCAGTAAAGGCCATCAGGATCGGAAGTCGAACCCGCAGGACACTGCCAGACTGGATTACCAGCCAAGGTGCCTGGACCGCTGAGCCATGGCCCAGGCTATAATACATTACTTAACAAAATAATTGTAATATATTATAAAAATCTTTCTGTATTACTACATTACTTTCTGTATTACTTTCTGTCTGTCTGTCTGTCTGTCTCGTTGCCCGTGGCTCTGTCTTGTGACATTATGTGACAACTGCAGAAGTTAAAGAATTACTTATTTTCTATAATTTGTCATCAAATTATTTATTGGCTTCCATGAATTCAAGGAATACATTTAGCTCCTGTGTTAACTGTCCATAGCTGAGTAGGATGGGGTAGGTCTATACGCCAGTAGCGTTTTCAGGAATTACATTTTGGGCAGGCAAGATGTGTCGTCCCGCCTGCCAGATGCGTATAAAGGCTACAAAGGCTGAAAGGCATGCATTTGTATGGGTGATTGAGGGTGGCGCTCTATGCACACTGGCAAATCCGCTGCCCACTAATAGTTCTCAGGTCTGGTGTTTGTCCTCTCTTTTTTCAAATGGATTTGGCCAGGTGGCCGCTTGGCCTCGCCTGATTGTAAATACGCCACTGGTCTACGCAATATATACTTTATAATTATACTAAATATTTAATTGTTCAATTTGAGCATTTAAAAAAAAAGTAATAGTAATATTAATATATTACTCTTGCTCAGACAGTAATATGTAATACAAATGGTAAATGGTAAATGGTGCATTTATATAGCGCCTTTATCCAAGGCGCTTTTACATAGATTGTGCATTACATTCACCCATTCAAACACCGATTGCGGCGGAAGCCATGCAAGGTACCAACCAGCACATCGGGAGCAATTTGGGGTTCAGTGTCTTGCCCAAGGAAACTTCGACATGTAGACAGGAGGAGCCGGGATTCGAACCGCCGACCCATGGATCATTGGACGACCTGCTCTACCTCCTGAGCCACAGTCGCCCTAATTACTTTAAAATTAAGGTAATAAGAAATATATTCCACATATAAAGTAATGCACCCAACACTGCTATTGAGACATTTAGATCGTGTCAAAGGTCATGTCTCACCTATAGACACAGGATCTGACACAAATTTTGCCCTGATGGTCAACAAGATTCAATTTATACACTGGTGATGCTGAAAAAGCTCCACTGAAGTCTCTATCTCATTCGAAGCTCTATCATGATATATGATATATATTTTAATGAATCCATTAATTCATTAATCAATGCATTCATTCATTCAGCCATTCATTCATTCGTTCATTAATTTATCTTCAGGATGATATCCTCTGTCATTCAGTGGCTACTCAATTCTCCATCATACTTTGCAATTACACACACTTAAAATTTCAACATTAAACATGAAAATGCTCGCATCCTCTGGAAGTTTGTTTCCAACTAGGTTTAATATACACAATAACCAACAAACAAACCAGAGATGGGTTTTCCCGCCACCCAAAAAACATTGAGTGATTTAAAGATTTAATGATGATGCATGGCAATATTATAAATATATATTTTTGAAAAATCGTGAAAATGTGTAATTTTTAACGCAAATCTTCGCTTCTGGCGGGGGGGGGGGGGGGGGGACCCTGGAACAACAAGCAGCTTTTTCAGAAAAAAATATTTAAAAGACATTTGTAGAATTCCTACCTGAGCTCCACAGCAACGGAATCAACAGCATCACTAACGGAGTCATATCTGTGTCCAGATTCAGTCCCTCTGCTCTGAACCACTGTTAATTGTGTTGACTAAGACTAAGACTAAAGACTAAGTCGACTAAGGTTTTTCAGAAGACTAAATAGGACTAAGACTAACTGGTGCAGGTATTCAAAAGACTAAGACTAACTGGTGCAGGTATTCAAAAGACTAAGACTAACTGGTGTGGTATTCAAAAGACTAAGACTAACTGGTGTGGTATTCAAAAGACTAAGACTAACTGGTGTGGTATTCAAAAGACTAAGACTAACTGGTGTGGTATTCAAAAGACTAAGACTAACTGGTGTGGTATTCAAAAGACTAAGACTAACTGGTGCAGGTATTCAAAAGACTAAGACTAACTGGTGTGGTATTCAAAAGACTAAGACTAACTGGTGTGGTATTCAAAAGACTAAGACTAACTGGTGCAGGTAATCAAAAGACTAAGACTAACTGGTGTGGTATTCAAAAGACTAAGACTAACTGGTGTGGTATTCAAAAGACTAAGACTAACTGGTGTGGTATTCAAAAGACTAAGACTAACTGGTGTGGTATTCAAAAGACTAAGACTAACTGGTGCAGGTATTCAAAAGACTAAGACTAACTGGTGTGGTATTCAAAAGACTAAGACTAACTGGTGCAGGTATTAAAAAGACTAAGACTAACTGGTGTGGTATTCAAAAGACTAAGACTAACTGGTGCAGGTATTCAAAAGACTAAGACTAAGACTAAATCTTTTCTGGCAAAATTAACCTTGCATTAAGACTAAGACTAAAGCCTAAGTCGACTAAGGACTAAGACTAAATAGGACTAAGACTAAATGGTGTGTTATTCAAAAGACTAAGACTATAAGACTAAATCAAAATATTGTAAAATAATTAACACTGCTCTGAACAAGACGTCCGCTCTAACGTCTCTCTATCTGTGTGGCACATGATGAGCTCTTCTCTTCCTTTTTATCTCTTCATCGGTGTGTGATTTTATCTTTAACCTCGTAGCTTTCTCACTGACATTGTGACAGGAAGCTGCTAGCATGACCACTAGAACTAGTGTAGATTTCGTCGACTAATGACAAAAAATGTTCGTCGACTACCTTTTTTCGCTGACGAAAACTAAATGGAATCTAAATGAAAACTATAATTTTGTCAGCAAATACAAACTAGACTAAAATGTTAGGGACTAGTGGATCCAGTATAAGTCATTTCACACTTGATTGCATGCTGAAAATAGCAGATCTACAAGCTCACATTGTGAGATGCTGTTATTACGACAGCATCAAGGCCCGCCAAAATACATTTTAGTTGACTAAATCAACTGTAGATTTAGCCGACTAAAACTAGACTAACACTAAAACATTCTGTCACGGTTGTAGGTATAGGACCCAAGTGCAAGATGAGAGGCAGAGGCAGATTGCATAATATACTGTAGAAGCTTATATGCCATCTATGTTGAGAATCCATTTGTGATAATCATGCATGTTATAGAATAGATCATCAAGTCTTGTGTTTTGTTCTAGACTTCTTCTTTATGCTATAAATGCTTGAGGCCTCGTATAAGCCCTTTGGGCTTCTTGCTTTAAAAAAAAAGATTCTATACGTATTTTCCCTTTTGTATTGTTTCATACTGTGCCAAATCAAATCAAATCAAATCAAATCAAATCAAATCAAATCAAATCAAATCAAATCAAATCAAATCAAATCAAACCAAACCAAACCAAACCAAACCAAACCAAACCAAACCAAACCAAACCAAACCAAACTCAGTGAGTGAACCAACAAAAGAACGTCGGAAACGAACAAAAACATACTGTACAAGAGCTTGCTGCACCGGGCAGTTATGACTGAGTCGTTTTTTTTTTTTTTTACAGAGACGGGTAACAGGGCAGGGGCTCAAGTCCCCTTTGATCTCTATGTGTGCACCTGCCACGTGCCCTTTGATCTCTATGTGTGCACCTGCCACGTGCCAGTCAGTTGGCGTTGAAGGCATTCATGCAGGGACTTAGGCCTGGCTGCCTTTGAGAGAATTATGTGCAACTGTAAGTTTCAACGAATACAACAAATACAATTTAAATACAATTTCATAAACAATGGATCATAGAGGTATGGATATGAAGGAGAATCTGTGTTTAAATTCATTTATATACACATTCCACATGAAGATTCAACTGAACATACCTACACAGTTTTCACAGAGCCGCAAGTGTGCGTGGGTGTGTGTGTGTGTGTGTGTGTGTGTGTGTGTGTGTGTGTGTGTGTGTGTGTGTGTGTGTGTGTGTGTGTGTGTGTGTGTGTGTGTGTGTGTGTGTGTGTGTGTGTGTGTGTGTGTGTGTACGTGTGCGTGCGTGCGTGTGTGTGTGCGTGTGTGTGATGATGACATCAAGATGTGTTTCACCATGTTAATGATTTTTTTTCATAATTACAGTTCTAGGAAACACAAAATGGGGGGACTTTTTTATTATTTCCACACAACAGCTCTAAGGTATATTAATGACATAGTAAAATGTTGAAAATGGGTGGTTTTCCCCTTTAAGGATAACCGCTTCCTATCAAAATAGAACGCTGTGAAGTTGTGAAGTGAAACCACATCCTGGTGAAGTGCTAACGATGCATTTATATTTACGGTTTATCTTAAAGATCTTTGACTAGAAATGTGAGTAATAAGGCCTATAGTTGTCTCCACCAGGCCGAAGGCATGGGGAGAGAGTATGTTTTGCACTCCGTCCGTGTGTCCGTCCGTCCGTCCTTCCTTCCGTCCGTCTGTGTACAGCTAATCTCCGGCACCGTTAACCCGGTCGATGCCAAACTTTGCACACACACTCCCTGGATGCCAACGATGAACCTCTGCCCCACATTTTCCAGAACGGCCTGTTATAGCGCCACCATGAGGCAGCTTTTCACATTTTTTACCTAAAACTGCACAGATCTGCGTGAAACGTTGCATGCACACTCCCTAGAGGCCAAGGACAAACCTTTGACCTGCATTTTCCGCATCTGCCTTTTATAGCGCCACCAGGAGGCCGACTTTTGTAAAAACACATTTTTTGATATTACTCCTCCAGATTCTGTCCAAAAATCTCACAAATCGTTACACAGTATCTCTATGGTCATGTGCTCAAGTCGGATCTGTCTGATATTTCATATTCCATCCTAATTGGCTATAATTGGCTTTCACAGTTTGCAAGATTGCCCCGTTTTGAACAATAGCCTCAAATCATGAACGCAGCATGCAATTTACGTGAAATCTTTCACACATTTTCTTACTAGGCTGAGGAATATATCCCACCCTTTTCACATTGGCCTGTTATAGCGCCACCAACAGGTTGATTTTTGCAAAACACATTTTTGGACAAAATGCCTCAAATCATCCAATTGCCATCAAAGGCGTATGAAGACATGGCAATCGGTACACATGATCTCTGTAGTCATGTGATCAAGACGAGTCTGTTGGATTTCTCAGATTGTACACTGATTGGCTAAGATTGCCTTCCAAAGTTTTCAGGAGTGGCCCGTTTTGTACAAAATGCTGCACATGTCTTGCTCATCCAGAATTCTATCCTCAGAGATGCTATGAGTGATCTGGCTCTGCATTTCCTCAACAAAATGAAGCAAATTGTTGCAAAAACAAATACAAAAAAACATCCTCCTAAACATTTTGCCAAACATCACACACACTCCTATCCTCCTGGTGGAGACCTGTGCCCGGAAGGGCACTTTTTCTAGTTTATGTTTCTTTTCTCCATTGACTGAATGCTAAGGTAGATTTAAAACCACATAATAACACATAGTGTCACTTAATGTACCATTAATGCACCATTAATGTGTCACTGAACTAAGTCTGAGAGTCAACAATGACAAGCTAAGCTGTACCATGATCTGGGAGTCTTAGAGTGTAAAATGATAGTAAACCCTACCGACAGAGTTAGGATAGAACCACAGACCAATAGGACCTGTAATCCAGGCCGGGATACTGTATTCATCTTGTGTTGGGGGGAAGTGTGAACAGAACGTGTGAATGTATGATTGTAAGTGTTTATGATTAACATGAATTAATAAAAACCCTATAAAATGCACGTTTGAGTTCATCAAATATAAGCTATCATTGGAGCATTTAGTTCACTGTGCGTGTTAGTCACTTTAACTCTGCCTACTGCATGGGCTGGTCGGAGCCCGGGCACAACATCGCCAAATAACCGAACAGTTTTAAATCGTAGTGCGTCACTGACGTGACTTGACTTAAAACAAGATTTGTACCGTGCGCATCAGCGCACAGTTTTACATCGTGGCCGGGCGGTTTGACTCGTAATATAGCCTATAATCTAGACATATTACTAGTTTTAAATCGCTGCGAGCAGCGACTTATACTTTAAAGCGGAATACAGTTAAACTGAGACAGTTTAACATATTCGGTTTTAAAGTGCTGCGCTACTAAAATGCGCAGTTAGCTCGATAAGGCCACTACGAGGCCTACTGTAACCAAATTAAAGTAATTCGCCGCCGTGCGAAAGTTAATTCGCCGCCGTGCGAACTGTTAAAACCATAGAGCCACTAAAGTGCCTAGTTTGAACAGAAAGAAAGGGCCGTACGCTGGGATCAGCGTGCAGCTCAACACGCGCCCGGGCATATTTAAGATATAATATAGTCTGAACCGAAGCCGTTTGACATATTACAGTTTAAATTGCTACCGCGTTGTAAAGGACTTTAAATTAGCAGTCACTAAAGGGATCTGCAATTTAAAGTTGTTTTAATTCAGAATAGTTCAACTGCGACGGTTTGAACTTATTCGGTTGCCGTGCTGTTTAAACTAAACAGCGTAGATCGGTGTATAGTCACTAAAGTGACCACAATTTGTAACAGAAATAAATTACCGTGTGTTGGGACCAGCACACAGAGTTGAATTGTGCCACACTAATAACCACAAGTGTGGTTATTATTGTCTGGTGTGACGTTATTCAACTGAAATTTAAGCCGTGCGTTGATAGCAGCGCATGTGAATGCGATGCCGCAGTCGTTAGTATCCACGGGATTAAATCAAACTCTAAATGCTGCCGTGACGGCATGCCGTTTTGATTTGTGCTACTAAACTAAGCGACACCGTTAAACTGTTTTCATGTGGGTATGGGTCCATGTGGAGACAGCTGTTAAAACCGTAAGCCACAAAAGTGACTGCGGGTTTAACAATAGTTTGGGAGTCATTGTTCGATAAGGCAGAGTTCTAATCGACGGTCAGTTTAGGAAACTGATTATTAAAGACTATTTGTAACCAAACATAAAGTTTAATTGAGACCGGATAAGACACCGGTCGTTTAAACCAAGAGAGGTGCTTTTGTACTTTTCCTCTGGGTGCTGAGGCAGCACCAAGAACAGCAGTTTAGTGCATGTGAGGGGGGGGGAAATTCCTCTTTCCCACTGTCATGCAAATGTCCCAATGTGTCACTGGAGTGACAGGGGGACTGGTAATTACTGCGGCGGTATAATCTACCATAGTCGTAATTAATAGCGGTGTAATCCACCAAGTATTCCGTGTGATCCACGATGCTAATGAATGATAAATGTTTAGAACAAAATAGGGTTTTAAACTCAGCGTTAAAGGCGATGTAATAATCTTACCAGTCTTTGAAGTGCGCATAAAGGAAGGGCGTGTCTATAATAACTGTTGCGTGACGCATCTAGCAAAACCTGTGATCCAGGTTTACGGAAGGCTATAAAGTTGACCGCCCACGGCCAATATAAATCTATATACTTATATTATATATAATCTATATAATATAAAAAGGTTTATTTGGTGAAGGTATTAACAGGGAAGTATGGGCTTCTCTGAGTACAAATAATAGGCACATTTGTTGTGTCAGAGTCCGCTGATTAAAGCTGGGCAAAAACTAACCATTTACTTGAGTGAATGAATGATTTGTGAAGTCGACTAAACCACTAACCCGGTCCAATTAGTTCCTGTACTGTTTGTTAAGGGGAGGGACAGAGGGGGTGGAAAATGGCTTCCTTGAAGGAGCTGCAGGATGGCAGCTCTGTAACCAAAGCTATTTTCTATAATCTAGCATTTAGTTTGGAATTGTCAATTAAAGTGGGCGCAGTCTGCGACATACCTGAAGAGCTTATTAAGCTAAAATTTGCTATGAGAGATGTGGTGGACATGTCCACATGTTATAGCAGAGCTTTGGGAAAAATGGGCTGGTTAGTGCTTGCTGACAATGAGAGACATGAGTTAGGAACTTGTGTGGAGAAATACTCCCAGTTTAGTTTCGAAGCAATCATGCAGGCTATCCGTCAGATGAAAGGCAGGGTAGCCAGAGGTGTCATAGACACCACAGGGTGCCACCAGATAGGCCTCTGTGAGTTTCCTGCAGAAAGCAGGAACAAAGAAGACCCAGAGGAGGGGGGCATACTCCAGCCCACAGAAGCAGCACCAGGCGTCACGAGATGTGACATCACGGACCCCTTCGCCAGCACAGAGACGGGCGGAGCGGACACGGTGCCAGCGGGGGCTACCAGCCATCCAGGCTGGGAGCAGATGGAGCCTGTCACAACGGAGGAGCCTGGTGCCTGCAGTATCCATGCAGGGAAGCCAGAGCCCTCTACCGTGGGCAACGAACCCACGACAGGACAAGCCCTCAGTCAGCACCGTAGCAGGCCAAGAGCGGCTACGGGCAGAGCTGAGGGAACCGACGAGAACCACGCAGTTCCGCAGCCTTCGACAGAGGAGGAATGGCCGAACATCGAAGTGGGAAACCAACGAGCGGCAGACGTCGCACCTGTGAACAACACAGGACAAGCAGAACCGACAGCAGCAGCAGGGCAGCTGTCAACAGGGGCGGAAGAGGTGAGCAACCTTCCAGAGAAACTGGAGGCATACGCCTCACCGTTCATCATCAGAGCCATGCCCGCAAACGTCGTGGGCAAGGCCGACGAGTCATCGATCCTCATCACCACAGAAACGCAGAGCGCGATTGGTGGCATTGCCATCATAAGTCTATGCGTTCAAAAGGCGGTGGGGGAGGAGCATGACACACACACCAAGCACCCTGGGGTGACTTTCGTGAGGGGTCCCGTGAGGGGTCCAGGCGAGCCAGAGACCGGTCCGGTCTTGAAATTTGGGTGTGGTTATGAAACGACACATCTGCCGACGCATCTGTCGGGCAGAAATTGCTTTGATAAGAACAAGGCCACAATAACGCCTTTTCTGATTGATCCTGAAAAAGGAACGAGACCATGGAAGAACGCTTTCATGCCAGCGAGATCAGAACTGGGTCAGAAAGAGTAGCATGTGAAATGCTTCTCTACCCATTTTGTTCCTACAGCAGGGGACATTTGGGGTTCAGTGACAACAAGATGTCACAAACACAGCACACACACACACACACACACACACACGTACGCGCACGCACACACACACTCACACGCGAGATGTGTGTCTGATCTGTGCATATAAAATGTGATGATGTATGTGGGTTCATTATATCTGTACTATACAACGAATAGCAGGTAAATGGATTTAATCTGTGCCAATTAAGTCCTTATGGACAAAGAATGCTGGTAAAATGATTAAGTTTCCTTCGATTGGGAGGGGGGAACACTGTCTGTCAAAGTGCAAGTGGGTTTTGTGCGTGAGCGCGTATGCGCGCACGCACGCACAAACTAACACACACACACAAGCACAAAGACTGCATGTGTGAAAGACACAGAATGTGGTTAAACATTGCAAGGATTTGCAATTTTCAATTGGGTTGCTTTTGGTAAAAAGTCAAAGTAAAAAATCCAAAAAGTCAAATGACACCAAGTTGTTGAGATGCAAAATCGATTATTTTGTTAAAATCACAATTTGAGGTTCCTAACACGGTGACAAAATACTAAGACAAGTTTGTGATCATGATTGGTTAGGAAACAACCAGGGGTAATAAACTGCATTGTTTAAACTTTGTTAACCAACTGGGCCCATTCTGCAACCAAAGAGTCGTTTGCAGAGGTGGGGGAGCACGGGAAGAATGTTTCTTAAGATAAGGGACCAGTCTTGTGTGGAAAATAAACCGTCTTCTTCCTCAAAACAAGGGGGTTGTTTAGATAAGTCTGAACCTTTGTCCGGGCAAACAGCCATAAGATTAAACGGACAGAGGTGACCAAAAGTTCATGTCAGTTAGGTGACCCCTAACTGACATGAAACAGCATCTCTCCTACAAAAGTGGAGATGCACTGTATCACATTATGACAAGTATACATAAGTTTGATTAGCTGTAACTGAATTTAATACTTAAGGGTGCGTTGGGATAATTACAAAAAATGTCCACGATATCGACGCATGTAAACCTTTTATTATTTTCATTGTTTTATTGATTTATGCAGTTAATGGGTTGTGTTTTATTTTAATGTGTTTTTCAAAGTTGTATAATGTTATAACTTCAGTATGTGGATCCAGTATTATTTAACAGGTTCCGAAATTACTAAAAATGGCATGCGCCCAAATATCAAAAAATAATATTTCCGAAAAAAATAATATCAGAAATAATCTTTCAGTTTATGAAAAATTGATATCCATATCAATTTTCATCACTGACGTGAGGAGTGTCGTGTTAATTATGGGTGTGCGAGATGTATTCTCAGATATTGGGGAAGAAAATATATATAGATTATGGTGTCTAGGTGTATTTCCAAAGAAGAGAGAATTACAGCTCATTGGTGAGTTAAGAAGAACCTAGGAGGTCATAAATGCCAGGCCACTTCCTTGCTGGGGGGTTGGCTGCTGGTCAGCATTCCAGCTGTAAAGGGTCTATAGTTTATGGCGCCTCCCAGGGCAGTGTCAACTCACACAAATAGAACATGGAAATGGGGATTAAGTAACTTCTATCTTTAATCCCTTTCAATTGTGTAAATGTGTTCTAAATAACCTATTATATATTGGGTTGGTAAAAAGCCTAAATAATAAATATGTGATAGTCTAACAGCTAAGGTCAGCGGTGCAGGCAGGGAGCTGGCTGCTGTGGCTCAGAGGTGCAGGCAGGATGGTCAGTGGCATCTGATTGGCTGAAAGTGTTAGT
The DNA here is from genome assembly GCF_951216825.1 of Electrona antarctica. NCBI lineage: Eukaryota > Metazoa > Chordata > Actinopteri > Myctophiformes > Myctophidae > Electrona > Electrona antarctica. The sequence continues at coordinate 34,586,621 of NC_136790.1, read as the reverse complement.
ATGGAGGTGGGATCAGTCAGAAGGCTGCATTGACTATTCTGTATGGCACAAAGTGTAATTAGATTCACCAATACCATCGAACGTGATACATGTTGTCTAGGCAGAGACCAGCGGTATGTATTTGCTATATATTATATGCTATAAATATGTGATAGTACAGTATTCATAATTGATGTAATATGATGTTTAGATTGTAACCAAATGTCATTTATGTTTCTTTTCTCCATTGACTGAATGCTAAGGTAGATTTAAAACCACATAATAACACATAGTGTCACTTAATGTACCATTAATGCACCATTAATGTGTCACTGAACTAAGTCTGAGAGTCAACAATGACAAGCTAAGCTGTACCATGATCTGGGAGTCTTAGAGTGTAAAATGATAGTAAACCCTACCGACAGAGTTAGGATAGAACCACAGACCAATAGGACCTGTAATCCAGGCCGGGATACTGTATTCATCTTGTGTTGGGGGGAAGTGTGAACAGAACGTGTGAATGTATGATTGTAAGTGTTTATGATTAACATGAATTAATAAAAACCCTATAAAATGCACGTTTGAGTTCATCAAATATAAGCTATCATTGGAGCATTTAGTTCACTGTGCGTGTTAGTCACTTTAACTCTGCCTAGTGCAAGGGCTGGTCGGAGCCTCGGCACAACATCGCCAAATAACCGAACAGGCACCCTCATGCATTGTGAGTGTGTATATTTTACTTGCTTTTGAAAGTGGTTAAGCTATTTATAGTCAACTTGTAACTCATAAATTGGGAAAAGGTTTATTCATCAGAATCATCAAGATAGAATGGCAAAACATGGCATACATGACACCTCTTTGTTGTTTGTTCCCGCTGTTTATATTCCAATAAATAATGTGTTTTGATGAGCGTTGCATTCACCTCCATTTCATATTAGTCATCTATGTATCTTGAAAGCACATTTACTGCATACTTAAAATGTATATTTCACTAATAGCCAGTGTTTCCTCTCACGGAGTGGTTGGTTCAGCATCTTAATTAAACATGCAAACAAATTCATTTGTATTCCAGACCTGTCTTTTATAAACAAATTAATTTGTATTCCAGACCTGTCTTTTATGGTATACTAGTCCTGCATTCAGCAATGACAGCATTCTACTCAGTTTGTGCCTGAGAGTGCAAGACAAGTTGGAGTTTAAATGAGGCTTAGCGTTGCAGAATCAGTTTAATGGTCTGGATGTGATAGTGATTCATGGTCATCAGCTACTTCGCTGCAGACTAGAGAAAGATAGGAAGAGACAAATGCTCCCTGGCAGCATGGATGTAAAGATAGGAAAAGACAAATGCTCCCTGGCAGCATGGATGTCACACTCAAGCTATAAATGTAGATAGCCAGTATTGATCCTAAGATTCCAGTAACTGTTATATTCAGTCCATCTGCATTTCCCCTGATTCCACATTTAATGTGCATTCGCCACCCCAAGACAATATACATGCGTAAATAAAGCAAGTAAAAAACTACAACTGTAAAGTGCCATAAAACTGGCACCAGTACCTATGTTTATAATGGAACTTTCTGGAATCAAATTTCATATATGTAGAAATGTTTTACAGAGTGTTGTGAGAACATCTAGTAATCATCTTGAAAAGAACTGTGTGTGTTACCCCCCCGGTACAAGAAACAACTTTAACTGAGAGTGTGATTGTGTGATAATGTCAGATAACATGTGTGCTGTTAACCCTGTTTTATTGTACTTGGAAAACAAATGTCACCCTGATTTATTTTTTTATCTGACAAATGTGTTAATTCTGCCATGAGGGGGTCTGAAGCTTTCCCTGCATGAACATGCTAACATAAACAACAACATCAATCCTAAATGACCCCCATGTTCCTTCGCTCTAATTAGTCTTGAAGGTCTTTACTGAGCTGCTGTGATTTTTCATGCTACTGTCGAACAGGCATTTTTCACCTCAACATTTCAATCTGTCTAATTTATACACGTGCACACCTACTATTATCGAAGACACATAACACTCATGACAGGGGGTCAATTCAGGTTAATCCAGCGTGATTTTATGGAGAGAGGTTAACTGTGCTTCCATAAATTTAGTCATTATGCTTATTGGCGCCCAGCCGTCCACAACAAGATCAACACAGAGGTTATGTTGTTCCATTTCAATTACTAGCTGTCATTTAAATCTACAGTGATTCATTTGGTAGAAGTCAATACCATTAAGTCTCAGTTGAGATTTTATCACACACACTGTTACTTCACTTTAGCTTATGACATGTGTAGCGATCTGCTATCGCACGCACGCACACGCACCCACTCACACCACCACAACTGGCACCCCAAGCCTGGCACCCCAAGCCAAACCGTTACACATGTTCCATCATGTTAAATTACATGATGAAATTTACCAAAATATAAGAAGCACCATCCAAATAGGCACAATACGTCATCTAATGTCTTAAAAAACCTTCTTCAACCCGTCTCCATCTCTTCGAGACATTCCATGATTGACATGTATTTAATACCCTGGCCTGAATCGATAACAGACCATAGCTTTAACCGGGCATGTGTCTCCCATCCCCGCATCTTCTTACAGTACACATCTTGGCTCTGTGATTGACGAGGAACTAATTGGTGAAATCAATAACCTGTAATGGCTGTCACCTGTTAAATCCATCTCAGGATCGAGCTTGTGTTCCTATTTCCTAATGTTTACACTGGCAATACTGTACATAATCTGATCTATTTTTTATCTGATGTTCTTTTTTATCTGCTGGTTTCACAGCCTCACAGTAACACAGATAACAAACAGATTGAACAGCATTGTCAAGATCTGTTCTAAGATTATTGGAGTGAAACAAAAAGACCAGAGTTCTTTCTGTAGTCAACAAATGCTCCAGAAAGCTGCGAGCATTTTGACTTGTCCAGGACATGTTTCAGTAGGGGAATTATTGCCATTGGGTGACGTGTTATTACTCTGTAGTGTAGGCCTACTGTATGTCTTACCTGCTTATGTAATACCAACCTTCAACTGTAGAGTTGTACTTGACTAAAAAAGGATAGAGGGTAGAGCCGATACTATAGAAGATACTATGCAGTGGGGAAAAGGACATTACACAGCCCTGGGTAGGCCATCCGGCCTGGTAGAGATATGCACTCTGCAAGCGGAGCACCCCTTATCCCTTACTACCCCTATACTTGGGAGTGTTTAAGATCATTACTCCACATTCCACTCTTTGTAACAGGTACGGTCGCCCCTTTTCCATCTCGCCCCACTATACTCTACCTATCTGTAAATAACAAACATAATTCATGTTGGTGATTATATAAAAGGTATAATATTAATTTAAGTATAGAGATCGACTACTATACAATCAAATAAATATGTATACAAGATAATTTCAGATTTCAGAGAGGGAGGGAAATACTAAATTAACTGTTAACTACATTAAAACAATTTGCGGGGGCCAGTTGGTAAAGGGGCGAGTTGTTTGGTATTCTGATAAAGTTACCTCAAGCTTTGACTGAATTATTAGGCCTAAGGAGTAGACCTTCTGTACTGGTTCATCTGTGACCTCTTTTTATATTGAGTCTTAAAGCTGAATGCTATTATTTGATACTATTTTAATTCATAGATCCCCTATACTTGTGTTTCCCCTGATTTTGTTTAATCTAAATAGGCCTATGCTTTAAATATATGAAATCTACTTAAAAATGTATTAGATACAAAAAAAAGTCAGTACAGTGCATTCCACAGGCAGTCCATACTGTACATATTAAATTAATTGAACAGATTCTTAATCTACTAACCAAATAGAAGCCTGTAAATGAAGATGATCATTAATGATATTTAAGAACCTGTCATACAGAGATTTAGGTATTGTTTGTGGTCATTGCACAGGAAGGGTGTCTCAGAAGAAGAAAAACAAGCCTCCAGCAGTGTTTTCTTCCTGGCCATGATGTGAAGTGAAGCTATATTTACACTGCAATGACACAAGAGTTTGTTCCTGCAGCCTAGTACTCCATAAACTTGAAGGGTGACATGATTCAGACTTACTGAAGGCAACACAAGCCATATAGACTTTCCACAGACTTATGTGGGCGAGTTTGTTTACATGTTCACATCTGTGTGTAAATGTGCCACGGACATTTATTATGTTTATTTGTGTTATGTACAACACAAGTGAATTGTATTGGCCTGTATTTGGGAGAAAGTAATTTGAATAGGCACAATCCTACCAGTCCTAAGAACACACCTTGAACCTTAAATAGCTTTAGTGCCTAAAAAAACAGAACAGTGTAAAAGTTTACCCAAATTAACACAAAGGATTTGACCGTTTTACTGTGTAAAGCAAGCACACATTCCACAGATAAAGAAACCTTAGAAACTTAATGGAGCCCAAGTGAATGCAACACTGGGCAACATACTGTAGAGACAGAGAGAAAATGGTCACTCCACTCTCCTTGTTCTGAAAGACTTGAAAACAGTCACAGGAAGGAGTGCATCAAGATAGAGTTCCTTTTTTAAGCCACAGTCTCATTGTTTTACCTCCAAACAGGAGAGAGGAGAAGCACTCTTTTCTACGCAAACAGGAGACAGATACTGTAATGACAGTGACAGATGGACCCCAAACACTCAAACACACACACATGTTTTGGTCCCCCACTTTATTCATAATCACACTGCTTTAATCATACTGCTTTCAAAATGTCACCAAAAATGTACTGACATCATATTATTTGTACAGTTTCAGTGCAATGTATTATTATGTTTATTGATTATATTTTGTACCCTCAGTTTCTACCTTACTGTACTTGCGTGCACACAACCATACCCACACTGGCACACACTCACACACGCGCCTGCCCACGCACACGCACACAGATGGTCAATCATTATATGCACTCGGGAAAGGCCCACTACATGAGATCAAATATAATGAAAGGTCAATACTCAGAACTAGAACTAGAATCAGTACTAGCCCTCTTCAAGATTGTGTGTGTGTGTGTGCGTGTGTGTGTGCGCGCGTGTGTGTGTGTGTGCGTGCATGCGTGCGTGCGTGCGTGCGTGCGTGCGTGCGTGCGTGCGTGCGCGCGCGTGTGTGTGCGTGTGCGGCAGAACCCCGAAACATCTGCCTTACAGCGGTTTGTTTGTCAGGAGGTCTGTCATGGTTCTCTCCTTCTGCAGACCACATCGCCCACCTTCCTCCCCTTTATTGACTCAATATGAAAACACAATTATTCTACCAACAAAGGGGGTCAGAGGTAGAGCCACTTGATGTTTTTCAATGAGCTAAAGTTTAGTGTGCACGCACGCACGCACGCAAGCACGCACGCACGCACGCACGCACACACACACACACACACACACACACACACACACAGTAACAGATTGTTTAGCTGCTGTTACTGCAAGAGTAACAGCTCCCTTGATGAATGTGCATGTAGAATGCTGCAACACAGCCACAACTGTTTTCTTTTCCACATCTGATCATTCTTAAAGTTTTTTGGTGGTCTTTGTTGAACAGTGTAAAGATGTTAACTTGTGACTCATGTAACGAGGTACATCATGTTTTGCCAGTGAAGGCATCATGCATGCCTTCACATGTACATGCCTTCACATGTATGTGAAGGCATGTATGCAATGCATGTTTGCCTAATACCTATTTTAATTAATTTCATCCACATGTTGACGTCTGGAGTAATCCCCCGCACAGCTGCTACTTTGGTTTTTGACCTTCAAGTGCATGTTTCGAGTGAGGAGTGGACACACGTCCTTGTTGCCCGTCTGATGTGCACGGTCACAATGGGGTAGCCCTGCCTCCGCTGCTGGGGAATGCTTTAATCTCTCCCCCACGTTGCCCTCAGGAAGAGTCTATACACCGCAGCGTGCTGTCTGATTTGTTCACCTCACTTTGAGCCACATGTAACTTGGTCTTTTACGGCACTGGCTCTCAACTCTGAGTCTGGGGACCTCCAGGGGTCTTTGAGGGAGTTCCAAGGGCCCCCCCTAGGTAAATGATTGATAGTTGGCAATGGAAACCAAACTGACCGTATTGGATCCATTTGCACACACTGAGGATTTTACAGTGTAGATTGGGGTAGAAGAGGAAAGAAACCTCAAATGGGCGTCTGTGGACTAATGCATATCAAACTGGGGATCCTTCAAATTAAAAAGGTTAAGAATCACTGTTTTACGCATGGGGAGATGGTAGGGATGAGGCCAGTACATCTGTCATGCCACAGACAAACTGGAAATAGTATTAAAAGTATTCCCATAATCTGTCAAGATCATTTCCTCCTGTGACAATTGAAATGGCTAAATCAGTGATTAAAGTGCCAACTAGGAGACCTCTTTTCAACCATCCAAGACTCTTCAGATGAAACCGGATTACTTTTCTTCATTAGGAACAATTCCACACCACTCCAACGACGGGTTAAACGTGGTTGTGATGTCCATCAGTTGCTAAGGAAGTGAAGTTGGGTAGTGCAGGAAACGGGGAGAACCATTTCCTGTTATGTAAAGGTTTTAAGGGACTGCTATAGACCAATCAGCTGTCAGATGAGTGCAGGAAAACAAGGTTTGGATGTAGGCATATACTGTCAAATGTCAGTATTGGACTACTGACCTAGGATCAGTGATGTTTAAATTCACAGTTGGTCATCCTCCTTCAGCAACAGACCTATAGGATCTGTGATGTTTAACAGGTTATCTGTTGATCAGCTAAAAACGCTACCAGAGCATCAAATCTCGCACCACCCGTCTCAGCAACAGTTTCTTCCCCCAGGCAGTCAGGCTGCTGAACAGCTGACCTTTAACTGTATTGCACTGTTTTGTCACCCACTTGCACTTTGTCTGTGTTTTTGTATTTTTCTTTGCACTATAGATGTTTGTCTATGTCCTGTGTTATAAGACTGAGAATGCTCTGAGCAAAATGATTTTCATTGTATTTATACTTGTATTTATACATATGACAAATAAACCTGAACCTGAACCTGAACCTGAGCTCATCAGCAACAGATCAGATACTCAACAATGACTGGATCAGCCAGATTCAGATGGTCCCACATGGTGCTATAGTGTAGTGGTTCTCAAACATTTTTGTCTCAGACTCTCAGGTCACCCCTGTAAATAACTTTTTTCATCCAAGGCAACCCTGAATTACAATACTTTATGGCACCTTTTGTCATATTAACGGTATGTAAATATTTAAATCATTCCCCCAAAGACACATTATGTCACAAGGAAAACTTGAGAAAATATCGGTTTGCATTAGGACAGATCAAAAATAACTTTTATACATGGCTCTTAAACCCCCAGCATCCCCATTCTGGGGGGAATGTTCACCAAAGATAGCCGAATCCGATCTACAAGTTCAAGTATAGGCTACCTATCATTGTCACCCACCATAATTACACAGTCCTATAGCTATCATGAGTATAAATAAATACATAAATAAAATACACCAGACATTGTGTAAACACAAACATTGAAGACAAAAGTGTGTAAACACAAACATTGAAGACAAAAGTGAGGACACAAATTGTGATTAGCCAGAATGAGATGATGTATGATGATAAGAGCGCCAAATTCAGCTCTTTTTTTTATAGTTGACATGTTATTTGTTATTTATGTTGAGAATACGAGTGACAATAACACATTTGACAATAACAAAATAAAAAGCCTATCTAACTGAGGATCACTGCCACACGCACGTCGCACGCACGCACGCACGCGCACGCACGCACGCGCACGCACGCACGCACACACACACACACACACACACACACACACACACACACACACACACACACACACAAACACACACACACTTTTTTATATCATTAGGCCTGTATATGTGCGTGTGTAGAGTACAATTCAAACTGTAAGATTGGTTATTGTCATGGACAGTATAGTGATATAGTGATTGTTTCCTTTTCCATGTCACGTCACGGACAGTGCATGATGCGTGCGTTGGGAGAGCAGTCTCAAGTCGCGTCTCCAAACTTTCCCACTATGGAAGGTAGTTTCAAAATTAGCCGTTAAAGTCCCCCAAAACGCCGTCTCCGTGTGACAAAAAGGGCAGATCGGCTAATTACTTGCCCGAGAAACACCGAAATCGTCCTCGTCTGTACACCACCTTAATTAGCAACTTTGTACAGCCGTGAGACTCTGCCTTTGAAGCGCAAACATTATCCCCAAACGATCCCCCCGCGTCCCACGTCCCCCTCAATGCTGCATAGAGAATGACAGAGAGAGAGACGCTCTACTCCTTACTTACAACAGTGTTTCACCGGATTTTGCTGTTAAATAAATAAATAATTAGCGCGTGACTGTGCACATCTGTAGGAACCGATAGTTAGAACCGAAATTGAATTATTGTAATGGGTACCCGGTACCCAAAGTACAGACAACTCACCCCGCCATGTCAGACAGAAAGTGAAGACAACTCACCGGGGTGAGTTGTCCAAATATTGTTGGGCGAGCTGTCCGTCTATTCCCTTACCAACTCGCCTAACTCACCCCAGCGGAAAGTACAGACAACTCACCCCGCCATGTCAGAAAGTGAAGACAACTCAACGGGGTGAGTTGTCCAGTATTTGACTGAACATATCAAAAGCGCAACACACCTGTCAATTGTGTGCCCCATACATTTGTGCATCTCAAACATCAACTGTTCCCAAAGGACGTTTTCATATTTTCAGTCCAGCTTTTCCTCCTGGAAAAGTGGGGATATTTTACTTAACACACGTTTTCTGTCAGAACTTTCAAATGGATATGAAACTAGATGACAATATCTGACTCCAAGTCTTCGGAATTAATTACTGGGTGCAGAGTACACACGCAGTGCTACAAGTTTAAATGCTGATGTGGTCAGTCTGCTAACCGTGCGCGGATAGGACCGATCTATGGCTGGGTATATTTGGAATGTATGTAAGATCACAGACATTCTAGGGCTATTAACAATATTGGAAAGGTGTTTATTAGGAAAACCAGACAATAATGCCAGACAATATTGTTGGCTGCTATAGGAGCGCCACAGAAAAACGTGAAACCAAGAGTCCGGGAAGATTTATTACTTGTCCCAGACAAGCGGACAAGCCTTAATGTAAAGCCCTGTAAATAAAGGCAGATAAACATGACTTTTGCTAAATTAGTGTGTTGACTGAGGCACTTTTTGAATAAGTCAGACTCATTTAAAAATATATATATTAAGTCAATTTTTCATTTCTTCTTTCCTGAAAACATTAAAAATAAATGTTATATGCGTTATGCTATAAAACAAACATCAGACAGACGACAGACCCTATAAAATAGTCTTGGTCCAAGATCCAAAGGAAGGCTATCCATCATGACATAGCCATCCCAAAGCACGAAAGCAGTATAGCCTATACTGTTTCCTGTCACTTTTCTCCCAGCTTTTGTCACTGAAGACATTTCTGCGCGCTGCATAGATCTATTCTCTACCAAAGAGGAAACTCTGAGGACTGAGGAGCGGCTCTGCTCTGCAGTCGCACCGCCACCCTCCCTACTGTAGCCTACCATGCACATTGCACACACACACGGTCAGCGAGCGGAGCAGCACAGAGTGAGGAAGGGCAAGTGTTGTTGCTGCTACAGACTAACCACTTCATTTAACAAGAGGAATCAGGAGGACTCGGAAGAGTCGAGGAGAGCGCACATCTGTCGTCAGTGGGTTACTTATACCAGAGTTACAGATTTTTGGGAACAACTGTGAAGCTGGTCATGGTTGCGACACTAAAATGACTACAGGTAAGAATTCATAATAATATTGAAATGTGAGGTCTACACAATTTGACACATGGTAGCTACTAACTATGCTTTTAAAATTGAGAGTTAATAAAGTTACAGAGAGAACAGAACTGAGAAAGAGACGATAATGAATTGGACTAAATACAGCATTGACTATTGATTTAGGCTATTATTGTAATTGATATTGCAATGAGGCAAAAGTCAATATCTAGCCTAAGCCACAGCGACAGCTATAGCCTACAGAATGGTATCAGGTAGGCCTATAAAGGTCGCCCCTAAACCATCTCGCCCCTCGATTTTTTCCGCCGAACTCACGCCGACCGCTCGGTGCCGCGGGTGTGGTAGGCGGCGGCCTATTTTGTTTTACTGAGAATAAGGTTATAAAAAGTTTAGGGTTAGGCATATGGGTTAAGTTTATAGGCCGGTTTAGACAGTTTTACTGAGCTTATAAGGTTAGGATAGTTAGGTTAGTTTAACCGTTTAAGCATAATTACTTATGGTTACTTTAGGAATACCAGGGCGTGCACTTATGCGTGTGTGTGACAGTGTGTGTGTGTGTGTGTGTGTGTGTGTGTGTGTGTATAAATCATGTTTTTTTGTATTCAAATGGTCAGTTCAAGTGTTGTGAAGAAATGTAAAGAAATAGTATAGGCCTATATTGTCCCCGGTCATATTTCATTTTGGCCACAAAAAGTCATCAAATATCCTGAAACCAAAGTCATCTTCCTATTCAATTTTCATTCATACACTTTTAAATCTTGATCACATCAAGTGATAGTGTGTGAACTCTGCCATCAATGAATTATTGAACCAAGAAGTATTGGTCTTGGATGATGTCAGTGCATGTTCAGAACTTAGACTATGTAAATGAATGCTTACATACAGTACAGCATACCGTACAAATCTCGTCCTTTGTTTTTTGTTCCGACCTTGTCTTTTGTATCAGTAAAGACTATAGTCTAAAAAGGGTTTCTCTCCAGTGAATCACAGGAAGTGAGTCAGGGAAACCCCTTATTGTTGAAGGTTGTGCTTCTCAAAGAGTGCACAGTTAAAAATCAAGTTCCCAGGTACTTTATCCTATTTTATGTAAAAATTGGAGACTGTAGAATAGCATGACTAGTCCTTTCTGTGTTAATTGTGTTCTTACACAACTTTTGTATTTAGGATTATTATTCCAACACCTACATTTTAACATATTTTAATCATGGCATTTTACTAATAATTGTTTATCTGTAACTGTAATTGCAAATTGCAAATGTATCTGTGTGTAGCATGTAGCTCAGAATATTTAGACAGTTGCAGAGCTCAGTAGATCCAATAGTACAAATATCCATAGGTTATTTTAAACTGTAATCTTACAATTTCCTTTTCCTGTTGTTCTTTTAGACTACACCAAGCCTCCCCTTGCGCCGAAGCCAAGACTCATTTGTCACGCCAGCCTCAAGCTGCCTTCCCCTCTCATGTCAAGAGCCTTTTCTGCAGCCAGGGGTCCCAAACCGCCTATAGCCCCTAAACCCAAGGTTTTACATGATTTTAATGGGAGGGACCCTGTGGATCTAAGCACCCAGGAAGAGTGCATTAATGGGTCTTTACTGCCTTCGGATGAGGAGCTGGATCAAGAGAATGAACCAGAGGACTCTCTGAACAAGACTATCCAGGCCAGGTCACCTGTGGAGCTACAGTTTGGCATCTACAGCCTCAGCTCAGGACAGATTGTCTCATGGGAGCAGGAGGAAGAAGAGCTGAGTGCACTGCAAGAATATTCAATTCAGGAGACGGAGGAGAATTGGAGATTATCTGACACCAGTGTAACAGAGGAGGCAAACTCTCTGGAAGCAATGGAAGTCAGTGATGCTGGGGGTTGTGACGCAGGCGAGGCACTAGCCGACACGGATGGCCTCTCAGTCGGGGACCTTTCTGTTATCAGCACCGAGGAGGATGAGGCAGGCTGCTGCTCCTATGATGGAGCACCTAGGCAGGAGGACAGTGAGAAGAGAGAGGGTGGAAAGATTCAGAACGAGGAGTCCACGGCAGATGTCTCAGCCGAGTCTCTCACAGAGGAACCTGTTATTGTTCCCAGTGAGAATAAAAACACCAGACAGGAATCGTTCTTGGGGGGAGAGGAGGCAGAAGAGAGATCACCCGATTTTACTGATTGTGGCATCACTTGTAATTCCCTGAAGGCGATGTGTACTAGTCATGAAAGCAAGGAAAAAGCCAGAGGCTTAAAGACGTACTCTGTCAATGATGAGCAGCACACTCATATATCTTCCATTATTCATGGGCAGAAAATACTGCTCTTAAACGCAGATGATGGACATCTCTGCATAGAGGTTTCTCCTCCCCTTGAGCCTTATTACATCTCTTCTGAGGACATTATAGAGACATTGTCGAGCCCAACAGATGACAAATCTCATGAACTACCTGAAAATGAGCAGGGATATTCACTGGCAAACAGACATCCAGCATCGCTCTGTGAATATGAGGCCATTAGTGAGGAGGATTCTGTAGACAATGCACAGATAGAGTGCATGTCCTCTGAAGATTACGTGGACATAGGAAATCATTTGGAGGACAGCAGTGACAAACATGCAAAAAGACCTTGTCAGAAACGCTCTGTCCAAAGTGAAGAATGCCAGTCTGACGCGGCAGAGGCTTTCTTGGTTCACTCCCAGTCGAGGTTAAGGCTGGTATCTGTCTCAGTGCCCAGAGAGGCTAGCACCTTCCTGACATATACTCATATGTCAGGAAGCCGGCTGCTCTCCCCAAATGACTCTGACGTCTTCAGGGATGACGAGGACCTGGAGGGTCACATCGTGCCGTTCCTCGTTGACACCACCACGGACACAGAGCAGGACCTTAGCGACGAGCATGTCTACGAGGAGGCGGGGCACGACTCAGAGGGCGAGAATATCCTCCCATTGGACAGACGGTCGGCCATGGTGATGCGCTCCCGCTCGCTGTCGGCCAAAGTACCGTATTATGTGACCCCACGTGAGAGAGGCTCTCAGGTCAACTTTCAGAAGCTGTACTTGGGGGGATTTGGCCAAATGGGACCGGCGATGAGCAGCAGCCCTCTGTTAAACATGCCCAGGAGCAAGAGCTACTCCAGGCCTCCGGGTGTGTCCATGTACCCCCGCTCCTTCTCCATGGAGGGACGGGACGCACCTCTGGGCGCGTACAGGGGCAGGGAGCGAGAGGACGATTACGTCATCAGCTCCTCCGTCAGCAGCCTCTCCCAGCGCTCGCCGCTTCCATCCACACCTACGTCCGTGGTGGACATCCCTCCCCCCTTTGAGCTGGCCTACATCACCAAGAGGCCCATCACCAAGAGCTCCCCGTCCCTCCTCATTGAGACCGACTCCCATGAGAAAGACAAGAAGAAATCCTCCTTCAAGCGCTTCTTGATGCTCAAGTTCAGGAGGAAGACGGGAAGTAAACCTGTAGCGGACGTCAACCCTTCGTCCTGCAGGCCCCCATCGGAGCCCGGCCTCCACAGCGCCCCCAGCAGGCTGGGGTGGGCCTCGGACAGACGCGGTGCCAGAGAGTCTCCGCAGCTCGATGGCCACTCCGCCGCCAAGCCTCCGGCAGCCTCGGAGAGCCCCTCAGTCTTCCTGTTCTACAAAGACGGCAAGAGAAAAGGGGGCTCCATCGCGTTTCTCAATCGGGGCGTTGGCCGCGTGGAGTCATTTGAGGACCGCTCCCGTGTGGCCTTCACTCCTCTTCCTCTGACGAAGCCCCGCTCGATCTCCTTCCCCAACGCCAGCCTCTCGGACTACGAGAACATTCCCGCCATCAGTTCCGACTACGAGAATGTTCAGGTGCCATGCCAGAGGCCCGTTCAGGTGCCATGCCAGAGGCCCGTTCCGCAGGGGGCTTTCATTGAGTTCTTTGACCACCCCATGCGGGGACTGTCGTCCGCCAACGAGACGGACGGTTATGTGGACATGAGCAGCTTCCCGGGGTTTGAGAGCAAAACCGAACAGGAACCTGAAAGGTATGGATAGTTGGATACCATACTCTTCTAAATCCAGGAAGTCCTAAAGTGTTCTTGGTGTGTACGTGTGTGTGTGTGTGTGTGTGTGTGTGTGTGTGTGTGTGTGTGTGTGTGTGTGTGTGTGTGTGCGTGTGCGTGCGTGTGCGTGTGCGCGTGCACGCGTGCGTGCGTTTGAGGGAAGAGGAAAGGAAGATAGAATGCATGAGAGTACCTCCCAACATGGATGGATGCTCCTAGAGGCAATATTAGTGATCCCTGCCACCTTTTATACTGAGCAGTAGTCTTTTTTATTACTGTTTGGCCACTGGGTGTGTATACTATGCCCCTGGGGTAGAGGATTTATAACTATTTATTATAGAAGAGGGTCCCTTGCTGCGGTGACCACAACAGGCATGGATTGTGGTGTGTGTGTGTGTGTGTGTGTGTGTGTGTGTGTGTGTGTGTGTGTGTGTGTGTGTGTGTGTGTGTGTGTGTGTGTGCGTGCGCGTGTGCGTGTGCGTGTGTGCGTGTGCGCATGTGTGTGTGTGTGTGTGTGGTAGGAGGGGGCAGGGTGTAAACAGAGTGAAATACTGTATACCTTCCTTATTGTATTGTACTCAAACATATATTAGGCTCCCAGGGACCAGATGTTAGGGGGGGGGGGTGTATGTGTGCACACGCACACACACGCACGCACACGCGCGCACCTAACTCAGTACATGCAATAACTATTCACATTGTAGAGACATCATATTGAATCGGAAATTATAATATAGGCTGTGGACGTTTCTACAATCTGGAGTGGGGTGTTCATGTGAATGTTACACTTGCTGTAAATGAATAGTCTTGAGTGTGAATAGATTTGAGTGTGTGTTACGGTACCTTTGGTGATCTCCCATACAGTGTGTGTTACGGTACCTTTGGTGATCTCCCATACAGTGTGTGTTACGGTACCTTTGGTGATCTCCCATACAGTGTGTGTTACGGTACCTTTGGTGATCTCCCATACAGTGTGTGTTACGGTACCTTTGGTGATCTCCCATACAGTGTGTGTTACGGTACCTTCTGTGATCTCCCATACAGTGTGTGTTACAGTACCTTTGGTGATCTCCCATACAGTGTGTGTTACGGTACCTTTGGTGATCTCCCATACAGTGTGTGTTACGGTACCTTTGGTGATCTCCCATACAGTGTGTGTTACGGTACCTTTGGTGATCTCCCATACAGTGTGTGTTACGGTACCTTCTGTGATCTCCCATACAGTGTGTGTTACAGTACCTTTGGTGATCTCCCATACAGTGTGTGTTACGGTACCTTCTGTGATCTCCCATACAGGCATGCAGACATGAACCCCTCCCCCTGCATGCTGCTTGCACACAGCCCCTATCATACACACCTCTCAGGATGATTAATAGTCGGAGCATTTTGGAGTCATTGCTCTTCCCTTTAGCCAATCAGGGAGAAGTGGGGTGGTGAGATACAATCTTAGTGTTGGTTTGTACTCTAGTCAGCTTTTGTTTACAACCAGGCTTGTTTCTGTTGCATGTTTACCATTTTACTGGTTTTGGCCCCCCCAAAAAACTGTGAAATACTGTTCTATGTAAAAACTATAGCCTATAGACTATGATTATAGTCCAGAGCGATTTACAGTAAGCAAGGAAAACACGAGGTAATACATCAAATGCATAGACAACAGTAACATCAATTTTTCGAAAACGCCAACGTGGACCTGGCAGACCAGGTCTGCCAGGTCTTTACAAAAATGACCTGACCTGGCTGGCATCTGTTTACATAAAGTGCACATCTACTTCCTTCTACAACTGTGTCTGTCAATTGGCGAAAATTGCTGATCTACAAGCTCGGAGTGGCAACTTTTAGCTTTACATTTTGAAAACATAAAATACTGTGATGCAATGTTAAACGTTCATGTTTGTAGAGATATGACAGCCAGGATTTGGGCAAAAAATAGCTGCTGTGCTGTTATTGAATTGAATGATTGAAACAGGTTCTTAGAGGTTGCAGTTACAGTATGGTTATGGTATATTGGGTAGCTGTGTTGATTGTATGTGTTGTCTGAGGGAAAGGTGGATTTACTGGGGATGGCGTGCTCATGGCTGGATCTGCCCCCAGGCTCTCTGTAGTAAAATACGTTTGGGATGAATTGGAAAGACCCCAGTTCATCAGGTTTGGGTGCAGAGATGGTGAGCTTTTGGCACAAGATACAGTATTTTGTTCAGCTGTGGTGTTGTTTGTCTCTGCTCCGCTAATGCAGTGGTTCTCAACCTTTTCTAGCCATGAACCCCAAAATAATCATATTTGAACTTGGACCACCACCCTGACAAACACTTGGAATGTAGGAGTTGAGGCATAACATTTTGTTTGACGCTGTGAGGCGTTAGAGCTTGTAGATCGTCTATTTTTCAAATTTTTCTTATATTATTGGACAATTGGGCCAATGTTTGACCAGTTTCTATAGTATAGTTTGTTGATTACTTTTGATGCAATAATGGTCTTTTTTCTTAGGTATTATAAAGGTCTTAAAAGTCCTTAAATTGTCACGTCACTGTCATCTGAAGGACCCCCAACATTTGGGGACCCCCTTTGGGTCCCGACCCCCAGGTTGTGAATCACTGCACTAATGTACTGTACTAAAGTAGTGGGGAACAGACAGCGCTCACACAATGGGGAATCCCCCTTTGGTAAAAGGCAGATATTAGGTTTCTGGACTTCAGGCAGGGCAAATTATATTATAATTAGTATTATAATCCACTACTAGAATAGGATATTATTTTTATGACATTCTCAGTGACTTTTTTATGACAGAATGAGCACCATTCTATACATTGATGCATATTTTATTTGAGAATATAGTGAAGCAATATCTTCTAGACTGCCAGTGGTTGGTTGCTAGTGGCATATGTTTCTGCCCACAGACACAATTAGAGAACACATCTCTGCTTCAGTGGTATCATCTGAACAAATTGGCTCACTAGAAAGCCTAGGGAAAAAAGAGAGAAAATAATCATCTTTTTCTTTATATCTTTGTTTGTAATTTATCACTCTCAATATAGCCTTTGGGCCTCATAAGCCTTCACACCAAAAAGAAGAGTGGCAGGGGCCATGATTCAATATAGCCGTGCCTGAAAGCCAAAAGCTGGAATGGCCTGAAAGTAAGGAGTTTATCTTAGTGCTACTAGTGAAATATCTTGACGGCTAGAATCGTGGAAACTCAGCATACATTCTGGTGAAAGTGGTTTAAAGACCCCCTGGTACCCCAAATAAAACTGGATCCCATTACCATTAATGACCCATGAAGGACCAATATGTGTTATACTGAGATCTGAACTGCTGATCATGTGTAGCTAATTTCCACCTCAACATTGCTAAATCCACAGGCACTTGCAGTAAAGCATGACAATCATACTGGCACAACATTCAGTGATAGATTTTTCATTTATAAGCACATGATCAGTATTTTGAAATCTATTCTGTTTTACTGGGAGCCAGTGAAGTTGTGATGTGGTCTCTGAATCGGGTTCTGTCGAGTATGGGTGTGATGAAGGGAAGGCATGAATGAATGAAGTATCTCTGTAGCAGTTTGCTGCTTGTTAGACGTTATAAAAAATAGCAAAAACAGATCTACAGCAACATATTTTGAGCCTGTACATTGGCTATTTTTGCTACTTGAGTGTGATGAAGTAGGACATTGATTTATGAAATAAATAAAATAATAATAATAATGATAATCCTTATGCAGATAATGCAGTCCTTACTGTACAAAGATACATAAGCAGTTTGTTTGGTTATTTTATTTGTTCTTACATTTCATTTGCATGCTTTAACACTACATTTGTTTTATTATTAGAGCGATACATCAGCATAGGTACATAATGCTCATCTCATTGGTTGAATAAGATTCATCTCTCTGATTTACCTCTCCTAGATGGAGAGAACAAAGTATTCACACGATACAAGCCATTAACTTAAATGATGTCTTGAAAACTGAAATACAAGCACACATTGGAAGCACAATGTTGCTAGATGGTTGAATCACTCTTAAATTTACATTGCTCTTCTCCATAACAGATGATTTTAATTTAACATTAATGTTGCAGGCAGTGCTTAAACTTTATTAGCATTCATCAGGGCTAAACTACAGGCTAGACGGTGTAGTACAGTTCGTATTTCTGTGTGTGTGCGTGTGTGTGCGTGCGTGGCTGCGTGCGTGCGTGGCTGCGTGCGTGCGTGCGTCTGTCTGTCTGTCTGTCTGTCTGTCTGTCTGTCTGTCTGTCTGTCTGTCTGTCTGTCTGTCTGTCTGTCTGTCTGTCTGTCTGTCTGTCTGTCTGTCTGTCTGTCTCTACAAGTGTATGGTACATTTCATTAACCACTGAAGCCCTGTTTTATACAGTACTTTAGACTTTACTTACTTTACTTTTCTTTACTTACTTTTGTTACTTTATGACATTGTTTTGAAATGGGACGCCAGATTGAAATTGGCTAATGTGATGTGATGTGACCCTGTCCTCAGTGCCTACACAGAAGCCTACACAGTGTGCTAATGTGATGTGACCCTGTCCTCACTCCTCAGTGCCTACACAGAAGCCTACACAGTGTGCTAATGTCATGTGACCCTGTCCTCACTCCTCAGTGCCTACACAGAAGCCTACACAGTGTGCTAATGTCATGTGACCCTGTCCTCACTCCTCAGTGCCTACACAGAAGCCTACACGGTGTGCTAATGTGATGTGACCCTGTCCTCACTCCTCAGTGCCTACACAGAAGCCTACACAGTGTGCTAATGTCATGTGACCCTGTCCTCACTCCTCAGTGCCTATACACAGAAGCCTACACGGTGTAATAATGTGATGTGACCCTGTCCTCACTCCTCAGTGCCTACACAGAAGCCTACACAGTGTGCTAATGTCATGTGACCCTGTCCTCACTCCTCAGTGCCTACACAGTGTGCTCTGTGGCTGCTAGCGCTGCAGGAGAGGCTGGGAAGGAGTCCGCGGGTGAAGAAGAGCAAGGGCGTACCTCAGAGGAAGAGGAGGGAGGCGTGGAGAGCACTTATGATAAACAGGTGAGTAATTAGAGCTGTGTTCTGAGATTGCATGTCTTGTCGGGTGGAAACCTTGTATGTCCAAACTAGTTATTTTAGTAAGCTATTGTTTCAAATCTTTATTTGTTCAAAACCCACAGACAGTTGTTAAATAGTATAATGGCGATTATATCCATGCAGAACTTTTAGTATTGACTCGTATCTTTGAATACTTCTCCACTTCTTATTTGTTATAAAACTCACAACATCCAAGGAATGGCGGAGATCGTCCTCGTGTATTTTCTGGGAGTTTATTGAAAAGTCCAATCCCGAATTTGAACCTGCAATTTGTCAGCAAAAAGAAAAGGACAATATCGATGGCCTCCAACTGTAAGTTGTATTGTAACATACTCTACCATACATATTGGACAATTTATTAATTAAAAAAAAATTACATAGTGCCGCTTAGTGTACAAATGGAGAGTGTACAAAGTGTAGCCTACAAACACACTTAAGCCCTAACCACACCAAAGGGTCAAGACGGTTTTAGTGTTAACTCCTTGCAACCATTTGGACCCAAGGAGTTGCATGGTGACACTTTGGTGTGGTTAGGGCTAGAGTTAGAGTTACAGACCCATAAGCCATAACGGTCCATTGGTGGTCTCCGGACCCAACATTGAGAACTAGTGATTTAGATCCACTATAGATACACCCCAAGTGAATACTGTCATTTTATTGGTTACAGCCCGATGGTCGATCGAGAGCCTTTTACATTGCCAAAGAGCTGGTGGATACAGAGAGACTGTAAGTGACATTTCAATTCATGTTCATTATCACTTGAAATTCAAAACCGGTCATGTCATTGTCTGTGCACAGCTGTGGACATACCAGTAAGACGCCCTGAGGGCTAGAAGCGTGATGAGGTCAGATCGACATGTCACAAGGCGTGACGGACTGACAACCATATATATGGAGCGTGTCACGAGGCGTTGTGACCTTCATATATGGAGAGTTGGAGACGGCCATATATGGAGCGCGTCACGAGGTGTGACGGACTGGAGGCGTGACTGACGGACTGACTGACGGACTGACAGGTTTTGCAGGTTTTCATAGTAATCTGCGAGCTACGATCACAATTAACATACATACATATAGTTTTTCCATTAATAGCTTTAGAATCCAGTGGCTTCCTTGATCAAAGTACTGGTATGCTTTGTAAAATGGTCTGCGGTAATGTCCAGTTGTCATTGAGTTGTCCTCAATAGGCTAAACATGGCAGACCACCAGTATGGTTCTATAATAAAACATATTTTCCCGTTCGTTAACTAAGTCTTATTACTACCACGTTGTTTATGCACTGTCATTTTGAATTCTTTATCTATCT
Organism: Electrona antarctica; assembly: GCF_951216825.1. Classification (NCBI taxonomy): domain Eukaryota; kingdom Metazoa; phylum Chordata; class Actinopteri; order Myctophiformes; family Myctophidae; genus Electrona; species Electrona antarctica. The sequence continues at coordinate 34,566,454 of NC_136790.1, read as the reverse complement.
CTGTCCACAGACACGTGAAAGCTCTCAAGCTTCTTCAGGAAGTAAGTGACAAATGATTCATTTGTAATTTATATTGTCACTGTCAGACAGACACCTTGTATGTTCCACTGTTTTTAGGCTCACTTTGATAACTGTTTGAGGAGAACATAGCTGTGTATTATGTTGTACTGTAGGTGTGTTTCCTTTGCTAAGCAAGAGCCATGCTGCACCACTTTTAGTTTGGCTGGTCAGCTGTGTTCAGCTGAGGTCAGTTGTAGAGCATGTGAAATATGGATACATATGATGTAGAGTTATGCAATAAGAGAGCGTTCATATAATGTAACTCCTCTGACATATGAACAGCATATGTATGTTTTGATTTAGTCTTACGGTAGTTAAAGATTACTGTAATTATCCACTAAGAACTTAATTTGTGTGTGAAAGTGTTAGACTAGACAACATATTGACTGACAACAAGTTGATTGTGATTCTAAACATATACAGTATGAGTTTAGTTTTAAACTGTTAAACTATGCTTACCCATAGGTAAATATAAAAGTAATGAATAGGGCCAAGCAACGAGGCTAGCTCAGGCATATTAATGAGTCTAATGGAAGTAGTCATAAAGCTTGACTGTACTCTGCTTGGTCTTGAATGGGAGTGACCTGAGTGCAGCTTGAGGGTATGTCTGCCTTGGGAGTGACCTCATATTCTGTCTGCCGTACATGCTGCTTAGTGGTTCTGGGTTCAGTCCAGTCCAATGTTTCTTTCTGCTCATTCCGTCTCTTTTGTTGTTGCTCGTAACCTGGGGATAAAACACCACTTCTTCACAGTAAAAAAATATATTTGATATGAAAACACGAGACACAAGAATATAGATTGTGTGTCTACGGTTTTGAAAAGGCACCCACTTGAGTTGATGGAACATTTACGGTCTGTTTACAGAGACGCCCCTCACGGCTCTTAAGGAATTATCTAATGTTCTTTACTTTGTACATCTATCTGAGGAGATAACTGCATGGTTGCTTCACGTTATTTACTATTAGTCACTCTAAAAATAAATGTCTTGAATCACAGATTGCACGGTACTGTCTGACAGCATCGCAATATGTTCGAGATGTAGAATATAGTTTGATATATGAGTGTATTAGTCAAATCATTTAGTAATTACGATGTGGTGGTGGTGGGGGGGGGGCAGCATGTGTGTATGAGAGAATCAATATGCATACATGCATTTCTCTTGTTTTATGTTGTGTGTTTTACATGACATTCCATTTAACCAATAATCAATCACAAAGTATGACAATTGTATTGTATTGGTAAGTACTAAATTTACAGTATTTGTGAATATTAAAGATTTATGTTTAATACATACAACAAACACGTGTGTAGAAACCATTAGAAAACTTCCTTCAGTACCATGGTCTGAGCTGTATTCAGTAGCTGGTTTAGGTAATCATGCATTCATTCATTGATTATGTATATTTTCCTTCATTCATTAATTCCATTCATTGCTGGTGTTAGAATTTGGTTGGGGTGGCCTGGGCCGGCTTAGCGGTCCAGGCACCTTGGCTAGTAATCCAGCATGATAGTGTGTTACGGGTTCGAGTCCCGATCCCGACAAACTTTGCTGTGTCTTCCCCCCAATCTCTCTCCCTGTGCGTGCGTGTGTGGGAAGTAAAGAACAACTTTGCTTTAACTACCCACAAACTCCTTTCTTGGTAATAATATTGTTGTGCCATTAGATGGCCTTCCCATAATGTGGCCCTCAGGTTAATATCAGAATACTGATATATCATATACTGATATATTTCAGCTGTTACAATTCCAATCATGCAAACATGACCCACTTTAATTAGTCTATTTTAGTAGCTTAATGACTATAGCATTACAATTTTATTTTATTTTATCTATTTATATTTAAGTTCATAAAGTTAACATAAGTAAACTAAATGCATTTGAAATAAAATAATACAATAACTTTTCAGGATTCCAATTAAAAGATAGCAGATCTACAAGTCCGTGCGACACATTTTGAGCTTGTAAATCTGCTATTTTTGCTACTTTTGTGTGACATAGAAAGAAGAAAGTATGGCATTCATTACGAGAAACTTAAAATACGGAGATATGAGGTTTTTGCCTGACAGTGTATGCAATGTGGCCCTCTGGAGTGAGTGTGGAAATATAGTGGACCTCTCCATCATCAAAGCTGCCCACATCTGCATTAGAGACGGGACAGCATCGTGAGGCCACCCAGGTGAAAGTGTGTCCTGAATTTCATATAGGGACAAGCTGGCAAAAATCACGGTCACGCTAATTTTCCACACAGGACTTCCGGGAAGCGGTGGGGGCCGCGGTGGGGGACGAGGGAGACCCTGTGCTGGATGAAGAGAGACTGAGGGAGATCCTCAATGAGCTGCCTGATGTTTACTCCCTGCACCGCAAGATCCTCACCGAGCTGGAGAATCGAATCCGCAACTGGTGAGATGTCGCTGATGTTCCGCCGTGCTACACAGTAGCTGACTGTTGCCTGATTTATAGTTTCACGTGCATCGTGTCGTGATCAAAGACTAGGCAATCTATAAGCTCACAGCGCTTATAGATCGGTTATTTTCAGTGGGCGACACCGGCCTGCAATTATATGAAAAATCAGTGTTAACGCACACACACACACACACACACACATGCACACATGCACACACGCACACACACACACACACACACACACACACACACACACACACACACACACACACACACACACACACACACACACACACACACACACACACACACACACCATGAATCAATCACACATGAGGGGACAGGGCATTACCAGTACCACAGTTATCCTCCTCTCTTGCTTTACATCGAGGCAGTGCTTCGCTGAATACATGCATTACCGGTACGCATCTCGGCGGCAATCCATCTTTTACATGTGCATGCCTCCTGGTGCGTGTTAAATGTCTCTCCCATGGTGGCTACTGGGTTTCACCCACTGCTGCCCCCTGGCTTCAGGGAGGAGAACCAGAGGATCGCAGATGTCATCCTGGCCAGGAAGGCAGAGTTCCTGGTTTTCACCACGTACATCGGTCACTACGACCGCAGCATGAACCTTCTGGACGACAGCTGCAGGACCTCGCCTGCCTTCGCCACCATCGTCCGCCAGTTTGAGGTCAGTAGTGTTGATTTCATCGACGAAAAGTTTGTCGACTACTGTACCTTTTTTCCCTGATGTGCGAGCGCGCGACCCGTGCGTGCGTGCGTGCGTGCGTGCGTGTGAATATAATGACAGAGACAAAGTGTGCTCTAGTCAAGGAGATGAGGCAGATATGCTTGGTTTGGTTTACTGTGCGAGTCCTAAGCTACACTACACTACACTAAGCCAGCGGGTTGGCCAGTGTGTGTGGAAATCAATCCTCCCACAACATATCAAGCTCAGCCTCTTATCGGCAAATGTAGGGTCTGTTCTCCTAATGGCTGTGAATGCTGGACCCTGAAGCATGTGAGACATCTTTTTACACACATCTCAATACAGTCCATACAGGTTTGAAGGGCACATGGAACGTGAACCTAAATAAATACAGAAATGACCAAATGTATCCTCTGGCTACCACAGTATACTGTACACCGAAGGCATGGCAAGCAGCGTATAGTATGGCCGCATGGTTGGAAATATATAAAAAGACAGATAGAGTCAAGACCTGAATGATTTATCCTGCGTGCATCAGTCCAATTAGTTTGAGTTAGTGCCAGGTGTGTGACTGCTTAAAGCAGCCATCTCCTGTCCAACATACATCTAATGGAACTAAAGATCATCAATCTGTTTCATTATGTGTCTAGTTTTTTTTACAGGGACCTGTGTTTAGACAATATTCTCAGATAGCTTAGGAAAGTTTATTTATTTGTTTTGGTTTAAGCATACCTCTGTTAGTTTAGAATGCTTTTGCCCATTTGATAGAACATATGACATACCTTTTTCCTGGGGTTTACTACTCTGACATGATTATTTGTTTCAGCCATTATGCGTTAAAGACTTTCTGCTCCAAGATGCTTTACAATGTGCATTACAGTACATTCATCTATCCACACACGTTTCTCGTGTCTGAGACTGACTGGTTTGGCCACGTATTTATGAATGATCAACAACTTTATTATCCTCTGTGCTAAAATGGTGCTTTAATATATTCTCCAATGCTGAGAACAGAACAGAAGGGGGGCAGAGAAGCTGACCATGGCTAATTAGACGATGCACATGTCTTTTTACTGTACCTGTCCCATCAACATATTGCCCTGCCAGAAGTGTGGCATTGATTTGTGACCGCTTGAAGTGTGTGCTTGTGAGTATGTGCTTGTGTGTGTGTGCTTGTGTGTGTGTGTGTGTGTGTGTGTGTGTGTGTGTGTGTGTGTGTGTGTGTGTGTGTGTGTGTGTGTGTGTGTGTGTGTGTATGTGTGTGTGTGCGTGTGTGTGCACGCACGCACGCACGCATGCACACATGCACACATGCACACATGCACACACACAGTTGATGTTCTGCAAGGCAAAAGTGCTGACCAGCATTCTGTTATTGGTCCCTTCACTTTTACAACTGACCTGTGATTGTGCTGAAAGGCCCTTTGCTGTATAATGTTCTATTCCCACTGCTTCTCTCTCTCTCTCTCTCTCTCTCTCTCTCTCTCTCTCTCTCTGGGTCTGAAATCACTACAGTATCCTTCCCTACAAAGCCAAAGTGCAGTAAGTACGCAAAAAATCAAGCTGCTAAAAACACTTTAAAGTGTTTCAATTGGCCAGCCAAATAGGCCATACCGATTTGGGATATTGCACTAATTGTATATCTGTTCATGATGTAATTGTTTATCCATGTCATTGTCTCCAAATATGTAGTTACTGCACTTTGGCTTTATAGTGATTGATTGCGCCATTTTGTAGTGGTGTCTGAATGTAAAGGTAAAGTGATAATGTTATTATACCCTATGGATTGAGATTGTGAAATCATGAAAAGTAGGGTACAAGCACCTCCTCTATTGGTATAACCAAGGGGCTGGCTCGGTTCCGGAATGGTCGAGAAATTACAGAGTTACTGTGTGGGGGTCCCTGGGTGGTCCCTGGGGGGAATGCACCCAGGGGGCCAGGCCATTTCCGGCAAGCCGCTCCGTGTCCGAAACGGTTGAGAAATGGTGAAAACCAACCAGGCTATTTTCGTGCTTGGACAGACAGACCCAGGGACCCAGGGACAGACGGGCACACATAGCTGTGTAATAAAAAAGCTTATGAAAATAGCTTATAATTAAATCTACAAAGTAACTAGTAACTATACAGTGTTCTAATAATTGTAATGGAGTAAAAAGTACAATATTTGCCTCTGAGTGAAATCTAGTGGTGTAAAAGTAAAAGTATAAACAATTGGAAATACTCCAGTAAAGTAAAAGTACCTCAAAATTGTACTTAAGTAAATGTACTTTGCTTAGTTGCTTTCCACCACAGCTGAAATGTGAGTTAGGCGTTGCATGTGTGTGTGTCTCAGCAGCAGAGCCCAGCCGGTGAGAACATCTCTCTGAAACATCAGCTCCTCCAGGTGGTTGTTCGCGTGGCTCAGTACCGCATGCTCCTCACCGGTGAGTCTTCACCTGCGACTGACCTTCACAGACGTTCTGGTCAATAGGCGTAGAGCAGCGGTTCCAAAACGTTTTAGCTCAAGACCCAAAAGAGAAATATGACTTTTGCCCGGGACCCAAACTAGTGAAAGTAGCATACAGTATACAAGCTGACAACGCGTTTCTTCGTTGTGAGATTGTTGATCTGCTATTTTCACTACTTCTTTTTTATTTATTTATGGAAATTATAACATTTTCTGACTATATTTATGAAATACTTTTGTTGGAATTGTTTAAAAAAAATCTTTTTTTAAATCTTTTGAAATAAGATACTGTATATAGGAAACGGAAAAAGGGGATATTTACCTGCGACCCACAAAAATTATTCTTCGACCCACAAATGGGCTTCTAACCCACTGTTTGAGAAACAGTGGGTAAGAGACATTCACCTCAACTGACAGAGTTATTCAATCATTAATCATTATAACTATTAGACTAACTGGACACTGTCTTACCATTACTGTACTGATTATTATACTTAATTTATATATTTGATTATACTTCATTAGTGGCCTTAACTTTATGATTTGCTATTGTGATTCGCTAATTTAATTTGCCTCTTTTTCCAGATTACCTAAACAACCTCTCTCCAGACTCCAAGGAGTATGAAGACACCCAAGGTACAGCAGCATAGCTCACGGCAGAGAACTTATCATGTCTCTGTCGGCCATTAACGGGAGAAATTAAAGCTCGCTCTGCATTCTCTGTTATTCATGTTCTGGTTCAAAGTGTTTACGACCTCACAGGGAATTTGGCACGGATACACAGTCAGGAGAGATACATTTTGAGTCTTTTTCTTTCTTTCTTTCTGTCGGTTCGCCCGTCCGTCCATTTTTTAATTCAATTACATTTTATTTAAGTGACAAATCACAACAAGTTGTCTCAAGACACTTTACATATAGAGCAGAAAACCGACAAAGATCCACCCAGAGCAAGCAATATTGCGACAGTGGCAACGAACAACTCCCCCTTAGGAAGAAAAACGTCAAGCAGAACCCGACTCTGGGGTGGGCGGCCATCTGCCTCGAACCTGTCGGGGGAGAGAGGGGGGGGGGGGGGGGGGGGGGGGGGGCAATAGAAAGAAAGAAATAGACAGGGAAGGAGATACAGGCAAATACAAGTAGTAGCAATAACAATAATAATTAATGTAATAGTGTAAGATAATATAGTATGGTATAGCAATGTTGTCAGATAATATATAATGTATAAGAATATTATAATTATAATAATTTCGGAGAGTCCTAAACCACTTCTAACAGATGTTTCAATCTGGGAACCCGTTTAGTAAAAAATAAAAAAGCCCGATCTATAGTATCTTGAGAGACCACTGATGTTTAGCCGATACTTTGTAAAGAAAAAGGAAATAATTGCAGATACCGATCAAAAAAGTCATATAATAACCAATACTGTGTATATTGGCCAGGTTTGGCACTAGTTGAGGCTCTCTTCTACCTGAGCACTACGTGTAATTCATGAGGAGGCCAGTTGCAGTAACACTATCTCTGGGATTTATGGCAACTAGTTTGTTGTTTTGTGTGGTTGTCTGTTTGTGGGTTGTTCATTGTTTGTTGTTTTTATGTAAATTATCCTTGGGTTCATGAAAGGTGCTATATAAATTCAAGCTATTATTATTGTTGTTAAGTTGTTTTTGTGGGGGGAATGCAGGATTTTAAGCACTTTCAACCTCATATCCCTATTTTGTCATTATAGGTGAAAGTTTAAAACACACATTTGTATGTATTTGTTTGCCCATATGTTTTAAATAGAAACTTGATTTCAAATATATCAGTCAAAACATTGGCAATCAGTGGTCTGCAATTCAGTACAAGAATGGGTTCTGGTCAATTCCCAAGGAGACAGACGAAAGATGTGGCACAACACAAAGTTTGATTATAAATCATAATCACCTCGCTCGTGACATAAGGTCTCTCCCTCTCTGTTTCTCTTTCTGTCTCTCTCCCAGCTGCTGTGGTGACAGTGTCTGGCATTGCGGATCAAGCCAATGACAGTTTGAAACACGGGGTGAGTGTCAGATGCGGGCACTTGATTGATTCATACATTGCCTTGTTAAACATAAAACCATAGAATACTGAAGTTCTGATGTCACTCGCTCATCCACTGGGTCACGGAAGTTTGTCTCTGGAAAATAACATTGGGTCATCTTAGAATCATCTCATATATGAATTGTGGTCCAAAAATAAACAAATTGTCCTGGCGATATTGTCAGGGAGGTGGCTCGATATCATTTACGCTAGTCAGTCACTCATATTTGATACAGTCTGTTTCTAGCAAAAATGTAATTCATTTTGTCATTAGTGTTTTCTCGCCGCCGGGATCATTTGTTTATTTTTGGAACACAGTTCTTATATACGATATTAAACATGTTTATGGGAATTCAGAATGGGAGGGAAAAAACGTGACCCAGGAAGGAGGCGTAAATGATGTCAGACTTCGGTGCTCTATATTCTAATGCTTTCTTCTTCTTTGTCCTCTCTCTCTTTCTCTCTCTGTCTGTCCCGCTCTCATCATGTCCTCTCAGGAGAACCTGTTGCGTCTGGTCAACATAGAGTACAGTGTCCGTGGCCAGAGGGGCCTGTTGCAGCCTGGCAGGGTAGGCTATGATAACAACATTGTTTCTCTGCCATCATACTCCTTCTCTCCTCCACCACCCCAGTGTTGCCCTTTCTTTATCCCACCAGCTCAGCTGGGAATCCCCTGCTTTTCTCTCTCTCTCTCTCTGCGTTGGGGTGGTTGGTTGGTGGAGAGAGCAGCTGGTCCAGAGGCACGGTTTATCAGCTCAGAAACGGGCCTCCCCCCTATTTTGGGCATGTCATTGTACACAAAACATTTTAAAGAATGTAAAAAAGAAAAAAAGTATTCTACAGTTAAAGTCCTTGCAGACAGACTGAGGGGCCATCCAGATGAGGACGATTTCGGTGTTTCTTGGGCAAGTAATTAGCCGATCTGCCCTTTTTGTCACACGGAGACGGCGTTTTGGGGGACTTAAACGGCAAATTTTGAAACTACCTTCCAGAGTGGGAAAGTTTGGAGACGCGACTTTCACGTCTCCGTGTGTATAGCAAATGCCGCCTAATTTGCTGAAACGGTGATGTCATAGTCCCCTCGCCCCCTCTAAACTATAGTGTTAATGGTTTATTTCACCATAACCACTTAAGTATCACAGCTATTTTATATTTGCACATAGGCCTAATGTCTATAAATCTCTTATCCAAAAATAGCCGCATGAGCTTGTAGAGGAGCTATTTTTGGAGAACAGATATAAATTATGGTGATTACCAATCTGGAAAGACAAGAAAAAAACGGATGATCTAATACATTATTGTTACTATTAAATGGTGTAGTGTAGAATAGATTAGTATAGCTATACAAGATAGGCAGCACAGCCAAGAGCCACCGCGCGTTCCTCTCAGGCAGGTCTGACTGCGCAGTGCACACTGCACAGCATGCATCCAGGACCTCATCAAAGTGCTTCTCTTCTTGGGTGGAAATTAAACATTCTTTGTGTAACTTCAAAACGGCTTTGCATTGAGAGACCCCAGGTAGGATAAACACATATTGTTTACTGTCCATATTCCTCTATAAACGGCCTGTTTTCACTGTTTCCAATTGCTCTTTTTTTTAATACTTTTGTATAGCCTATGTGCAATGATTAGCGCTGTGCTGCCAGCAGGTGGAATCAATCTAAACGAGCAATTATGTGTCATTCAGAGGTGTTGCGCACAAGGGAAGATATATTCAATCTCCAAAGTCAAACTCATAAATTCACAATCATGCCGCCCCTCGTTGTGAGCTTTTTAAAATGATCTGAGTGAGAGAAGGGGTGGGAGAGAGAGAGAGAGGGGGGGGGGGGGAGAGAGAGACGTGCATTATTATTATTATTTTTATATAATGCTCTCTCTCTCTCTCTCTCTCTCTCTCTCTCTCTCTCTCTCTCTCTCTCTCTCGCCACACGCCTGTCATAATGCTTATCGCAGTGGTCAGCAGCAGCACACAGCTACTCGTTCATATAGCCTAAAGAATAAGCTTTTTCTTTTTTTGGGGTGGCCATCTACAGGCCGGCCATGTGTACTACAACGTTCTATTGAAAACGTAGCAGTTTACTGGTCTCGTGTAGACATCGTACATCATTAACATAACCGCAATGTAGACGCAGTAAAGTTTTATATCGTTCACAAACTTAGGCGGGGAACAGCCCGCGACGTCCTCGTGTAGCAAGGACACGATTCTGTTTTTCAGAAAAGTGGCGGAAGAAATCCGAAAAACGCAGCAGTCTGGGGACCTTTACAGTAATATGTATATAGCCCTGTTCTAGCATATGTGTGTGCGTGTGTGTTCACTGTATGTCGATGTGTTCCCAGGTATTTATAAAGGTGTGTGTGTGTGTGTGTGTGTGTGTGTGTGTGTGTGTGTGTGTGTGTGTGTGTGTGTGTGTGTGTGTGTGTGTGTGTGTGTGTGTGTCCACAGGTATTTATAAAGGAGGGAACACTGATGAAGGTCAGCAGGAAGAGCAGACAGCCTCGCCATCTGTTTCTGGTAAATGCCACTTCCTGTTTGCAGCGTCACGCTGCTCGGCTAAACACATGAAGTCACACTAACCAGTGGTCACACTGGTTAGTGCTGGTTATGCTCTTATTTATTTATTCTGTAATTATCTCAACACCTTCTATGTGATGCTAAGTTAACACATTTTACTTGATAGCTACGGTAATAGTGGTGTAAAGGCTACAGTGGGATCTTTTCTGGACGCTCTGTTTGTATGTCTAGACTATGGGATCGAGAGCAGGGTTTCCTGTCAGGATGTCGCTGAACGTCCACTTCCTGTGAGCCAGGGCTTTATTGACAGCACAGGGAAGGTCAAGAGAAACTCCTTAAGCCTAATTTATACTAGCTGCGTCGCTCCGGTCGCCGCATTCATTGTTAGCAGTCCTCATAAGTAGCAGTACCAGAATATAAAAAAGACTCTGGAAACAGTCTACAAGCTTACAAGGTTGTAGATTAGCTATTTTCGATTAGGCCAAGTATACAATAGGTTAGTGTATATTTTGTAATAATAATCTAAATCAGCAAAGTAATAGGCCTATCTCACAGCCCGCTTTCCACGCCCACTTCCGGTAAATAGTGGTGTCTTTAACATGAGCATTTACACGTTTTTTTCTCTGGAGAATCTAAGTACATTTTCTAATGTAAAAATGTGACAGACCAATATTATTATGAAGCAAACAAGATGGTAAATCAGGTCGAACAGATAGAACAAACCTTACCTTGAGAAAACAAAAGTTGTAGACTTCTTAAATTACCTCGGTTAACATGTAGTGTCTATGGAGTGACGTCACGCTATCACCACTAACCCCGAAAGGGGCCGTATTTAGGGGGGCGGGGAAATTCTGTGAGATAGGCTTATTAGTAATTAAACTGTCAAATTAAAATTAAAAAGTACAAAATTTGCCACTGAGAGATGAGTAGAAGTAAATAGTATTCAAAAATCACACCCGTGTGAAGTTAGTGGTGCAACTCCGTGTGGGGGTCCCCGGGGGGTCCCCGGAAGTTCTAGACCCACAGGAACGTGGCCAGGGTGCTGTCCAGGTTCCGGCGAGCCGCCCCGCGTCCGAAACGGTTGAGAAATGACAGAGTTACCGTGTGGGGGTCCCTGGGGTCCCCGGGGGGTCCCCAGAACATCCAGACCACCAGGAACGTGCCCAGGGGGCTGGCCCAGTTGCTGCGAGCCGCCCCGCTTCCGAAATGGTCGAGAAATGACCGTGTAGGGGTCCCCGGACGTCCCCGGACGTCCCTGGGGGGGTCCCTGGGGGGTCCCTGGAACATCCAGACCCCCAGGAATGTGGCCAGGGGGCCAGGCTATTTCCGGCGAGCCACCCCGCATCCGAAACGGTTGAGAAATGGTGAAAACCAATCTGTTTTTGTGCTCGGACAGACCCAGGGACACACATAGCTCTGTAATGGAGTGGTTGCACCACTCAAAACATTTTAAAGTAAAAAATATACTTAAATACACTACTTGAGTAAATGCACCTTACCTTCCACCACAGATTGTTAGCTTGTATTGTAAGTCAGTTATTTTTGGCGAGTGACATCATTGTGGGATGAACAATACACTTTAAAGGCTTTAAACAATGACCAGCATGGATCGTGTGAACTCTTACCTACTATCTTAGTCAAATTCACTTTAAGCTAAGCTAACGTTTTAAAAAAGGCCTGCATTCCTACATATTCCGCAAACTATGTTGAAGGTGTTAAAACATATAAACAATTCGTTATGCAGCCGCAGCCCCATGTGCTTTTGTCAAATGACCGTCTCCCTTCACCCCTGTAATATAACTACTGAGAAAACAGAGAAGAAAGGGAGAGCAAAGGGATGTCATTTATAAAGTCATAAGACTAAACAGAATAACAATGTGAGACAGGACATTCTTTATCGCCAGGCAGGGCGAGAAATCTCTGTAGCCTTGCCAATAGTGCATTCTCCAGAATCTCCTGACCTCATGAGACACACAAAAAGATTGAGAAGCAAAGAGAAAGATGGCAGTTCACTATACTGTATGCACGTTTTGCTATTTTAATATTGAAATATTATATATAGCCATTTCCACATTAAAAAGAATAAAAGGTCCACAATCAGAGAACACCCCCCTGTACTCCTCTGTCATGTCCAATACAAGTTCTATGCTCCAGACTGGTCACTAATAAAAAATTAAAATGCATCTTAACAACTTATTATTCTTAGTAAAACAGAGTTACAACTCTGCTTTTTTTGTATACACCAAATCTCTTCGCCAAAAATAGCCCACAATGCAATTGGCTATTTTTGGCGACTGTTCTCCAAGAATATGCATGCTGGAGTTCAAGTGGTTAAAGAAATCTCTTATGTCTCTCAGGAGGTCACAAGCAACGGTAAATATATAGCTTGCATTCCTATAAATTTACAAAGAACTACCGGTAGTCAGTGTCCCACACTGCAATGAGAAGTAGGCCTAAGGATAATACAGGGATGTATTGTGCTTTTACAATCTGAGTTAAGTGATTCAAAGTGAAATAGTTTACGTAAGATACGCTGTCTTTAGAAGGACATTGAGGGAGCTTTGTGGAGATCTCACTATTTTGTCTAGAATAAAATACAAAAATGTGTTATTGCACTTTTTTTGTTGCATATTGTAAAATTTTAAACAAGATGCTACGTTGGAAGATCAAAGTCTAGCTTAGAGTGCCACCAAGTGGCAACGTGCTGCATGCACATACACAGTATAGCCATTGTTGAAACTGTACCATCTGAAGCAATCTTTTATTTCAGGTGGTTAAATAAGTGTGTGATACAATATGTATCTTTCAGATGAACGACGTGTTGCTGTATACCTATCCCCAACAAGATGGGAAGTACAGGTTGAAGAACACTCTCTCACTCACAGGGATGAAGGTATAGCTTTGAATAGCAGTTTGCTCCACCACTCTCTTTTCTTCACATGTTTGGTCTCATCACATCTGATACATAAATACAACTCACTGATATTTCAGGTCAGTAAACCTGTCATAGACAATGTCCAGAATGGCCTGAAGATTGATGCAACAGACATTTCCATCACATTGTCAGCAAGGTGCGTCGTCTGTCCTGTTTCCTATATAAGTGACTTTTAAACAAAAGAAAATAAGAACAAAGTTCATATTAAATATTATATTATTTTTTGTCAAAATGAAATAGTAAAATCAATGAACTGAACAACTAACAAGACGTATGGAACAGTTTCATATTCTATTTTAGTACTGTAGTGTACACAGTCAATTCTTGTGTTAATTTGTGCATCTGTTGTATATCTGAGAGTGTACAAATGTAACTAAATGCACCCTACCATGTCTGCCTTCAGCATTAAATGAACGCTGATGTTTTGACTGGGTAGTGAGGCTGCGCTGTGCTGTTTTGTGTTCAGCTCGTGTAACGAGAGAGAGGACTGGTTCTACACCCTGAGCCGGACCGTAGCCGACCACACAAGAGGACCTGTCGTTTTTAATAGCTGTCCAGCCGAGGTGAGAAAGAGCACCGCCTGTCTGTCCCTGTGTGTAATTCAGGGCTTCTCAAAGTGGGTGACGTGGTACCCTAGGGTGGCTTGACGCAAGTCCAGGGGGGCCTCAGAAAACTTTTATAATATTTGGAAATGAATGCATCAATGTCACTTCAGTTTAACCACTTAGCCCATCTATACTTAGTAAAACGGACCCTGCGTTCTGTTTCAGCCTACAAGAGTCTACTAAGTCTCTTCACCAAAAATAGCAGATTTACAAGCTCACAGCGCGTCACAACGTGACACCTTGTGAGCTTGTAGATCGGCTATTGTTGGTGAATGTTCCCCCAGAATAGGAACGCTGTCAGGAGTGAGGTTTAGATTGAACCCAAATGCAAAGCCACAGTAGATTTAAGCATTTAATAACACAAAAGGTAAAGCTTACAGCAAGTTCCAGGCAGGAGAACAGAGGTCCAAAACACAACACTTACAGGGAAGATAAGCAGGCAGAAGAACAGCAGTCCAACAAATGCAAGTCCAAGAACACACAAGACCAAACACAAGGTTGACAATGTATAACCTGACAGTGAGTGTGTGAAATGAGTCCAGTCTTATATTGGGTTGATTGGGGAAATGTCCTCAGGTGTGAAAGGGGCAAGGCACAGTTGGGCTGATGAGAGAGTGTGAGCAGGTGTGTGGCAGGGACTGAGAGAAGGAAAGGAAAGTGGGAGTGGCTGAAGTGGGGACACGGTCTGTGGATAGACAGACCGTGACAGTACCCCCCTCTCAAGGGACGGCTTCCAGACGTCCCACCACGCTGGCCCGGAACACAGAGCAGGGTGGGTGGAGGGGGTCTGGAGGAGGGAGACTGAGGCTGAGAAGATGACGTCAGGTGGACGGCCAGGATGCTGGGACGAGGCAGCATCGATAGGAGGGCAGCCTGGAGGTCGAGACGTGGAGGTGTCGTCTGGAGGACGTCCGGGAGGCCGAGACGAGATGGTGAAGACGTCGTCGGGTGGACGGCCGGGAGGCCGAGACGAGGCGGTCAAGAAGTCGTCGGGTGGACGGCCGGGAGGCCGAGACGAGGCAGCGGAGTCATCCGGCGGACGGCCTGGAGGCCCAGGAAACGGGGCTGCAGGAGACGAGGACGCTGCAGACTCCGGAGACGGGGACGCTGCAGACTCCGGAGACGGGGACGCTGCAGACTCCGGAGACGGGGATGCTGCAGACTCAGGAGACGAGGATGCTACAGACGGGACCCCAGGGGATGCTGCAGGCAGAGGCGAGGCCGGAGGTGCTGCAGGCAGAGGCGATGCCGGAGGTGCTGCAGGCAGAGGCGAGGCCGGAGGTGCTGCAGGCAGAGGCGATGCCGGAGGTGCTGCAGGTAGAGGCGAGGCCGGAGGTGCTGCAGGCTCTGGAGACGACACCGGAGGTGCTGCAGGCTCTGAAGACGACACCGGAGGTGCTGCAGGCTCTGGAGACGACACCGGAGGTGCTGCAGGCTCTGGAGGCGATGCTGCAGGAGCAGGCACTGGAGGCGGGTCTGCAGCGGGAGCAGGAGCTGCAGGAGCCGAGCTGCAGCAGGAGCTGGAGGAGCCGGGCTGCAGGAGCCGGGACTGCAGTAGGAGCTGGAGCTGCAGGAGCCGGGGCTGCAGCAGGAGCTGCAGGAACCGGGCTCAAGCGGGCAGAGCCGCAGGAGCAGGGGCTGCAGGAGGGACTGCAGGCGGGGAAGACGGAGCTGCAGGCGGTACTGCAGGTGGAGGAGACAGAGCTGCAGGCGGTACTGCAGGTGGAGGAGACAGAGCTGCAGGCGGTACTGCAGGTGGAGGAGGCGGAGCTGCAGGCGGGACTGCAGTCGGAGGAGACGGAGCTGCAGGCGGAGCTGCAGGCGGAACTGCAGGCAAAACTGCAGGTGGAGGAGGGACTGCCGACAGGGGAGGCAGGCCTGCAGGGGGAGCTGCAGACACTGGTGGTCTCTGGATAGGAGCTGACAGCAGGCTTGAGATGGCTGGCCGGGTGGGCTTGGTGGCTTGGCGACCCCGAGAGACCCCCGTTTCTTGTTGGTACTACTGGGACCTCCCAGAGCCAGGCGTGTGTCCAAATAAGGATCCGGGGCATGAAGTGGTTCAGAAAATTATTCCATTTTTGCCTTTCTGCCAAAATAGCTAAGCAAGTCAATGTACTCAATATTCTGCTGGTCAGCAACAAGGTTGGTGGGCTGCAGGCTCACCATTCTAAGCCTTACAGTTTGAGAAACTGGCTGGGAAGCACTGGGAAGCGAGCTGGCTCTAAAGTCTCTAAGCCTCCCACGAATAACATCCAGGTGGGGGACAAAATGACTAACCCACGGTCTCTCCTTAAACCACAACTGCTGGGTTTCAATCTCCTCTTGGAGTGCAAAACACTGGTTAGGTGGAGAGGCCATGAGCCGAGCCACCACATTATCAAAATCTTTAACCTTCCTCACAGTAGCTAGAAAACACAGTAGCTCTGCTGGGTTCATATTAATGGTCAGGTTATACTGTCAGGAGTGAGGTTTAGATTGAACCCAAATGCAAAGCCACAGTAGACAGAGTAGATTTAAGCATTTAATAACACAAAAGGTAAAGCTTACAGCAAGTTCCAGGCAGGAGAACAGCGGTCCAAAACACAACACTTACAGGGAAGATAAGCAGGCAGAAGAACAGCAGTCCAACAAATGCAAGTCCAAGAACACACGAGACCAAACACAAGGTTGACAATGTATAACCTGACAGTGAGTGTGTGAAATGAGTCCAGTCTTATAGGAGGTGGGTTGATTGGGGAAATGTCCTCAGGTGTGAAAGGGGCAAGGCACAGTTGGGCTGATGAGAGAGTGTGAGCAGGTGTGTGGCAGGGACTGAGAGAAGGAAAGGAAAGTGGGAGTGGCTGAAGTGGGGACACGGTCTGTGGATAGACAGACCGTGACAAACGCTGTATAATCAAAGTTATTTTCAGTCTGTCCTAATGGAAACCAGTAAGACGAGCGAGGTCGCACTGAAACAACAGAGCTTCTTAATACAGCACAGTTGAAAAGCAGGAGTTAAACTATTAATCTGGTGTCAGTGAGGTCAGATGTAGAGTTGCTGGCCGGCTCATATAAGAAGATCTAGTATGTCAAACAAACTATTTATGGCTATCCGGAGGTCAGTGTCCTGATCTTCATTATGGAGATCCAGGTGATGATAGTCAGCTCCACGTATGGAGATCCATGTGTTGTACCAACAAGTCTAAGTCATTATGGAGATCCAGGTGATGATAATCAGCTCCACGTATGGAGATCCATGTGTTGTACCAACAAGTCTAAGTCATTATGGAGATCCAGGTGATGATAATCAGCTCCACGTATGGAGATCCATGTGTTGTACCAACAAGTCTAAGTCACTCGACTTAGACTTGCAAATGAACGAAGTTGGAAACCACAGTGGTTATCATGAGACTGTCACAATATGGTAATATATTGTACATATCCACATATGGGCTTAATATTGAGGACATCAAGGATCTCCAATTATGGGCATAACAGGGATTGTATTAGGGCATCGGCCTGGAATGCCCATACGGTCTACCTATTTTCTGGAAAGAACTTTGGGTCAACTGCTGTTATGTGCTATATAAATAAAATGTACTTGACTTGGAGGCGTGGGGTGACTAACGGACGGATGGACTGACAGGACATTCACGTTTTCATAAATGCGACCTATGGTCGCAACTAATATTCTCTCCAGTTTTCCTTGTGACATACTGACTCTTTGGGGGAAAGATTTACATATACATAATACATAATAATAATAATACATTTTATTTATATAGCGCCTTTCAGGTCACCCAAGGTCGCTTAACAAAACAGAAAAGAAATACAATATAATAAAGCAAGTTTAAAAAAAGCACAAAGGCCTACATAAATGTATGTACCGCTAATATGACAGAAGGTGCTATAAGGTATAACAATGTAATGCAGGTGTTCCGTGGATGAAAACCTTATTTAATATGACAGAAGGTGCTATAAGGTATAACAATGTAATGCAGGTGTTCCGTGGATGAAAACCTTATTTACAGGTATAACAATGTAATGCAGGTGTTCCGTGGATGAAAACCTTATTTACAGGTATAACAATGTAATGCAGGTGTTCCGTGGATGAAAACCTTATTTACAGGTATAACAATGTAATGCAGGTGTTCCGTGGATGAAAACCTTATTTACAGGGGTGGCCTGAGCCAAAAAACACTGGTGTAAATGTGTAATTACACACTGTGTTACTTGTGGTATGTTATGTTGTTTTTAGTCTCCTCTGTGCTGTAAAGGCATCTTCTGTACGTGTGTGTGTGTGTGTGTGTGTGTGTGTGTGTGTATGTGTGTGTGTGTATGTGTGTGTGTGTGTGTGTGTGTGTGTGTGTGTGTGTGTGTGTGTGTGTGTGTGTGTGTGTGTGTGTGTGTGTGTGTGTGTGTGTGTGTGTGTGTGTGTGGGCGCGTGTTTTCCAGGCCAGAGATCGTCTGTGGTTGTCTCTAGGTGAGAAGGCTCCGACACTCGTCCCAGTGTCTCATGTGATGATGTGCATGAGCTGCAACTCAGATTTCGGCCTGACTCTGCGTAGACACCACTGCCATGCCTGTGGCAGGGTTAGTAACGCACTCGAAAACACACACACACACACACACACGCACACACGCACGCACGTATGTACGCAGATCAAAGAGCCCCAGTTAAAACGAAATGGACTCATACGGTTAATTTTACGCTCTCAAGAGTTAAATAAATTGTTAAACATCTGCATTACTTAAGTTAATTTACGAGAATGTAGAATAATTGTTATTTTGATCAACGTTTGCCTGTTGAGATCCTATGGTACCACATCAATACAGAATACAGCATGGAATTGTTGACAAACTCTTATCCAACAAGTCAACAAAATATTGTATGTTTTGGGTCTGAGAGGCTAAATCTCATCAAATGGTGGTCCATGGCTCAAATGCCGAATATATAATGGGCCTTGATATGAACAGGGTTGAAAACCACTGATCTATGACATAAACTGTGCCTCTGGACAGAGCATTGTCTAGGGAGGGTGTGGTGGCACTGCGTTCGTTTGTGTCATTCTCTTGTGACTGGAACCTGAAATGTCCATTTTGCATGACGTAGATTATTTGCAGGAGCTGCTGCCGGAACAGGTACCCGCTGAAGTACATGAGAGATCGCTTGGCCAAAGTGTGTGACCACTGTTACAACCAACTTAATAAGAAAGGTACACACAACTCACTGTTACAACCAACTTAATAAGAAAGGTATACACACAACTCACTGTTACAAACAACTTAATAAGAAAGGTACACACAACTCACTGTTACAAACAACTTAATAAGAAAGGTACACACAACTCACTGTTACAAACAACTTAATAATTATAGTATTTCATGTTCTTTTGTATGCAAGTACATAGGAAAATGACAAATAAAGTGATTCTGATTCTGATTCTGATAAGAAAGGTACACACAACTCACTGTTACAAACAACTTAATAAGAAAGGTACACACAACTCACTGTTACAAACAACTCAATAAGAAAGGTACACACAACTAGGGTTGCCACCTTTGAGATCTTGAAATAAGGGAAACTCTTTACACCTGCCACGGCCTTGCGGCGCAGGCGTGTGCGGCAAGGCCGGCAATAGGTTGAAGCAATAAGTTGAAGCAATAGGTTGAAGCAATAAGTTGAAGCAATAGGTTGAAGCAATAGGTTGAAGCAATAGGTTGAAGCAATAGGTTGAAGCAATAGGTTGAAGCAATAGGTTGAAGCAATAAGTTGAAGCAATAGGTTGAAGCAATAAGTTGAAGCAAGAGGTTGAAGCAATAGGTTGAAGCAATAAGTTGAAGCAATAAGTTGAAGCAATACGTTGAAGTTTCCCTTCAACTTATTGTTAATGCTATCCACAACTTTTGAAGTAGAATTTTGTTTTCCAAATGAGCATAACAACATAAAAAGTTCTGATTGTGAATCCGAGTGGTTCTTTAAATGGGCACAATATTTAATTATATTGATTTATATTTATATTAGACTTTAAAACTCAACATTATTAAACAATCAACTATAATAGTCTACTGAAATAGCAGGCTAACCTATCCCCACATCAGCAGCCAAGATGTGGGCTATTGGGCAGGTATTAGAAATACTACTGACATGACATCTTGTAAAAACACGGATAAATAAGATGATAAATAATATAAGGTCCCATACCGAATCGATCTCAGGAGATGTTTGTCAAATGTCAAATGTATTTCGCCCTTACTGGATGTTTGGGTCATGAAGAACACGAAAAGATGAAATTACCTACCTAGGTTCCATCATGGAGTCAAATCTTTCCGGTGATAAAATGGCCACCAACGTAATCAAAAAAGTCAACCAAAGAACAAGATTCCTATACAGGATCTCCTCACTGGTCAACAAAAACACCTTGAAGACCCTAACAGGAGCCCTCGTACAAGGTTTCCTCGACTATGCATGCACCTCCTGGACGGTACCACAGCACCTCAAAGGCCCTTCCCAAAACAAACTGGTCAGGCTACTACTTGGCCTCACTCCCCGAACCCACCTGGCTGGAATGGCTACAGGACTCTATACTAGGAGCCCGCGGGCGGCGGACCCCCATTAGAAAATATATGCCAGCGACCCCCATAAGAGAGGATTTTTACGCAGTGATTCTCAACCCATTTAATTTCAAGTACCAGTTTGACATGCATTAGTCTATTTCTATCTCTGGGCCCCCAATACATATTGTAAAATCAATGTTAATTTAACTCTGAGGGTCCATTTGTACACTCTCAGAGTTACAGACCCATAAGGGTCCATTTGGTTCCAAACTATCATTTAGCTGGGGACCCCCTGGAACTCCCTCAAAGACTCACTGTTACAAACAACTTAATAAGAAAGGTACCCACAACTCACTGTTACAACCAACTTAATAAGAAATGTACACACAACTCACTGTTACAACCAACTTAATAAGAAAGGTACACAACTCACTGTTAC
Source organism: Electrona antarctica (assembly GCF_951216825.1). Taxonomy (NCBI): domain Eukaryota; kingdom Metazoa; phylum Chordata; class Actinopteri; order Myctophiformes; family Myctophidae; genus Electrona; species Electrona antarctica. Next base: position 34,545,750 of record NC_136790.1, on the reverse strand, counting down.
AACCAACTCAATAAGAAAGGTACACACAACTCACTGTTACAACCAACTCAATAAGAAAGGTACACACAACTCACTGTTACAACCAACTTAATAAGAAAGGTATACACACAACTCACTGTTACAAACAACTTAATAAGAAAGGTACACACAACTCACTGTTACAACCAACTTAATAAGAAAGGTACACACAACTCACTGTTACAACCAACTTAATAAGAAAGGTACACACAACTCACTGTTACAACCATCTCAATAAGAAAGGTACACACAACTCACTGTTACAACCAACTTAATAAGAAAGGTACACACAACTCACTGTTACAACCAACTTAATAAGAAAGGTACACACAACTCACTGTTACAACCATCTCAATAAGAAAGGTACACACAACTCACTGTTACAACCAACTCAATGAGAAAGGTACACAACTCACTCACACTCGCTCAGCCTGCCTCTGCACTGTAAAGCCTTACTGGTGCTTCACCGCATGACAATAACTCTGTTCTTTCCAACGAGGAAGGTTATTATAGTTAACTAAAGCAAACAAAATAACTAAAAAACTAAAATTGAAAAATCATTTTCGTTAACTGAACTAAATAAAATGATGAAAACAACTAAACGATGACTAACCAAAACAAAATTAAATTATGGACAAAATGCCCTTAGTTTTCATCACAACAGTTTGTGGATGCGGTTGCTGGTTCATCTCTAACTGAATACATTTTTAAATGTTATCATTTGTTAAGTTTCTATTACACAATACGTACATTTTCAATCCTGCTCCTGACAAATAAGCAAAAGTGTAAAAACTAAACATTTTCAAAAATCAAAACTAATAATAAAAACTAGCAAATCCGCTCTAAAAAACGAACTGAATTAGAACAACTAAATATAATCAAAACGAACTAAAACTAAACTATAATGAAAAAAACAAAACTGTTTTAACCTTCTGAGGAACACCAACACAGATTATGTTCCTGTAAGTGATTGGTTCAGTATCAGGGGTCTCCCCGTGGCTCCTGCTCTTTAGTAAACAGAAAATACATTTTCAGATCAGGACACCAATTTTATCCAATCAGGAGAGATTACAACCAATTTCACTTTCACGTCTATCCTGTATATTATGAGTTCTCTTGAGTAAGACTGATTGGATAAAATTGGTATCCCGACCTGAAAATGTATTTTCCGTTTACTAAAGAGCTATTCTCGCATCTGTTACGGTGTAACATAAAAAAGAGGCTTGTATTTGAAGGCCGGTTTATATGTGCCTTTTTTCAACGCCACCCCCGGTAACTAATAGAGGGATGGCAGGATTTATTTTACGGTATACCCATTTAACACTTATTTTAACCAAGGAAAATATAACTTACACACCTTTAACTCTATCTCTCTCTCTCTCTCTCTCTATCTTTGTGCAGGGGGGGATGTGTCTGCATTGACAGCTAAGAACAGTCCTCGGTTAAACCGATCCAGTCGTCCTCTCTCTGCTGTGTTCCAGAATATTCACCCTCCTACCCTTTGGAGACATAAGAAAGGCACTGCCTCGCTGACCCAGGTATAACGCAAGGGGGTTCTCGTTCAGCCTGCTGCGCCTATTAATGGCCCAGCAGAAGCCTACCGTTTGCAATACATTAAAATCTCAATGTATCTCAATGACGTTTTTTATTTTTTTTATTTTTTATTTGATTTTATAGTAAACCTTTTCATAAACACTTGTTCTTGTATGTTTAGTCTTTTGTTTTTCAAGAATGTTTTTGTTGTTGCTTTCATGCCTTTATTGATAGGACAGTAGACTGACAGGAAATGGGGAGAGAGATGGGGAGTGACATGCAGTAAAGGTCATCGGGATCGGGATCGAACCCGCGACACACTGTCAGGCTGGCATTGCAGCCTAGGGTGTCCGGAGCACCATGCCGGCGACCCGGGCCTAAAGTCTTTTTTAAATCATCATGATATGCGTTTAGTAAATTATGGTGTCCAATTTATTTTTAACTGAATGATAAAGTAGGGTTTCTGTTTCTAGGGTTTCTACTGGTTCTACCGAGTGAAGACCCGCACAGCCAATACCAATCATTTCTGGTTGCATTTCGGATATAGAAAGATGGCGGAAAAAATGCTACTTTTTTGGGGAATGTTTTTTGAAAATGTTTTCAAATAATAATAATTAAAAATAAATGTAGGAAAATAAAGGGACCCATAAAAATGTGTCCGCGACACGCGGACTAATTACTAACTACTAAGACCCACTGTTTGGTGAGCAGTCCTTTTGACTTTGTATGGTATTACTATTTTCTGATCCAGCACCACTTTTTAGGCATTAGGATGTGTGTCCTCTTTGTTGATTGTTATTTGACTGGGGGGTTAACATATGGGGGGTTAACATATACAGTGACCAGACGTCCTGGTTTGGCTGGGAGTGTCCCCGTTTCAAGCTGGGTGTCCCGAGTCCTGACAAATATCTTTGAGACACTAATAGGGCAGTATTATGCGTGTATTAAGTACCAGGTCTTATTACGTAACTTAAGACCTGGAGGCGTGATCAATGCCATTTGGCTAATCTGAGTGGCCAAACAGCATTGACCATGCCTCCAGGTCTTAAGTTAAGTAATAAGACCTGGTACTTAAGACACGCATAATACTCCCCTAAATGTCCTGGTTTTTAACATTCACTACAAAATTGGCCCAATTTTCACTAACAGTTATGTTTTTGAGTGCTTAAATGGACGTTTATTGTGTGCTGTTCTGTTCTGTTGAATGGTCAGTCACTAAGTGTGCTGAGCGCTAAAATACATTTTTAATTACTAAAATGCCAGTTAGTCATATGAAATGTTTTAGTTTTAGTCTAGTTTTAGTTTACTAAATACTAGGGGTGTAACGATACAGTAACTTCATCGACAAAAAAAAAAGTATATCTATATGTAAACAGCAACATATCGTACCGTTTGACTTTGTATCGTATCGTTTTGCAATGCAAATAAGCGGTATCGGATCGTTTTGCAGTGCAAATAATCAATTGTATCGATACTAAGTACTTGCGCGTTGTATTTACCGTCATATTTACCTGTGCCGAAAATAGCAGATCTACAAGCTCACACCACTGCGACACTTGTGAGCTTGTAGTTCGGCTATTTTCGGAGAGCGACACCCATGCACAACCAAGCATAAAATGACTTAGTTCGTTCTACTGGATCTCTTCCGTCATAATAGTTTTTATTTTGTGTTCTGATTTAGTTTTCGTCTGTTTTAATTGACAAAATCTACACTGGATGAAAGTGGTTGACGTGATTAATGTCCCTCATGAGAGCTCTCCTTGTTGCCCAGCAGGTGGCGGTGGCGGACGAAGGTTCCATAATAAGTGGCAACCTGCAGCGCAGTAAGAGAAGCAAAAAGAACTGGAAGAGACTGTGGTTCCTCCTCAAAGACAAGGTGCTTTACACCTACCGGGCCCGAGAGGTGAGGGAGGGGGAACGTAAGGTGCTTTACACCTACCGGGCCCGAGAGGTGAGGGAGGGGGAACGTACGGTGCTTTACACCTACCGGGCCCGAGAGGTGAGGGAGGGGGAACGTACGGTGCTTTACACCTACCGGGCCCGAGAGGTGAGGGAGGTGGAACGTACACTCCCCTTATAGGTGCTTTACACCTACCGGGCCCGAGAGGTGAGGGAGGTGGAACGTACACTCCCCTTATAGGTGCTTTACACCTACCGGGCCCGAGAGGTGAGGGAGGGGGAACGTACACTCCCCTTATAGGTGCTTTACACCTACCGGGCCCGAGAGGTGAGGGAGGGGGAACGTACACTCCCCTTATACCCAGTGGTGGAAAGTAAATAAGTACATTTACTTAAGCACTGTACTTAAGTACAATTTTGAGGCATTTGTACTTTACTTGAGTATTTCCAATTTCGAATAGTTTTACTTCTACTCCACTACATCCATTTTACTAAAGTACATTTTGAATTCTTGTAACGGAGTAGTTCTACATTGCAGACTTTTGCAGTATTGACACTTTTAAACATTTGAGTACTTTTTTCACCACTGCTTATACCTAAACAACAGTACCCTAACGTTAACCCTCCGCAAAGACAACCCTCGCTTATCGTCTTTACACAGATAAACCATACAGAACTATTAAGGGTTGTAACATTAGATACAGTAACTGCATCGATTTTGATTTCAACTATCTTAGTATATCGATATGTAAACAGCAACATATCTTATCGTTTGACTTTGTCTCATATCGTATCGTTTTGCAATGCAAATAATCGGTATTGAATCTTTTGCAATGCAAATAATCGATTGTATCAAAGAGGTGTTTCATTACATTTCCATTTCATATCGCTACACATCGATAAATGTGTGTATTCTCTGTGTTCATGTCAAGGTACGGGTTTGTACACGTACAAATATGTGTACAATGTGTAAATATGTGTAAAAATTTGTAAATATGTGTTGTCCATGTATTTGCCAGAGAATCACTGTGTTTACTTATTTATATCCATAATGATGAATCTTGCACTATCCACACGTTTCACACAGATTTAATTTCTTGGTTACTATGTCGATTTTAAATCATTGAATCGAATCATATCACCATAAATGGACCAATATCGTCTATGTATTGTATCGTCAACCAGACGATACAATTCGATACAAAAATTGCATTGCTTTATTACTTTATTTGCGTTCTGTTGATGTACTCATTTTCAGTATGGGACGATTCACTTAAATTCTGATTCGATACGATCCCGATACCTACCTATCTAAAAAAAACAAAAAATCGTGCTATTGGAGTGAATCAATGTTTTTAAAATTTTCAGGCACATTAATCAATCACATAGAAAAGAAAAGAAAAAACACGGTAAAATCCTCTGTGAAGCATCCATTTGGTTACATTCGTACACTTTCGTAATTACAAATGTAGGAATGGACATAATATTAAACAATCACAATGTTTGTGTATTTGTGTGTTCTTGGTCCAGGAGAAGGTGGCGTCTGAGAGTCTGCCCCTGCTGGGCTTCACAGTGAAACACACTGACAGACAGGCCGGGGACGGGGCCGGGGGCGGGGCCCAGGAGGAGACCACCGAGTTCCAACTGTACCACAAAAAAACTCTGTATTACACCTTCAAGGCTGAGGATAACCACACAGCCCAGAGGTGAGAACAACAACAACAATAGAGCATTCTTTATTTTTTTCTTATTTATCTTCTTGCCTTCATCTCTGATGCCGATAGCGTGTCCCGGGTTCGATTCCCGAGCCCTGAGGCCGATTTGCAGCGTGTCTCGCCCCAGCTATCTCCCCCGTTTCCTCTAATTCTTCACTGTGCTAACGTGATAAAGGTGAAAGGTGAAAAAATTATGTGCACTGTCGGTCACACCAGGAGGTTTTCAGTTCGTGGTAACACAAGGTTACCACGGGTCTACTCCAGAGCCATGACCATAGCTTCATTGGCCTCTATAGGTCTACTGCAGAGCCTTGACCATAGCTTCATTGGCCTCTATAGGTCTACTCCAGAGCCTTGACCATGGCTTCATTGGCCTCTATAGGTCTACTCCAGAGCCTTGACCATGGCTTCATTGGCCTCTATACAGTAGGTCTACTCCAGAGCCATGACCATGGCTTCATTGGCCTCTATAGGTCTACTCCAGAGCCTTGACCATGGCTTCATTGGCCTCTATGCTGACCTGAACCTCTGCCCTGCCCGCCTCATCGGACACAACAGACATGTCGAGCTGTGCCTTCTCCAGGTTGGCCTTTGCAGCGGAGATATCCAACTGGTCAAGTGGCACAGCCTCCTCCACTAGCAGCTGCACGGAAGAATCTTGGTTGACCGTCACCGACCCACTGCTCACAAAGTATTTGGCAGAGGAACCATCATCACTGAAGACCGTGACGACACCGGGCCTGAGCACCTGCAGGGTGGGCACATGGGCAGGGAGGATACCAAATGCACCGGTCAGTGTGGGCACGTCAACCTGTTGTACTCTGGCTTCTTTGAAGAACACCTGGGTTGGAGAGGCGAATGTGAAGGACATCTGAGGCAGGCCTGTGGCGGCTTCGCCGTAGCAGCGTGCGTGCCTCAGCGCGGGGAGAGAACAACGGAGAAACCTGGCTGCCATCATATTAATATCATATTAGGGAAATGAGTTCCTTATTAGTGCCGGGTTTCATTTAAATGAAAGTGATCCATAAGGCCTCCTGGCCTTGCATAAAGTCAGTCAGTTGTGCACATGATCACTATGATGTCATGATCACTATGATGTCATATTGATGTCGTCAGGATATTCCCTATAGGCCCATGGCCTAGGCCTATATGAGGATTTGTGGGTTAATCAATATTGTTTTATACCTAACTGTTTGCCTGCTGTCCCTTTATGCTCATATATGGAGTTCCCTAATGGCATCAGTATATGCCCATATATGGTGATATCGGTGAATCGGACAACCGAATCCCTATAGGGTATATATTGGTCAGATCTGCGCCTGCGGTTATGGATAACCGCCTATCTGACCGAATTCACAACTTAAATCACAACTCTTTGTTTAACTCTGCTTATAAACAATTGTCAGAGCACAAATTTCTTCGTAACACGAGGAGGCAGAAATTTGAGTATTGGAATTTGGCTATAAAAACTGACTTTGTACCTTATTTCACATTCACCATTTCCAATATTTTTCTAATACAGGACCACGTGTTAAATATATCTTAACTAGTAGTTGTCATCTGTTATGCTGGCAGGCACAGGACCTGTGGGGGTTCACAGTTCACACTAGGAAGCTATATTATTTAGTTTGCCTGAATTACTCACGTAAATGCCAGTCATAATAATAATATTATGAAATCTCTTCTTTATACAGGTGGGTAAACGCCATGGAAGAAGCCACGGTTTTATAGCACCGGTCATTCACCAAACATGGAACCGAATCCCCATCAACTCAAGTCTTACTTTTACTATTCTGCTAATGTTTTTCTCCATGCAAATTCTCAAACTCTCCCTGAATGTGAAGAGAAAAGGGGGAAGATGAAGGACAATGAATATAGTTAATGTTGAACTTGATGGCGATACTTGTCTGAAGAAAGGAAGACGTTGTGTTCTTTGAGAAGGGACACGATCACCTACTTTGCCGTGTCACCCTCCAGTGTTTACAAGCGGCCATTGCTCCTCAGGCAGGTGTAATGCTGGGAGTCAGGAGAGAGCTGGTGGCCCAGATATGTAGCCATGTGGAAAATTCCACTAAGGTGTCCTGTATTTTCCCCCTGAAGTTGATCAACTTGGATTTCTCATCTAAATTCCCTGGAAAGCTGGTAATTATTCTCAAAGTGAGTAGGCGGATGAGTCGATGAGATGTTTATTCACTGATTAGAATTGTGTGTGTATGTGTGTGTGACTGTGTGTGACTGTGTGTGTGTGTGTGCGTGCGTGCGTGCGTGCGTGCGTGTGCACGGCTGCGTGCACGCATGTTTTAGCACATTGATTAACCACTTAACCACTGAACTATAAAAAAGTCTACATTCTTTCAAAAATAGCTGATCTACAAGCTCCTTTGTGATCTTGCAGATCTGCAATTGTCAAAATGTATTTTTATTTTTGCCTTTGCATTTGGCCTCCCTATTTTAGGCAAATAAATTACAATAATAGCAGATCTACAAGCTCTCAACCTGTAATGCTACATGTTGTTACATATCTGCTACAGTATTTCCATTGTTTTTGAAAGGGGGTTCATGTGGTTAATTTCTTTCTCAATAAATTGTTAAATTTAAAAATCTAAAAAAGGTCTTAACTTCAGCATCTCATCACTACATTGCAGTTTTACAGATTTTTTTAATTTGAGGTTGCCTAAAACAATTGATCATCATTTTTGACCTGACACCATTATGTTGCCTGATTGGTGAAGTTATTATCTGATCGTCACAGTTAAGAGATCAACTATTATGCCTTTGTTTTCACCACACCATTTTCCACCTACAATAAAAGAGTACATCAATGCCTGATATTTTGAATCACAGGTGCTCGCAAATAATTGATTGTGTTATCTGTATAGAGGTGTTTGTATGTTGTCATGTACTGTATTTCAGATGTCTTGCAAGAGCCAGTAAATGTAATTACATACATTTAAAGGCTTGATTGATTATTTGCTTTATTTGCACTGACATAAAAGAGAATAAACCTCAAAGAGTAATCTATAAGTCTGCCATTTATCACTTACTGTATATCTCAGTGTGTGCCAAACTCTGGTTACTGCAAATCTGTTTTTTTTGTTTGTTTGGTTGTTTGTTTGTTTGTTTTAGCATAAAAAGGTCTTTGCCACTATTTTAAAACATTTACTGTTGGTTGACTTGGAGTGAAACAACTATCTCGGCAATCTGTGTCATGTCGATGCTGGACATGTAAAAGTGGAATTCCCTGATTATTCTTCCTTGTGTCCTCTAGATGGCATATTGAGTGCTTAATTTCCAAAACATAGCAGATCATCGTGATGCAACACCATGGGAGCTTGTAAATCGGGTATTTTCACTTTCCACACTATACGCAAATCAGGCTTCAGCATTGCAGGAGAACTAGCCTTGGTACCCAGGCTTTTACTCTGTCATGATAGCAATTGTAAAATCACTAAATCAGTAACGGTATAGTAATATAACGCTAGTCAGTGTGTTGCAATCCTCTGTGCAGTCCATCTCTCAGCACGTGCATACAGTACTACCAACTATGTCCCTATCAGACCAATGTGTTGAGTCTGTTAGGAAATACATGCAATGTTAACGCAATGGCCTATTTAGACCCACCCACTTGCTACATAAAAAAAACTGCCACCAAAGGAGAAGTGAGATGCGTTGGTGAATTCACTTGGTATTTCAGATCACACTTCAAGGTGTTAGGCAAGGCGCAAAAGGTGGGTTGGATACACTGACTGTGAGCTACAGTATGCACGCAGGAGTGGGTGGCATGCAAAGACCAGGCCTGTTCTGTTTCTCATCTTCCCCGGGGGCTTGCTGACCCAGAATGGTGTTACACTGAAAGTTTTCATTCGAAAAGTTCCTGAAAGTTGCAGACACCTCGTCCTACATAGAGGAGAGACCATTCATCACCGTGTGCTTCGGTTCTATCTCCCACTTTACCCATTTCTCTGGCCCTGCGTCATCGCTTCACCCTCCCCCAACATTACAGTGATATTCATAATCATTATTTTGTCTGCCATGCTGTGTCATGTTCCGCTTTTAAAGTCTGTATATTCTGTTCTAATAGTCCGTTACACAGTGCTCTGCACATTACTTGCTAATCATAATTTGTTCTAAACGAGCTCCCACCCCCTGCCAGAACCAAAGATAGGGCTCATCCCCTCCTCTATTATCCACAACACCTGTTTCTATTCAGTGATGCACATTTCTTTAATAAGCACCTATGATGTGAGCTATCATTCTGCTGTGCCAAATGCACTCAGTCTCATACAACACTAATGATTAGTCCTAGATAGTATGCTAAAAGGATAACCATAAGCCCTCAGAGCTTGTGTCCTTGTTGATTCAATTCATTGTGACAGTTAAAGACAAACAATAATATACATATCCTATGCAACAACATCATATATACGAGTAGTAATAAGAAAGAAATATTGTACAGTAATCAGTTGGGGGGAGGGGCGTTACTTGTTACAGGGGCCAGTTACAACCTGTAGGTGATCTTTTTGAGCGGTTTTGAAGGAGGGTAAGGAGTCACACTCTTATGACTGTTGGTAGGGAGTTCCACATTCTGGCAGCATACGTAGCAGTAGAACGAATTTGACCACATTTTTGTGTCGAAACTGGATTCGGTGAGATCAGTGGGGCTCCATCTGGTGTTGTGCCACTGTGTGACATAGCATAGTATTTGATCAGTTGGAGATAGACGAAACAATAAGACACCTCAAATATGTCTAATCTAACTGGCTGAGATTTCAACAGAAAATGGTGAAATCTGCTTTAGTGTTTTAAAGCGATGCTGTGTGTTCTGTATGAGATTCTGTTAGAGCTCTGAGAGGTGATGTTTGTTCACAGAATTTGTTTGTTTTTTTACAGTGAAGGGAGTGGCAGCAGTGCCATAACCCTACACACTCACACACCTACCTCTATGTCACTACCGCCCACGGCAGGCGCACACGCACGCACGCACGCACGCACGCACGCACGCACACACACACACACACAGTGATTTTGCTGTGCAGACCCTTTCAGCTCCATTGTGTATGCTTTTACATTTTATCTCTTGTTCTCATCAAAGGAAGTATAAACTGTTTAACATTGCTAAAGCCCATTTTCTGTGCAGGACTTCCTCATCCTTGCCGACCGCCGTGGACTTGAGAGACCATTACTTCCCTTTAAACCGATAACTTCACACTAATGCACATGCAGACATGATCAGCTGAGGTCCGGTTGTCTTCAACCAGGACAAAGAGAGAGAGGAGAAAATAACTTCCCTGTCCCCTTAACATTGGCTTGACATTGCTGGGCTCGCAACTTCTTGTTTTCCTCTGCACCCCCCTCCAGAGAGAGAAAAGAGAGAGTAGGAGAAAAAGGTGTGTAGCAGTGTGGAAGAATAGAGGGACAAGCTCTTGTGTCCTACTTTACTAACTCTGTAGCCCACACTGAAAACCATTCCATCTCCCTCACTGCACTTTTAGAACTCGCTCTCCCTTCCTGGGGAGGAAATATTATGGAGAGAGAGAGAGAGAGAGAGAGAGAGAGAGAGAGAGAGAGAGAGAGAGAGAGAGAGAGAGAGAGAAAACACACACTTCTCACATCACCGCCCACTGAGCATGTCTTCTCTTATGTTATCTGTAAACAGAGAGAGAGAATGTGTATGTGAATGTGTGCATGTGTGTGTGTGTGTGTGTGTGTGTGTGTGTGTGTGTGCGTGCGTGCGTGCGTGCGTGCGTGCGTGCGTGCGTGCGTGCGTGCGTGCGTGCGTGTGTGTGGTTTCCTTGGCTCTTGGGTCACCACTCTGTCATCACCACCAGTACTAGTACCCATCCACAAAATGGAGAAACAATCATAATGTATGTGAGCTTGGCAACTATAATAAAGTAACAACTATTCTGAGCTGTAGGTGGGCAGCTCCAGCTGGAGATGGCGAGGCGCTAGCGTGCCTGTTCATGGTGGTGAGATACAGCCAACAAAAAGTAACTCATAATTGAGATGATTTCACAACGATGCAATGTAAGTACCAATTAATATATCCAGCATGACAGGGGCTTTATTTCCACTTTCCACTTTCATCCAGCAATTCATGGTCACTTGTAATAATTTCACATTAGGATCAACCAAGGACAGTGTATAGGCCTACCATTATGGGTCCATTTACAGTGTCCATCTCAGAGTTAAACCAACAACACTGAGGATTCTGCTGTGTATCAAAAATGACACATGAGGTAATCGAGGCACAACAGGATAAATCAGTCATCTCCACAAACATTCAGAGAGAGCCACTGTCCGGACAGAAGACCATCTGCTCTCCCAGGTCCACAGGATTGTGAGATAGTACTACAGCATAATATTATGGCAAGCAGCATCCTGTATGGCTACTTTTGAAAATAAAACAAGTGCATCTGTGTCTGATCGTGTTTGGCTTAGAGGCCAACCCTAGCTTTTTTATTGGCTTAGAGTCCAGCCCTAGCTTTTTATTGGCTTAGAGGCCAGGTTGCCAGCCCTAGCTTTTGTATTGGCTTAGAGGCCAGCCATAGCTTTTTTATTGGCTTAGAGGCCAGCCAGCCAATCATGAAAAGGACTGTTTTTTCTCAGCGGAGAAAGGCACAGCTTGAGGACAGGCTGGCCAGCCAATGATGAAAAGATCGCCACTATATCGCGACTACTGCTATGGGCGATTGTTGACAGGCTGGCTTTTCAAGCCACCTGTAAAAACAGTATGGGTTTTGTGATCTTGAAACCTTGGCTGTCATCTGTCCTACTATCGAGCCTGTCTGTCACACGCTTCTATGGTGTGTGTGATTCATAGGGCCCCAGTGGACCCCAGGAAGACGATCATTCTGTGGAAGCTAATGGGGTTCCAAATAAAGAATCAAGAGCCTTACATATATATGGCACCACCAGAGATCTGGGAGACTGAGTCACTGACACCGACATGAGGCTCTCGACAGAGTCCACATTAGAGTTTAAGCTCCACAAGCTAAATTTAACCGAAGAGCTTTACTGGAGTCTGGAGCTACATCCAATGTATATCCAAGAGGCATATCATATATATAACAATGTAGTACCGGTATGTACATTTACTCAAGTTACTACAATTTTTAGCAAGTACAGAGTATTTCCAAATTTCTGTACTTTTACTTCTACTATTCCACTACATCTCAGATGCAAATACTGTACAGTTACTCCACTATAAGCATTTGAAAACATTAGTTACTATAGTTACTTTGTAGATTTTGATTAGCATTACAAAACACACTAACCACTACATTTCGGCCATATAAAAATAGCAGAACTACAAAAAGCGCACAATACGTGTGTGTGTGTGTGTGTGTGTGTGTGTGTGTGTGTGTGTGTGTGTGTGTGTGTGTGTGTGTGTGTGTGTGTGTGTGTGTGTGTGTGTGTGTGTGTGTGACTGTGTGTGTGTGTGTGTGTGTGTGTGTGTGTGTGTGTGCGCGCGTACGTGTGTGTGTCTGGGTCGTCAGAGGTCAACGTATACACTCACTGAACAGACCCCTGTGGAGTTCCTCTGTTTCATGAGTCAGGATATCCCTAGCTCTTATGTAAGTCCTCCTCATTGAAGTGAGTGTGACGCTGACACTCCTCTGTGAGCTCATTGTGGGCAGGTTTCATCTTACAGCAGTGCTTACATCTACACATCTCCAGCTGAGAGGGTTCTTACACACTCTGATAAACTACACCGATGCAAGGCCGTTTATTTGTACAGATCCTGCAACCACACGCTGTCCAAAAGCAACACTTTAAGTTGAATCAACATTCTTGGATTGTATACCGCGTATGATGATGCTCAAAGTGCATCCTCTGCCTGTTCCAATTTAGCACAAGCTAAACTCTGACGCTTCCACACACCCACCAACCCTCGCATGAACACAGACTACACACCCACATCGGCCCAACCATGTGATGCAATGCCTACGCCCCCCCCCCCCCCCCCCCCCCCACACACACACACACACACGCATGCACACAAGCACGCACGCCCGCACACAATTCATGTATAAACAAATCCAAGGCTGAACTACACAGTATTCCAGGACAGTGTGGTTCTCAAAGTGGTGTCCGAGAGCCACAACCCTGGTATCTTGTAGCGTTAACAGATCTTGTGGGGGAACAAGCAGCTGGCACAAAATATTTTCCAATGAAGATCTGTGGCCAAATAGCCTACATAATATATGGACCCTTACCCTTGACAGTATGAACATGACCTAAATATGGACCCCCGGACCCTCCTTACCCTTGACAGCATGAAAATGACCTAAATATGGACCCTCCTTACCCTTGACTGCAGCATGAAAATGTTTGAGGACCACTGATCTAGGCCAGACAAACTCAGTATGATCCCATCTAGTTGGGCTGGTTTCTCTGCAGCTGATAAAGTCTGGTCTGCTTTGGGGAATCAAATCACACATAAAAGCAAGAACATCAGGAGGGGGGATCTTTGTATGATAGGGTTAGGGACATATAGCCGAAAATATCCGATCTACAAGCTCACAACACGTGTAGTGTTTAAGGGGTTTAAAAAGTATTGAGGGTGTTTAAATGTCTGACAATATACACCCAAGTAGTGGGGAGCTGCTTCATCTCTCTCTTAGCTAAAGGGTCCTTGGCCTGAAAAACGTTGAATTATAGGCTAGATAAGGCATTATAGGCTACGTAGATAAGCATATTTATAACGTCTATAACAACATTTCAAATGTATGTCTCTTCCTCCCCAGGGACATACAGTGAGTACACTGTCAAATCTTAGCTTTCGAAATAGGGCATCTGCAACTAATGGGACACAGACTATGTGAAGGCTGGCTGCACACGTGCGCGTGCATATTTTTGTGTGTACCTGCATGGTTACACGCGCGTGTGCATGTGTGTGTGTGTGTGTGTGTGTGTGTGTGTGTGTGTGTGCGCGCGTGTGTGTGCGCGTGTGTACCTGGCTGGTGAACGTCACGGTTTGCCTAGATAGAAGCCTGCGAGCGCGCGCCACTTCCTCCTCTCAATCGACGGAATCACAGAAGTAAAAAGCGAGAGGAAGAGAGAAAGAAAGAAGTGAAGAGAACGTTCATCATTGATTCACCAGAGCAGCAGACAGTTCACTTGTAACGACACACAACACAGAGGTGAGATCACTCGCTTATATTCTTCTACGTGTTGTTGTTGACTTTGTAGAGTTTTCACAAAGTTGTGTAAAAAGAGTAAAATGATATTCATCCATGGCATGCACGGCACGGGGAGGAGGATAGGCTGCCTGGCGCTAAAATGTTCCGACTTATTGTTATTAATAATAACAGTGTTATACTTCAGTTGTTATTGAGGTCAATAAACAACTGCTTCATGGAGTTTGTTATGTTTATATACAGCAACAGTTCCGTGTCTTTGTAAACTATATGGTAGACTTTAGTTGTCTTAAAGATCAGTCAAAACAACGTTTCGTTACGTTGTGGTTATTATGGGTTATATGTATTTAACGTGGACATTGTCGATTTAATTAATGTTCTATAAAAGTCCATGCTGATAGTAGTGCATGCATGTGTCAGCTGGAGCCTGGAAGCTGCAGCCGTTGAGAGCTGTCCCGGGTGAGGAATGTAGGCAGGTCCGAACCGCAAGAAAGGACAGTCACAGGCGTTCGTTCACATGCGAGTCAGAACAGAAGAAAACCCTAACCTTACTATATATCACACAAACAAGCACCCGTCCCGTTCTATATATAATATAACATTCTTTATGATGATAAAAGAAGACATGCTGTCTGATGATGTTTAATTGTCTTCCTTGGCCGTCGATTTAATAGTGAAGTCGTCGGAATCCTCCTGCAATCGGGCACCGCGACTTGTACTGAAGTGTAGCAACCACTTCCTACAAAGGCAGAGCACAGAATGCAATGACCTGACTGACTTACTAATACTACACACACACACACACACACACACACACACACACACACACACACACACACACACACACACACACACACACACACACACACACACACACACACACACACACACACACACACACATTGAGCGAATCCACAGCCTGAACTGTTTCGTTATTGTTTTTTTATATCCAGGCTGTGTGTACACAGCCTGGATACAGTGATATCTGCCAGATGCACTTTCACCACCTGTGTGTGTGTGTGTGTGTGTGTGTGTGTGTGTGTGTGTGTGTGTGTGTGTGTGTGTGTGTGTGAGAGAGAGAGAGAGAGGGGAGAGAGAGAGAGAGAGAGAGAGAGAGAGAGTGTGAGTGAGAGTTTGGGCTGATGATGCCCTCTTGTATCTGTGCCTGCATGGTTCTAGCTGACTGTCTCTACATCTGTCAGACTGTCTGACTGTGTTGAGAAGAAGGAGCCCACTCAGATGGAGCAGCGTCTCACTCAGAAGTATTGGGGTTGAATTGGCCATCAGAGACAGAGTGAAGGACAAGGAAGGCTGATTTATTCTTAGTTGTGAGCTTGTAGAGCTCCTACTTTTGGTGGTGTGCAGCCAGTACCAAGAAAATCTGGCTTATTTAGTGATTAGAATGATGCTATCAGTTACATCCTTTTACTGTTTCTCTCTCTCAATCGCTCTCTTTCTCACTTCCTTCTCCTGTTATTACTCAGTTGTTTTCTCTCAATTCACTCGTTTGTGTTCGGAACCCCCAAAAGCTCCAGGCATACAGGCAGAATGTTCTCCAAGGAGGATACAATGTGTGTTGTTTATGACGCGTATATGCTCCAATTATTAACCAATTTACCCGTGAGTCCGATTCTAAAAACGCCTTCTAAATCTTGACCTTAGTTTTTAGAAAAATGTCCCGTCTTGAAAGCTAAAAAGTAAAAACTGAAAACCCAAAAGGGGTTCCCGTCCTTAATGGGTTAAAATGTTGTCAACATTTATAGCCTCAGAAACACCTCAGAATCACCTTTCAGCCTTTCCTGACACATAACAGCTTAAAATTTCACATTATGTTTTGTGAAAGCTGGCTGCTCATTGCAGCATGCATGCTTCCTCTGTCTCTGTGGGTTGTTTAAGCAGATACTATGTGTAAGAAAGCAGAGTGAATTTGACAGACAGGACAAAGCTGCACAGGATCTACTGTATGTACTGTATGAATCTCGCTGTTTCTCTCTTTCTCAAACAAACACACACACACACACACACACACACACACACACACACACACACACACACACACACACACACACACACACACACACACACACACACACACACACACACACACACACACACACACACACACACACACACACATTGTATACCTCAAATTCTCAATCTCAGGATACTTACTCTCTGAACTTAAAGTCAATCTCTGAATACTTTTTACTCTGGTTACCTTTTATTCAGAACCTTTTTAATCTACTCATATCAGGACAATTTGACATATCTGACCGGTTTTCCTGGTTTTCTTTCTATCTCCAATCTTCTTCCCTTTCTTAAACTAAATGATGTACGCAAAATGATCGAGTTCACGTCACACACCTGTAAACCTGTAATGTGACATTAAAGAAGTTGAGGTTGGCGGAGTCGCAGAGTGAGTGACCAGTTCAGCTTCTTTCTCTAATGAATTTCCTTCACATTGTTTCCTTGTTTTCTGCTCTTGGCATAGGTACAGCAGGTAGTAGGGGGGTGTGTTGTGTGATTGTGAATGCCATGCAGGCATGCTGTGCAGCTCTGTTGGATTATGGACATGTCGAGGCTTGCTCATGCAGGCTCAGTAATTCATAGAAATACCTCAACTGTAGCAGCTGCAACCACATAGCAACCACACACATTGTGTCAAATAACAAATGACAGGCAAGCATGTACCGGTATGTGAAAATAAGGTATTAAGAGTATGCTACAACTAGCACAACTTTGTAGCTGGACACTTGGTTTGAAAAAAATAAAATAAGTTATGAACTTTAAAACACAATGAATTTGTTAGTTAATCTTGTGGGATAGGCTATACACCAGTGTTTAAAATGTTATTGTGTTTTTAGGTAAAAAAGATTCAGCAAAGTACACTGTCTTATGATGACAAACTATTAGCTGCAGGGTACACTAGCACTTTTTTTGTACCAGCCTGTACAGTACACAACAACTTAGCACACATGTAATCATGCATGGGCATGCAGACACAAACTCAGCCACACGCATATTTGTACACACACACACACACACACACACACACACACACACACACACACACACACACACACACACACACACACACACACACACACACACACACACACACACACACACACACTACCATACAGTACTTGACTTCGCTCATCGCAGCATTGCTGTGTGGGAAATTACAAAAAGTGTCTGTTTATGAGCAAGGTGGCCGTGCGCCAGTGATCAAACTGTGTGACTCTTATAAGTGGGAGTGTCTGCGTGATAATGTTTTCACTTATTCAAGGTGAGATTACAAAGTACAACCGAACTGTAAGGACATGTTAGTGCAGCCACTGCTGCACAATGCACATTCTGTTTGAATCATTTTTCAAGTAGATTTTCTTAATTAAAACAATTCACACAAACTAGTGTAAAACCAGATTGAACTAAGGTTCCATCTTCACAGTCTCATTACAAAACAACAGACTGTAGTGCGAGGAACATCTCTATGCTCTACAGAGGTGACTAATGTTACCCTGTCCCCCTGGACTGATTATGGGTGTATTAGCCTATTTGAGAATGTTTGAGAAAAGAGAACCAGGCAGAAAATGCAGGCATAGGTTTTTCTCTTAAAATCATGTGTCCGATCTTTTCCCTGTGGGGGATTTTACTTGAAGTTAAGTAACAGTAACCATGATATTTCCCCTGTGGTACTAATCATCTCTTCATGTTCCTGTCTCAGAGAACACATGCCTGTATTTTTGTTTGTGTCTGCGATTTGTCAGAATGTCTGGAATAATGCAGAAATGCAAAGTCATTATTATCTGAATGAATGTGAATTATTGCAGGACTCGAGTCGACAATGACAATTAGGTTAATATTTAGAGCCCAGCCGATGCCAGATTATTGGGTTTGATGCCCGATCCTGATTTTGGAGAGTCCTAGCCCACCGATTACAGATTTTTTTGACTGATATTTTGTTTTGAAAAAATAAAAATAAAATGAAGAAATCTAAAAAAAAAAAATCAATTTGAAAAACTTGATTAAAGATGTTTTTTTAATACTAAAATAGAATTAAAAAACGAGTTACATTGTGAGTTTGTAGATTTTTGTGATTTTTGAAAAGATTCACCAATCGCCATGCAGACATATCATGTGCATAATTGCCACTATGGATGATGACGTCAAAAAGAAGTGTGTATATATACCTGGCATGCAGGTGTAATATGGTAGCTATACTGAGTGGTTCTCAAACATTTTAATTTGAAGGACCCCCATGACTCTGAGAGTGTACAAATGGAACCATAATGTTGTTGTATTCTATATGTGTAAGCAGTGGGTTGTTTGTGTAACGTGACATGTTTGTATGTCATGCAGACGGTTTCCTGGATAACCCATCTGTTGGGTTGATGTTTTTGAACAGGTGAACGTGGGGGACTCGTTACTCGTCGCCATGGCGCCTTTCTTGAGGATCGCCTTCAACTCCTATGACCTTGGGGTCCTGCCCTTCTCGGCCGACCCCCCCTTCTGTGCCATCAAGATGAAGGAGGCTCTGACTACAGGTGAGAAACTCATTTCCTCTGTTCATTTGATATGCTACAGAGACCCGCACAGGACATAAGAGACACCTTTCTATTTATTAAAATCATTTGACAGCTTTAATAAAACCCAGGTGAATGTCGGCAAGGATCTGTATTCTGTACTGACCCAAAGGACATGGAAACAGCTGCATGATGTCCATTTGTCTTTTTTATTGGCTGTTCTGTAATGGTTGCTGATGGTTGCTTGATGGGTTTGCTACAGTAGGTCACCGGTTCCCAGCCTGTGGGCTGGGGCCCACTGGTCATATCGTTGCTGTCGGGCAGAAACCTCTTATCTCCATATTATCACTTTTTGTGTTTTGTAAATTGACACCCTACTGGCCTACTTGATCGTCTACAGTGTCACACAAAAGCATAACAAATCTACAAGCTCGAAATATGGCATGAAGCGACACGCCGATCTGCTTGTCGATCTGCTACTTTTTATATTTTGGAATTTGAATCCTGAAAAGCAACAGTTTTGGACATACGAGGTTAGAGATGATATATTAAAAACAAGTTAAATAAACAATGTAATTTTGTTTTTAAAACCTTGCATAAAAAAAACACTTTTAACCACTTAAAAGCCGTGTTAAGTGGTTAGAAGGGTGGGCCGCAAACGGTTTAGAGAATTTCAATAATTTTCACCAGAAAAGGTTGGGAACCAATGTTATGGCCTGGGTTTATAGTCCGGCGGCCGGGGGCGTGGACTGGGACATTTGGTATATAGTTTTTTTTATTGGCCTAAAATATTGTCTATATACTGTATGAATCCACCTGACAATTTATTTTATATTTTTATATTTTAATGATGAGAGTCGGTCAGCAGGTGGATTCACGAATGTATGGACAATATTTTAGGCAGATAAAAAAAACTATATACCAAATGTCCTACTTTGAACAAAACTATTAGGTAACTGTTCTTAAGTCCAGGTGCCGTTGAGGTTGAGTGTGAATCATCACTCTGTCTCACTCTATCTCTAACCATAGGATGGTTGATGTTAGGCCAAATGTGGACAGTCTCTGAGTGTAAAAATTTAATAAAAAACAAACAAACAAAAACATTAGACATTAAACGAATGATGTTGGCTCAAAACAGCAGTTTTAGGATCAACTCAACTCAACTTTATTTATATAGCACATTTAACATGACCAGGTCAACCAAAGTGCTGTACAGGTTAAAAGAAAACAAAGAACAAACAATGCAATATAAACAAATATCACAACGTCATATAACTTCAATGTATGACACATCATTTGAAGCTTACAGTCTGTCTGTCTGTCTGTCTGTCTGTCTGTCTGTCTGTCTGTCTGTCTGTCTGTCTGTCTGTCTGTCTGTCTGTCTGTCTGTCTGTCTGTCTGTCTGTCTGTCTGTCTGTCTGTCTGTCTGACTGACTGACTGACTGTCTGTCTCTCTCTCTCTCTCTCCATCTTTCCTTCTCTCTACGTCTCTCTCTCTCTCTCTTTCTCTCTCTCTCTCTCTCTCTCTCCATCTTTCCTTCTCTCTACGTCTCTCTCTCTCTCTCTCTCTCTCTCTCTCTCTCTCTCTCTCTCTCTCTCTCTCTCTCTCTCTCTCTCTCTCTCTCTCCATCTTTCCTTCTCTCTCTCTCTCTCTCTCTCTCTCTCTCTCTCTCTCTCTCTCTCCATCTTTCCTTCTGTCTACGTCTCTCTCTCTCTCTCTCTTTCTCTCTCTCTCTCTCTCTCTCTCTCTCTCTCTCTCTCTCTCTCCATCTTTCCTTCTCTCTACGTCTCTCTCTCTCTCTCTCTCTCTCCATCTTTCCTTCTCTCTCCATCTTTCCTTCTCTCTCTCTCTCTCTCTCTCTCTCTCTCTCTCTCTCTCTCTCTCTCTCTCCATCTTTCCTTCTCTCTCTCTCTCTCTCTCTCTCTCTCCATCTTTCCTTCTCTCTCTCTCTCTCTCTCTCTCTCTCTCTCTCTCTCTCTCTCTCTCTCTCTCTCTCCATCTTTCCTTCTCTCTCTCTCTCTCTCTCTGTCTCTCCATCTTTCCTTCTCTCTACGTCTCTCTCTCTCTCTCTCTCCATCTTTCCTTCTCTCTACGTCTCTCTCTCTCTCTCTCTCCATCTTTCCTTCTCTCTACGTCTCTCTCTCTCTCTCCATCTTCTCTTCTCTCTACGTCTCTCTCTCTCTCCTACTCCTACCTCGTGTGTCTCTCTCTCTCTCTCTCCTACTCCTACCTCGTGTCTCTCTCTCTCTCTCCTACTCCTACCTCGTGTCTCTCTCTACGTCTCTCTCTCTCCTACTCCTACCTCGTGTCCAGAGCGGGGTAAGACCCTGGTGCAGAGGAAGCCCACCATGTTCCCGGCCTGGAAGGCCAGCTTTGACGCCCACATCTATGAGGGCCGGGTGCTGCAAGTGCTGCTGATGAAGACCGCAGAGGAGCCTCTGGCCGAGGTCACCGTCGGGGTGTCGGTCCTGGCCGAACGGTGCAAGAAGGCCAACGGACGCGCTGAATTCTGGGTAATACACCACATCAGAGCTCTCTGGAAGTGTTGCTGTGTGATTGATTGACTGATTAATTGACTGATTGATTGATTGATTGATTGATTTAACAGATTGCAGAAAGGGTAGCACTGGCACTGGCCGTTGCACTTTCCCTATAGCCTCGACGCCTTGCAGGCTTATGCTAAGGCTAATAGTATGAATAGTATTAGATAGCATGTTATATAGACAGATGCCAGGTCAGTATTGATGTGTGTGTGTGTGTGTGTGTGTGTGTGTGTGTGTGTGTGTGTGTGTGTGTGTGTGTGTGTGTGTGTGTGTGTGTGCACGTGTGCGTGTGTGTGTGTCTGTGTGTGTGTCTGTGCGTCTGTGTATGCATCTGCATGTGCGTGCGCGTGCATGCTCATTTTCTCAGGTTGATCTCCAGCCGTCTGGCAAGGTGATGATGGCAGTACAATACTTTCTGGAGGGAGCTGATCCAGGTTAAAATAAATACTTTTTTTCACCTGCCTTTAACCCATTAAGATCTGAGGCCGATTCTACAAATAAATGTCTTCTAAATTGGCGGTTCTTAAATGTTTTAATGCCAATTAAGGACCCCCCAAACACTATGTTACAATGGGTTTGTAAAGGAAGGGTCTGATAAAATGAATATCCCTTTTAAAAAAATATAGAAATTTGAAAATGATTTTTTATAGATTTCTTTTATTGTTTGACTTATTTTTAATTTCCGCCTGTAATGACATATCCAAAATAGGGACGTCATGCAGGTTGAAAATGTAAAAAAAAAAAAATGCAACTGCCTTCCTGCTTCTGTTCTCTGCTTTAAACCACACAGGAAGTCAAGAGAGAACAGACATATTATTGTGTGACTGTGAAGTGTGAAGTGTGTGGTGTTCAAAAGCCCTTTGCCTGAAGCGACGTCCGGGTTAATGTGTTGTGTTGTGTTGATTGATTCAGTCAGTCAGGGAACCTGTCTCTCTTTCAGTTCAGTGAGTGATAAAGCAACGCAGGTACACCTCCAGCCAAGCACTGAACCAAGTGGTGAACTAATCATTTGAACCCACTGCACACAAAATGTGGTGGAAACAGAGCTACACTTTCTAACCACCTGTCCACTATACCCAGACATCAGAGACACATACTGTCCACTATACCAAGACATCAGAGACACATACTGTCCACTATACCAAGACATCAGAGACACATACTTCCCACAGATTACACACACCCAAAGTGAGTTTGAAAACATGACCAACCACAAAAAACTCCTATAGCTATTGTGAGAATTACAACAATGTGCGAACACAGCAGCAAGATTTGTGATAAAAGAAGGTTAAACAATGGAATACAACTACCCTATTAGGACTACTATCTGTACTGAGTAGACCTCTAGACCTACTGCACATGTAAACAGAGCTGCTACCTTTAAATGCATTTTAAATCAGAGGCTTTTTATGTATACTATTTAAATAGTTTTGAGAAAGGAATGCTGCTATTTGTCCCAAAGTGACTGCAAAAGATTGCTATTTGTTTCAAAAAGCTTTACACCCTGTATATATATGTATATGTATAACGACGCAATGCAAGTAGCTGTTTACACAATCCTGTGCATACTTTCCCAATTTTCAACTGTTTTATTATATTTTGAGTTTGTGACACTTGCTTAAAACTCATTTGAACTGAATTGAATTGAATGGAACTACTGAATGATGCAGTACTGAATAGAACGATAATCCCCACAGCGACATTTATATCACTCCTGATATGAGTCCTGTGCACAGTTTGAAAAGGCTGTCTGTCGCGCTGATTGGCTAATCGTTTAGACCCACCCTCACCCCTGCTGCTCATTGGAAAATCACTTTGAAACCACAATGCCAGACCAGAGAAGCAGTCTACTCAGTGACCCCCTTTCCACCGTTTGGTTCCCAATGGGAACCGGTTCAGTCAGTTCTTTTTGGTTTTTAGTCCATGAGCCAGAGCTCCAAAATTGGTGGGAAAAACTAGACCTATATTAAATATGTTAAAATGTTTAAATGATCAATACAAGTAAATTAATACACGATAACCCTTCCACAGTAGTAGCTTTTTCATATTTCGATTATTTTGCATATTTTCCTACATAATGCCTCATTTGCATATTTCAAAATATAAAATTTGTAATAGAATAAATCATTGTCTTTGTGTAAGTACTCAATTGGGGAAGTTTCATGGTGATAACAATTTAATATAGGTATGGTTTTGCACACTCAATTCATAATTAACGTTCCAATTTTGGAGCTCTAGACTAAGATTTCTAAGAACCAAAAAGAACTGAACCGGTTCCCATTGGGAACCAACCGGTAGAAAAGGGCCCAGTGAGTGGGCAAGGTCTATGGTCCGGAGCCGAGCTAGTTCTCTAAAGTCTATTTTTAAGTCTCACTAAAAAACATGTTTTCTTTATCTTCTACTCTTGCTATCTATGTCTGATTGTCATTGTTTTGCTTTATCACTATCACCCACTGCCCTCCTGAATACATAGATAAATGACTCACAATCACTTCAGCAATTTCATTTGCGTCACACTCTGCATCAATATTGTGTCTATAGTGTTGCAGTGTTAATTTTGACAGCACATTTTGATTTAGTTTGAGTCACTTTTCAGTAATTCTTTTTTTTTTAAATATATAATCATATTTTATTTATTTTTATAATAAGATTTTAGTAGACTAAATATACAGTTGACAAAATTAAAATGTATTTTGCCTTGATGGCGTCATAATGCCTGATTTTACACTTGGTTGCATGCTGAAAATAGCTGATCTCCAAGCTCACAACAGGTCGCAGTTGTGAGCAAGTAGATCTGCTATTTTCAGCATAAAATTATCCACCGGATCTCTGCTCCACTAATCCCTTCCTAACATTTAAGTTTAGTTTGTTGACGAAATTGGCAGTGAAAAAAGGTAGTCGCCACTCGCCAAACATTTTCTGTCACAGTTTTAGTCGCCAAAATGAACACGGTCGTGTTGTGACTTATAAAGAAATGATACGTAGCTTGGGAGTTAGTTATGGCAGATCGTGCTACTCGAGAGGCTCATTCAGTGCTATGCAACTCCCACACGTCATGCGCTGTCGTGGTAATCAGCTGACCATTTGGGTGGGGTATTTAAGCTCACCCAAGGCTGCACTCTTCCTGTATGTCGTTATGAGCTGTTTGCTCCCACCGCCACCCCAGCACCACCGATGGGCTCTGCTATTTCTGTTCCTCTTGGGGGGGTTGTTATCTATCTCCCTGCTCTTAATAGTTAATGATGGTTGTATAATTGTGCCGAGCAGGGAGAAAAATGTAGCAGAGCCGAACGCCAAGATAAAATATTATATGCACACTTATATTCTCATTCTATAATAATATTTGTTCAATCTATTTGTGAGTTATCTGACAGAACTACTCCAGAGTTACAGGGTGACTCTTGTTGTCTCTACTCCCTGTGTGTGTCTTGACAGAGAGCAAGCAGGTTGCAAAGGAGGAAGAGGCCCCCACCATAAACCGCAGGCGAGGGGCCATCAAACAGGCCAAGATCCACCACGTAAAGAACCACGAGTTCATCGCCACGTTCTTCAGACAGCCCACCTTCTGCTCCGTGTGCAGAGAGTTTGTCTGGTCAGTACGGTGACGGTCTGCACGTCCATAAACAGCAAGGGAATTAAGGGAATTACTAATTAAGGCTCTGTTACATTTAGTGTGCAGTGGTTCTCAAACGTTTTAATTTCAAGGACCCCCATAACTCTGAGAGTGTACAAATGGAACCAAATGGACCCTAACGGGCCCATTTGGTTCCATTTGTACGCTCTCAGATTTACACCCATACAGGGCCATTTGGAAGTTGGAACCCACTCAAGGACACTTTGAGACCCACTGGTGGATCATTCAAGTCTTCATTGTTGACAACATTCAGTCATTAACTGATCAATGAAAGATATCAAGATACTCACACTCGTGTCTCTATCTTCCAGGGGACTCAACAAGCAAGGCTATAAATGCAAACGTAAGTGTACAAAATGACATATTATTATTGTACTGTGCTTTATACCAGGGGTCTTGGGCACCCCTAGGGGTACCCTGAAGGGTTACTACAGGGGTCCGCCAAATCTTTGTGTGGTAGGAACAGTTTTTAATTTGATTCTTTTACAAGAACCACTTGAACCCTATAGCGTCACTATTCTGAGGGGAACATTGGCCGAAAAATAGCAGCTCTACAAGCACACAAGGCCTCGCGCTCGAGGCGTTGTGAGCTTGTAGATTGGCTATTTTCGGCAATGAGGTAGAGGGGGAAAAAAAGAGCAGAGCAATCAGCATGAAGACACACAATGATAGTGCTGTCAAACAAGTCTATGAAGCTATGTATGCAATCAGCCAAGGGGTCCTTGACCTGAAAAAACCTTGAAGAGCCCTTCTTTATACAAGTGCAGTAGCCAGGTAGTGCCCACACTTTGAAAGATGATTCAAACCATCACTGTCCCCCTTCACTACTCCAGGCAGTGCACATTGCACAACATGTGCTCACGTATACTTCAAAGTGTACAACCCTCTTTCATCTTTGTTCCTCAGAGTGCAATGCAGCCATCCACAAGAAATGCATCGACAAAATCATTGGCAGATGTACGGGCACGGCCGCCAACAGCCGCGATACTGTGGTACGTATTACAAGTAGGCATTTATCAGAAACTGATAAAAGTTAGTATATATTTCATATTATACTCACATGGTCGCATAACATTACGTGTTGAGTGCTGTCCATGCTTTGATGGTTACAGTTTTATAACCAGTTTTGATGAGATCTTGTACAGCCTCAGTCCTCATAGTTACTTTTCGAGTGACAATGAATCAATGGCGATTGACTGTACAGTAGTATTAGCCTTTATTTTGTCTCTTTAACTGCCAAAGACGTCGATTCCTGCCATTGATGTCTTTTGGGGTATTTATTTATTCAGAATTAGAATAGCCTCTCTTGTATCTACCGTATACCTGTAGCTTCCCCGTTGCTAGGCAATGCTCGCTTCCACTGTGGTCAGTCAATAAAATGTTTCTCCGCCATCCATTATACGCGCAATCTTTGGCCACGTTTTTCTCCGAATTGAGGCTCAGAACGAGGTGATTGAACAGAAGCAGTTATTGGCTCAGGAGCGGGACTGGTATGTGTAGAAGAAGGAAGGCACAGGTGCAAACTGAGACAATTAAAGCCTTTTTTGTGTGTCGAGTGCCGACCTATGTGCTGATTTATAATGTGTTATATGTAGCTTACAGTACAACCTGAACCCATTCTTATCTGCCTTACAAAGTCTTGTGACTTTATTGCGATATCCTTAGATTAAGTATTATCTGTGTATTGTATTCACCAAATAAAATCAATCGATCGGAAGCATGATTTGTGGGGTGGGGTGTGGTGTAAGTGACATGCAGGCCCCCAAATCAGATTAGACAAGACAAGAGGCAGTCCTGGGAAGGAACTGTGGACCCAGTAGCCTGGGCATTTATGAAACGTTGGCTAGCCAGAAGGACCCACGCAGGTAGAGAGACAGAGAAAGAAAGTCAGAGAAGGAGAAAGAGAGGGGAGGGAGACAGAGAGAGAGAGACGGAGAACCACAGAGATAGAGAGAGGGTACCAGAGAGAGACAGAGAGATGAGGCAGGTACGTGGGGCTTTGAGGTGGCGCAGGCCACTCTTCTTGCCTCCTCTGCGCAACTATGAGTCCTGTTTGTCGTCCCTGCAGTTCCAGAAGGAGCGCTTTAAGATTGACATGCCACACCGCTTCAAGAACCACAACTACATGAGTCCCACCTTCTGTGACCACTGTGGCAGTCTGCTGTGGGGCCTGGTCAAGCAGGGCCTGAAGTGTGAAGGTAAAAGCCATTCATTCAGGTTAACCACTTCAGCCCTATTTAGGAAGAATGCAACATCACGCGCACTGTGAGCCGCTTATAGATTTGATATTTTCACAAATCATTTAGCATTTAATGACATGCAAAAAATGGAGACACCACCAGGGTTAAATTGGTTAATACAACACTGGTGGGTGTGTATGTGTATGCATTCGTGTGTGGTTGTGTGTATTTATGTGCGTGCGTGCGCGTGTGCTTCTGTGTTTGTGTGCGTGCATGCGAGTGTGCCTCTGTGTTTTTGTCTGTGTGTGTGTGTGTGCGCGTGCGTGTGTGTGTGTATGACGTGTGTGTGCGTGTGTGGGTGTGCATGTGCGTGTGGGTGTGCATGTGCGTGTGGATGTGCGTGCATGCACGCATGTGTGTACGATGTGTATGTGAGGACTACTAATTATTGGACTGGCTAAAATAATGGCAAAACAATTAGTAAAATATGTTGCCATTATTGGCAGTCACTTTATATTACACTATGACTGATATATTTGGATTTAGAAAATGTATTGAAAACCCAAATAAAGAAATCAAAATGTGTGTGTTTGAATGCCTGTGTTTTTGTCTCGTTCTGTCAAAGACTGTACCATGAATGTCCATCACAAGTGTCAGGATAAAGTAGCCAACCTATGTGGAATCAATCAGAAGCTACTCGCTGAAGCACTCACACAAGTCAGCCAGGTGAGCTACTGGAATCAATGTGTGTGTGTGTGTGTGTGTGTGTGTGTGTGTGTGTGTGTGTGTGTGTGTGTGTGTGTGTGTGTGTGTGTGTGTGTGTGTGTGTGTGTGTGTGTGTGTGTGTGTGTGTGTGTGTGTGTGTGTGTGTGTGTGTGTGTGTGTGTGTGTGTGTGTGTGTGTGTGTGTGTGTGTGTGTGTGTGTGTGTGTGTGTGTGTGTGTGTGTGTGTGTGTGTGTGTGTGCGTGCGTGTGTGTGTAATGACAGTTTGTCCTGTGTGTGTGACACCTGACGACCATGCAGTCTCATGCGATGGTTAAAATGTAATTTGATAGCATGTTATTTTGTTGACCTGTCATCCTATACTTTGTATAGTTTCAATGTACAGATTTTTTTTTATTTATTATTATACTGATAGACTGACTAAGTTCCTCTGCATGCGTTACGCATTCTCAGTGAAAGGTTTCACTGTGTGTATGTAGGAGACGTGTGGTTGTGTACTGTACGCCCTCCCCAAGAACAGCCAGTATACTGTAGGTTTGGCAGCGACAGGCACTATACACATTGGCAATGACGAAATTGGGAAGAAAATTGAAAAAGATATAAGATAATTGATCAAGCAAGGCCAATCTGTGAAAGATAACTCCCAAATTATCAGTGAGTGTGAATGAGTAAAAAAAGGGTTAGGGTATCTGCGGAATGCAATGTATCTGCGGACTGCGGTGGAGTTTGAGGGACTGGCCTGACCTCCGGTCTGTATGCTGTCAATACTGCCAAATGTCACTGTAAATATCACTGAAATATCACTCGTCTTGCTGCTTGATACTTTGCCATATGCCGACAATAGCCGGAAACACACAATGCGTCGCGTCGCATCGCAGTGCGTTTTGAGCTTGTAGAAGGGCTATTTTTGGCATGTGACACCGTATTACAATCAGCATTATTAATATTGGTTATCTTTCTCCATTGATCAGAAATCGACCCGCCACTCAGATCCCAACCTGCCTGATACGCCTGAAATTGGAGTCTACGATGAGGTCAACAAGAATACTGCCAATCTGGAAGTCAATGGTTAGTGTACATCCATGTCCCACTTTTTCAATGAGGCATACAATGCATAGACATAATTATGTGAATGTGGCCCGAACGGCTGGCATAGTGGTCCAGGCACCTAGGCTGCTGATGCAGCCTCACAACGTGTCGTGGGTTCGTATCCCGATACCGACGACCTTCACACTCTCTCTCTCCCCCCATTTCCTGTCAGACTACTGTATACTATCTAATAAAGGCCGAAACTCCCCCCAAAAATATCTTACAAAAAGAGAAAATGTGTGAATGTGTTGAGTTTGCTCATAATAACAATTGCATTGATTTTGACCTAACGTGGTGGTTGTCTGTCCATTAGATATGGGCCCCTACGGGATGCTTTGGGAAGGGTCCAGTCCGCGGCCCGTGTCTCGGACCATCACCCATCTGACCCGCATCAACATAGACAACTTCATCCTCCACAAGGTCCTGGGCAAGGGCAGCTTCGGCAAGGTGGGGCCTCAGACACAGATCATGAAGAGCTATTTGTTAATGGACACAGCCGGCATAATCAAAAACAATTTCTCGTCTGCCTACGAGACGTACAAACACGAAAAATGGATTTCGCTCACTTACAAGTATAGTCCGTTTATCCAAAATAACATATAGCTCATATCTGGAAGCCAAAGAACTCTACTGTTATCCTGAAAATGGGTTTAAACAAGTCATTATGCAAAACCTCAATTAGACAATCAGTTCTTTCTGCTAAATGAGCAGAATAAACTCTCTGCATTAGTGCCGGGTTTCCAGAAGGTGGCATACCCTTTTGCTGTCAGTTTCCCATAGCTTCATTTGAATGGCTCACCAGCAGATTTGCACCAGAAACAAATATTGATTGAAACCTTTATTTATTCTCGAAAAGAGAATTGAGTCACGACTCGAGCCCTGCATTGGGAGCGGGATCCAAACTGTACCCGCACAGGTCCCAACACAAATCATGCGGGTGCGCGGGTGGTATTTAAATACCTGCGGTCGGGAACAGGCGGTCAAAATAAAACCTGCACTGTCCTACAATAAACCAAATATAGAGCACACCCTGGAGCTTGTGTGGTCATGGTCATGCTTTACTTCAGAATTATATCGCTAGATTCAGAGGAATGCCATTAATTTGATGACCATTGATCTCCATTGAGACTCCATTGGTCATCGAATTATTGGCTTTGAAATGAGACAAAAACTAAAGAATCTCCTTGAATTCAAGGCTTCATTGGGTGTGTAATTGATAGGAAATAAGTCATTTTGTGGGGGTGAACTACTCCTTTTAGTATAAGCCAGTTGTTTGAGCTGGTCTGGTATGTATGGTGGTGTACTAACTTCCCATCTACAGTATAGCCTTAAAAATAAATACCAAATATGGCACCATTACACGTGTTTCCGGTTAAATATAGCTGCTGAGCCAATCAAACGCAGCCATTGGAAACCAACCCGGAACAGGAAACAGCTATGCCACCTTTTGGAAACCCTGAAGCCAAATTCCAATACCCCAAATCTCTGCCACTCGCTCACTCACACTCGATCGCTCCAGCATGGTGGTGTTAGTAGGTAGGTCAAATTGGTGACCTGCCGAAGTTTGGGACCATCTTGTGGAATTCATTGAGGTCTTTACATATGTGGCCTGAATACCGATAGGCTAATAACAAACTGCAATGATTTACATTCGGACACTGACATTATGTGATTGTCTATACGATTGTCATACATTTTAGCAGGTCACCAATTTCACCGTAACACCACCATGCTGGAGTGACCGAGTGGCAGAGATTTGGGATATTGGAATTAAGCAATATTACACGAGAGGGTGTTCTTTATCGTCATTAATGCACACCTGCGGTGCCGTGGGCGAGTTCCGAAAGGTATCGCAGAAGTGCATTAATGACAATAAAGAACACCCTCGAGTGTACAGTATTATTGCAATTATACAACAGTTACCCTTAAAACTAAGATAATCGCTGAAAAATTATATTTTTTTGACAGATGTAGTCACTACGACCACAAATGTCCCAAGAAACTAGCTAGCCTAGCCACCGAGTCTGCTGCGCTCTGGGAGAAAAAAGCAGCTGAAATCTTTGTTTTGATTAGGTGTTCCTTTGCGCTGGATTAAGGAACAGATAGAAGCTGTTTCAACCAATCAGATTGCTTCCTCGAAACGACCTGTTGTATAATTTGGCTTAAGTTACCGGTATGCACAGAGCCTATTATTTCTTTCTTTCCCATGTCCGTATATATATGTACCCCGTCGCTAGGGGGCGTCATATCCCAGGTCTGTATATATATGTACCCCGTCGCTAGGGGGCGTCATATCCCAGGTCTGTATATATATGTACCCCGTCGCTAGGGGGCGTCATATCCCAGGTCTGTATATATATGTACCCCGTCGCTAGGGGGCGTCATATCCCAGGTCTGTATATATATGTACCCCGTCGCTAGGGGGCGTCATATCCCAGGTCTGTATATATATACGTACCCCAATTTATACTCCATCTATATAATGGTTGAGTCCCACTGCAGCGTTTAACATTGGTCCGGTTCCTATGGCAACACCCCACCGTTCCAGCTATGGGATTGAAAATATAATCACGGTATAAAGCAGAAAGGAGGACTTTCAAACCTCCATAAGTCGGACTCCAGGAGAGCTGTCCTTGGTGGATCTTCTGCCATCCTAATTTCGGATTTAATTTGTGCCTTTGTACCGCGACGCTCACGCCATGTAAAAGCTTCTGACGAAAGGTAAACAGTGTGTGCTTGTTCCAATGATACTCGAGTGTGTGTAGCGAGTGTATGTGGGGGGCGGGGGGGGCGGGCAAACTCCGTCTTTTAAAGTGAACGCCTATGGTGGCACCTGGAACTGGGGTTTATTCTAACAGTTGGCCGCAATAAATGAGTGTTAAGGAACTCTCCATCAGCTGAATTATGAAATCATGGCTAAGATAGAAACAACATTGCTCTCACAACTAATACATGTAGTGGTTTTCAACCCTTTTCATATCAAGGTGAAGGTCTGTTATTTATCCGGCATTTGAGCCACGGACCACTATTTGATGAAATTGAGGTATTAAATCATGGCTAAAAGAGAAAAAACATCGTTCTCACACCTAATACTAATGGATGCATTTGTGGATGATCGTGTATCTCTGTATGTATTTTTGTATATGTATTTGTGGCATTTCTGTACGTATTTGTGTATGTACTTTTGTGTATGTATTTATTTATTTATTTATTCTATTATATGGTTTTTTTAAAGCCTCCTCTGGACAGGTGTTACAGTTGGGTGCCACCGATATTGTCCCTTATCATTTGACCCATTTAGGCCTGACCTCAAAATTATAAAAAAAATCCTTCTAAATCCTCCAGTTTTCTGAAATAAATATTTTCACGATTTTTCAAAAATAGCAGACCTACAAGCTCGTAGCGCGCCACTCGGTGGCGCGCTATGAGCTTGTAGATCTGCTATTTTTCAATAGCTAAATTATAACATAATGTTTAAAACACCAAAAGGGGTTTTGCGCAGATCACGCAAACCTCAGCAAAAAGAAAAGGACAATATCGATGGCCTCCAACTGTATATGTTTAGTGACAAACACTAAAACACACTGGTCTTTGTGCATAAATGTATGTTAAAAATCTAATGCTGCTGTGACGTCCATATCAAATAAAAGAAACATACAATAAATAAATATAAACATTGTACTTATTCCTGGGACAACTTTATGAAGTGACAGTAAATGCTCTCGTCATCTCTGTCCTGAGCATGTGCATCATTGCCTATTTACGCTCTGAAAGGTACGTAAGATACCATGAGATACAAACACTATCGTTGTCACTTAATGAAGCTGTCCCAGGTACACTACAATGTCCATGGTCATCACACAGGCACCAATTAAACCAATGCAGCCCCTGGGCCTGGCCTGCCTGCACCAACATCTCTCATTTTACATCTCTCCATTGTGACCTTTTTTATATACCTTTATTTGGGAGGGACAGCGCATGTTAATGAACACCACTCACACATGCAATGCTGTGTACTGTAAGTACACCAGATTTTGCAAGCATGCCAGTTTCCATCTGCAGTCCCCATACAGAAAACAAGCAACAATACAAAAAGAGCACATAAACATTACTTAAACATTACCTTTGACCTTGCCAGCCCAAAACCTAACCATCTCTTCAGGGCAGCCTTCTGATTATTAAGATCTGCCCATGTGTTCTCGATTTTGACCTTGACCTCGATTTTGACCTTTGAGCTTTATGACCCACCGCGGGGTGGGAGCAGCCTACTGAACATAACCACCAAGATTCTTCTCATGATTTTGACCTTGAACTTTGACCTTTCTACCCATATCGTTTGAGCATTTCTTTTAGGCGTCGCGTTTCATGTTGTCTAATCTTTGTACTAACAAACAAACACATAACAAATAGACAGAACCAGTTACATTACCTCCACAAGGACCTCCTGAACGTCCTGTGTTCAAATGTTTACCACATGTACATTCTTTTTGCACTGTTGCAAACTTGTAAGGGTCCATTTGGTTCCGTTTGTACACTCTTGGAGTTACAGCCCTTTAAGGTCCCTGGACCCCAATTTGAGAACCACTGGTATAGACAACTCTGGAGTCAGAATGTGTTTGGAAGTGTTATGCCACATTCAGAGTCGTCCTCACAACAGCAAGAGTTTTCAGGCAAAACCTTTTTTGCACTTTAACCACTTAAAACCTATACATTTGATTGTGAACAAAACACAACTAACACAAATAGCGAGAGAGGCTTCCACAAGCTCACAACATGTCACAATGCAATGTGTTGTGCTAGACAAAAATGCTATTTTAAACATTTGAGCCTATAACGACTACCGTTGCTCCTGTTCTCCCAGGTTCTCCTGGCAGAGTTGAAAGGTCGCGGGGAGTACTTTGCTGTAAAGGCGCTGAAGAAGGATGTGGTGCTGATGGACGACGACGTGGAGTGTACCATGGTGGAGAAGAGAGTCCTCGCCCTGGCCTGGGATAACCCTTTCCTTACACACCTGTACTCCACCTTCCAGACCAAGGTATAACCCTTTCCTTACACACCTGTACTCCACCTTCCAGACCAAGGTAGTTCAACATGGGATATCCCTTTCCTTACACACCTGTACTCCTGTAGTATAAAAGAATCTCTAATCTACAAACTCACAACGCTTCACAACGTATAATGACATGCCCAAATTAGGGACACGAGGTTGTTGTAAGTGGTTACAAATCAGACATTGGCTCCATAACTTTCCTGTATTCAGTTCTGTTTTCTCATGTTTCTCAGAGACACATCAAGTTTTAAGGTGTCTTCCATTAAACTGCCTTAGGTTTTAGATGAGCTTTTCAAAATCGGCCTCAGGTCTAAATTGGATAATATTAATGTAAAAACAAAACAATTGTCCAATATATCGGCCA
Organism: Electrona antarctica; assembly: GCF_951216825.1. Classification (NCBI taxonomy): domain Eukaryota; kingdom Metazoa; phylum Chordata; class Actinopteri; order Myctophiformes; family Myctophidae; genus Electrona; species Electrona antarctica. Next base: position 34,511,332 of record NC_136790.1, on the reverse strand, counting down.
GACTGATTTCTCGGTCAATGATCTATCTTCCAATCTGGTTACATACATGTGCACTCCTAGCCAGTGCTCTGAGTGAGAGCTGACATGATGTGACACGTGTTGACAGGAGCATCTGTTCTTTGTGATGGAGTACCTGAACGGAGGAGACCTGATGTTCCATATTCAAGAGAAGGGTCGCTTTGACCTCTTGAGGTCCACGTGAGTACCCAACCAAAACTAATTTACTCAAGTACTGTACTTATGTTTCAAATTTGCAATACCTTTACTTCTACACTACTATACACTACTATACATCTCAGGGGCAAATAATTATACTTTTACTCCACTACAATTGTTTGAAGTATTGATACTTTTATTTAAGTAAACAATGTGAGTACTTTTCCACCACACACACACACACACACACACACACACACACACACACACACACACACACACACACACACACACACACACACACACACACACACACACACACACACACACACATGCAGAGATGGTGGATAAATCCAACGCTCGGCCGTCCATCACCACACAGTACAGTATACTAACATGCTCACACAGGCAACACGGACACACACAATTGAAATGGAAACCAGATATCTTTCAAGTGTGGCCTGTGTTCTCTCTCACTCTCACTCTCTCTCTTTCTCTCTCTCTCTCTCTCTGTTTGATTTTATTTTCTCTTTGCTCCATGTTATTGGTGTTCATTTTACACATGGCACTACAGTACAGTACACTACAGCACCCTGATTGATTAGGGCTGCTCTTCCTCTCCATGGAATGTGCTGGCCTTGTAGGGAGTGAGCAGTAGTTAGTGTGTATATGACACATAGCGAGGGGGTTGGGGAGGTATGTTACACTAGTGTACACTGTGTGCACATACTGTATATACTCTTCATTGCACGGTTTTTACTATTTTAATGGTCAACAATAAGGTTAAAGGGATCGTTCACTGATAATAATCGATTATTATTATTATTATTATTGTTGTTATTATTGTTGTTATTGTTATTGTTATTGTTATTGTTATTGTTATTGTTATTGTTATTGTTATTGTTATTATTTTCCCAAGCCAACATCAGGGCAAGAAGAAGTATTTTTTGGTTCCAGTTCCAAGCCAACTTTTAGGGATCTGAGCCAATTAATTTGGTTCAAATTAGGCGGGAAAAAAGAATGGAACCGATTCAACCCTGGTGGAAAAGGACGCACTGCTAGTCATGAAATTATTGGCTTAGGAATGTGACAAAAACAAAAAAATATCCATGAATTCACGAATTTTACAGAAAAAAACATCATTTTGGGGTGAACTATCGCTTAAAGAAACCTGAATACAGTAGCAATTTAACGACCAGCGGCTGAATGGATTGCTGGATGTTTACCCACATTGAAACATTCTGAAATGTCGTTTAATTGACCACTAATCCCCCTTTGAGAGTTCTTTACTTTGACGGCATTGTCTTGTAACACTGTGGTTTGTTGTTAGCCAGATGGTTGTCGAGCTGTGGTCCCGACCGTGGCCATCAAACAACATGAGTTTCTCTCTGCTTTGACAAACGCCTGGGACACCTGATCCTATGTTGGCATCTGCTAAAGCCCTCCTCACTGTCGGTGTACAAGCCAGGATGGATAGTTTACCCACAGAGAGAGAGAGAGAGAGAGCATTGACATAACATCTTTGCCATATGCATTAATCATTAACCAAACATGTGCGTCCACGCGTAATTGTTTGCCTATAGTACATGCATATACAGTATATATACTGTACATACAAGTTTGTGATTCCCAGCCTACACAAGCTGGAGGAGTGGTAATGGAAAGTCTGTCCTGGGTTTGGTTTCCTGGTTGTGCAATGATTTTCCCCAGACTGAACTGTGGAGTTTCCAGTCAACTCATTATCAGTACAAAGGCTCTGTTCATCCGATGTCTGCCACTAACCTCCTAACCCAGTGCCATAGATAGATGATCCAACTTTGCAACTTTACAAAAACAATATTTATTTCAATCTTACAATTAGATATGTGATTCTAAAACATGCACACATGCACACACGCACAAATGCACACACGCACATGCACACACGCACGCACGCACGCACGCACGCACGCACGCACGCACGCACGCAAGTTTCTTTAGTGGGTAGTGGTGGGTGGGGGACCTTGAAATGAAAATGTTTGAGAACCACAGGTTTAAAGAACATTAGGAAGGAAGCCCAAATAAGCAACAACTACACTTTAGAAGTAGAAAAAAATAAAAAACTCAACCCGCAACTACCAATATTTTCAAGCAACTTTACTGAGAAAACTAACTTGCTAATAATAAGCGGACATGGCAACCCTGGACCAGCCAGCAGCCACTGGGTAAAAGAGTGGTGACTTCTCGGTTTCCTATCAGGAGCCAATCTGTTCCTCCTGACACAGATGACAAGAGAAGCAGGTCACTGATAGGCTAATCTCCTAGCTGATGGCCGCTCTCAGGTTTCCCATTATGAGAGCATTATTCACCTCGTCTCCTACACTATACAAATGTCCCACTTAATAATTCAGGTCCCTGCCGAATAGGGACAGCGGTGTTGAGCTCCCAACAGTGAGGGCGGTGATAGCTAACAGAAACACCACCACGATACATTTCCATCAACCGCCAGATTTTCAGACAGGTGGTAACCCCCTTTTTCTTTTGGTCCTCTCACTAGGTTCTACTCCGCTGAGATCATTTGCGGTCTTCAGTTCTTGCATACCAAAGGGATCATCTACAGGTGGGATCATAAGCATTGGCTGCATCTGCATAGCTAAAATACAGATAGATGCATACACAGAATTTTGCTGTAGGAAATACTTGCCATTAATATAGTGGTTGCAAAGATATTAATTGATTGCCTGAGTCTTGTGGTGGGCGTTCTGGTCTGGTTTTGATGAATATTAAATAGTTCCAGTCATTTGGTGGGGGCCACTGGGGGCAACTTTGACCCCTCTGTCACATGGAACTACACGTATGGTTTTGTGCTGCTGCTGGCAAAGTAATAATGGACACCAAAACTGGTTCGGGGTCAAAGTTGAACGAAAGTCGTGCTATATGGTAGAAATAGGTCAACAATACAAATTACACTAGTTTTGTGGATCCATTTATTTTTGAATGAGTGGCCACCAGACCAGAACTCCCACCACGGCACTCAGGCCATCAATTAATACTTTTGCAAATATAATAATGCTTAAAGTAAAAAAATCTGCAACTTTTTCAGTAAAACAAAAGTTTGTTTAGATATAATCTTTCAGTAGTATATTTTTCACAATAACCATTCCACAGAACTTCTCTAAACACTATTAAACTGTATTTTCATTAGTGAGTGTCTGCCCCCGACGCTGCATTTTAGCGTTGTCAATACATTTAAATACCCTTTGTCTATTTGTTTCCAGAGATCTAAAGCTGGACAATGTAATGCTGGATCACGAGGGGCACATAAAAATAGCAGATTTCGGCATGTGTAAGGAGAATGTGTTCGGAGAGAACCGAGCCACTACCTTCTGTGGTACACCCGACTACATTGCTCCAGAGGTACAAAGTTCCACCCAGATTAGCAGGCATTCTTTTCTTCTTGATTAGAAGTAGTAGAGACGGTACTAACTTATTATTTGGTGATTACCTCATCCGATCAGATCCTGCTGGGACAGAAATACTCATTCTCTGTCGACTGGTGGTCATTTGGAGTGTTACTGTATGAGATGCTCATTGGACAATCGCCGTTCCATGGCGACGATGAGGACGAACTGTTTGAGTCCATTCGTATGGACACGCCGCACTACCCTCGCTGGATCACCAAGGAAGCCAAAGACCTAATGGAGAGGGTTTGTACCACCACCACCCCCATTCTATCTGCACAATAGAACCTAACCCTAACCCAAAGAGCTACTGATGAGGGTTTGTAGATACCATGCAGATACAATACTGTATCTGCACAATAAAAAATCCCGGACCAGTGCTTTTTTCTCTTTTTTTAACCACAATCTGATGCTATTATATCCAACCAATGGTAGCGGCGATTTAAAAAAAATCATAGGTCATTTCATGGGTCATAGGTTTGTTCGCCTTTTTACAGAAGCCGCTTTTGGATAAAACACTGTGCAGTGATCATTATGAAAGACAGATGTGTAGAATTTGTCGAGCAAAATAAGCAATTTAGTGTATGACCCAGCATGCACGGTCAGAGCTGCAGCGAGCTCTGGATGGAGTTATGATGTCATTACGGAGTAACTATTGAAGATATCTTTCCAATGTTTGTTACATCATAATCAGTTACATTATGGCAAGGTACAACCTAAACCTCAACCAAAGTGTAATTTTAAATAAACACAAGTTTTACTGTGTGCCATTTGTGATGCCATATGGGGTTAGGCTAACCCTATCCTCTCAGTGAAGAAGTGAACGGCCGTTCACGACCGAAACGTTGTGTCTTAATTTAATTGTGTTTTAACACAAATAAACACTATTGGAGCAAATCCTGTGTGCGGACCACTTCTTCACTGTATGTATCTACATTTGTCCAGCACCAGACAAGAACTGGATGTGCGCAAGCCACCTGCGTTTTAACCCAATTCCTCTACCTATAGCCTCTCTCTGTCTGAACAGGTTGAGAAGCTGAACATCCCTTATCCCTCATTCTGTCTCTTTACCTCTGCCCTCCTACAGATGTTTGAGAGAGACCCCACTCATTCTGTGTCTTTACCTCTGCCCTCCTACAGATGTTTGAGAGAGACCCCACTCACAGGCTAGGCATTGTTGGCAATATCCGTTTACATCCTTTCTTCAAGACAATCAACTGGCCAGCCTTGGAGAGCAGGGAGGTGGAGCCCCCTTGGAAACCCAAAGTGGTATGTTGTAATCATTTTCTAATAAGAATGAACCATTTCACCCCTATATGCTTCATCGACAGGGTCCAAATACGGACACCTGGGGTCTGTATTTGGTCCCCGCCTTTTTCCCTCTACATCTACACCAAATCTCTTTGCCGAAAATAGCCAATCTACAGTACAAGCTCACAACGTATTGTTGTGATTTTTGATTCGTTGTTGATCTGAGTATTTCCCTATTATTGCTGAATGTTCGCCTTTTATGATATGGCCAGAATAGGAATGCCATGGCTTCATGTGGTTAAATCATGATGGCCGTAAGACATGGTTAGTGTATTCAGATTGTTCACTTTTGAATTTATTTTTTTGAAATTTTGTCTGGTCGTTTACAGAAAGCGGCCAACGATTGCAGCAACTTTGACCGTGAATTCCTCAGCGAGAAGCCTCGTCTGTCACACAGCGACAAGCACTTCATAGATTCCATGGATCAAACTGCTTTCGATGGATTCTCTTTCATCAACGACAAAATGGAGCACCTTCTAGAAAAGTGACAAACACTTCCCACCACACTGTTTGTATAACAATGGTTCTCAAACGTTTGAATTTCACGGAACACCATTACTCTGAAAGTGTACAAATGGAACCAAATGGACCCCTAAGCAGGGATGTGCCGAGAATGTTAGAGGCAGGGACTGAAATTCCCTAAAAGGGCACTTTTAGCAAATAATATCGCAAACAGCGGATCTACAAGATCACAACGAGTCATGCTGCGAAGCGCTGAGAGCTTGTAGATCAGCTGTTTTGGGGCGTTACCCAGCACCTTACACATAGGACAAATTCTTTCAACGTATAATACTGCATTAAAGTTCAGGAGAGTTTGGAATATTCTCCTGAATGCTGCCTTCGGGTAGGCTTGGAAAGGGGGGAATTGCCTTTCTTTCACCATAGTAAATTCATGGTCTGGAGAGGGTAAAAGGACAGGGGCTGAAGCCCCCCTCTATGTGTGCACGTGCCTGCCCCTAAGGGTCCTTTTAGTTCCATTAGAACACTCCCCGAGTTACAGACCTGTAAGGGTCCGTTTGGAACGCCCTCAAGGAACCCTGAACCCTTCATTGTTGTATAGCAGTATTAGAGAAGAAATAAAAAAAACTAGGGTTACATCCATACTGTTTTAGGGACAGATCACGTAGACGTCAATTCTATTATATGATCAAACCTGTAAACCAGTGCGCTGTTCCATGTTCAGTATTTCTGTGACCATACTTTGAGCACAAACAATCATCCCTGGGGACTTGTAGCAATGATAAGAGTAAACTATTTGCCAGAAAGGGCCCTTGTACAGTGCATATAGATGTTATTGTGTTTGTGTGCATGCCAAGATGTCTAGATGATAAAGGCCTATATGAATAATATTTGTATTAGGGTCGGATGCTGGTGTTACAGTCATTTTGTGTCCCTTTTGGTAACATTTGTTTTATTTCAACTGCGGATGCAAAATGACGAGAGGGGAATACAAGTTACACGGTATACTGTACATTAAGTCTAGATTTAGTGTGCAAATGGGCATAAGCAGACTGCATGATCCAAAATCTCAGACCAATCACACCATCCATCTCTCAGTATATCTTATTATCAATAATTGTTTGTTCAATTTTCTTTTTTTTAAAAATCCGACTGGTGAAAGTGCATCTTTACTGGCAAAGAAGAACTTTGGGGCTTGTGTGATTGAATAAACTATAACTGTGCCATGGAAAGAACAATTTGAAGCAGAGCAGTACGTGGCAGGTTGCCATGCTATCTCACGGTGCTGTCCGCAGATGGGGAGGAATGGAGTCATGCAGGGTAAATATGCGTGTGGGACTCCATGAGATGCTGTATATAGATATCAATGTGTATATGTATGTTGATGTACCGTAACATGTATATTGTTGGTGCGCTGAGGATGTACTTTTTTTTTTACTGTCTCCATCTTTTTCATCTTATTAAAAAACCATCAACTCCCCAAGTATTTTCCTTCGAGAAGCGCTACTTTACTTTGACATATTAATTTATGTTCAATACTAGTTTTGGCGAGGCATAAAGAGAGAATTATATAATAGGTCTAGGTTTGAAGTCGGACACATGCAGACAGAAGTTTGATTTACATCTGAAGTCAATTGGGATTGTGGGGAGAGGGGGCTTAGGGGGGGCTTCCACCAGAGGGGTCTAAAGCCCCCACCCCATAGCCTAGCTGGTAGACAGACCTTACTGTGTTCCTGTCTGTCTGTGGGTTTCATGGAAAACAAAATATTAACAGTAACACAACTGCAAAAGCTGCTGTAATGCCAGTCCCCCCCCCACTAAAAAATAAATACAAATGATACACACACTCATGCACGCACGCACGCACGCACAGACACACACACACACACACGCACACACACACGCACACACACACACACACACACACACGCACACACACACACACACACACACACACACACACACACACACACACACACACACACACACACACACACTTTTTAGGACTCCTACGCCCCCTAACGGCAGCAACATTAACATACATGACTGACGTCACGCGTGTGTACGGAAGTGGAATGTGCACTGTGCAAGTGCAACTCACAACTTGGCAATGAAGAGGAAGAAGAGCTAATTCACAGACATGGTCGTCTTCAAACACACAGTTCTCACAACATGAGGATTTCAGCTGTGTCACGGTTACACTGACACGTGTTTCTCTCTGATCCTTTGGAAGAAAGTATCACCCACGTTTCTTCAAAATGAGCTCAGAAGACGTTCTGAAGAATGCATCCACTCTCGCATCATATAACGTATTGCTACAGGTTGGTGAATTCATACTTAAGACAGAGGCAATACTGTGGAGGCTATTATATAGTAGGCTTAGCCTAGCTCTGGTCCATGTCCCTAATGCTAATTCTGCCCTGCATTAGGGCTATGCATCAGAGCTAGGCTTAACGATGGTTCACATGACATGACAGTCATGTTTCAGTGCTATAGTAGGCTATGTTTTGTTTAGTATGTACTGTATGTCTTGTGGTTTTAATGTGGCATAAGAACAGCCAGAGAGCTGATTTTGTGTGGACAATTACAATGATTGCTACATGATTTCATGTTTCAGGTCATGTTTCGGATGCTCACTTTCCTGCTGAATGCATTCACACTACGGTTTGTGTCCAAAGAGCTGATTGGTGTAGTCAACGTCAGGTATGTTAAGTCACTGTTATCATTCAGGGCACTGTACTAGTCTATCGGTGATCAATAGGCTCTGTGCAGCAGCATAACTGTAATCCCAGATTTCCAGATGGCATAACATGTTTTCTGTTTTGGTGCAGTGTCACAGCTTTGTTTGATTTTGATGTGAAACACAAATAAATTATATCGCCCTATTGCTATTTGTGTTCTGCTGCCGAGCCAATCAAATGAAGGTATGGTTAAAATGAACCGGAACAGGAAACGGGTTTGCCACCTTCTTTAAACCCTGGATTGCAATATATAGTCTTGGAATACTTTGTTTGTCGCATGTTTTATTTCTTTCTCGTATCGACTCTCGAGACTAGACCACTCAACCCTGCATTTATGTGGGGGTAATAACACAGGCATAAACTGGACACAGAATAATTAAAGAAGGTGGGCTCAGACTAGACCACATCATGCAGAATCGAAACCAGGTGTTCACAGGTGCAACGGAAAGTCTGGTGACGCAATGTTAATAATACGTTCCAACAGAATTACATGTGTGTGTGTGTGTGTGTGTGTGTGTGTGTGTGTGTGTGTGTGTGTGTGTGTGTGTGTGTGTGTGTGTGTGTGTGTGTGTGTGTGTGTGCGCTCGCAGGCTGACACTACTATATTCCACAATAGTCTTCTTATCTAGAGAAGCGTTCCGGAGGGCTTGTCTGAGTGCGGGAACAGGGACAGGCCATAACTGGAGACAGATCATCAATCTACTGTGGCTGCCGTGAGTTTGACCTATCATGAGCACTGAGGTGGTGTGTACACTACAGTCAGAGACAGAGATCTTCACATGAGATACACTCACCTTGTACAGTACACTCAAATACACCAGAGTAAGGCCAAGTGTGGACAAGGATGGACGCATAAGCCGTTTCCATTGGATTTATCGTGATGCATTCTGGGTAGGCGCAAAGCAGTCTGGGAGAAAAAAGGTCCACCAGCGTCTAGCATACTCCAGCCCATTATATAGTACTATAGCGTTACTGCACTTCTCCGTGATTTCCAATTAGAAAAGTCGTTTTTGATAACAACGATGTGCTGTTTTCGATTAACCTACATGAGCAAGATCAGCCCTAATGTACAGCATGTGTGGATTAAAGTTCTCAGTTGCCACGACTGATTTCAGTCATTCGCATTCCATGGAAGCCCATGCATGTCTTCTATAAAGCATGTTGCCCACAACACGTCGCAGTGCGACGCGTTGTGAGTTTGTAGATAGACTATTTTTGGTTATTAGTCTTTTTAGATCAAACTAGCAATGTGTAGAAGCATCTTCCATAAACATGAATTAATGGTCTCAGAAATGTAATAAATAAACAGCAGCGACATAGGTTTAGTATTTAGATTATGTTTAGAATACCTAAACATCATCATTAAACTTTCAGTCATGATATTTTATTTTGCTTTATTCCGTGAGTATGTGTGCCTTTTGTTTCTCCAAGGTTGCCCCTGGGTGTGTTGTGGGCGTCCCTCCTGGTGTACGTGTGGCTGTGGCTCCTGGAGGTCCCGGACCCCCAGGCTGTCCCACACTATGGCCCCGCTGTGGGGATCTTTGCCTTGGCCGCTGTGCAGGAGCTTCTGGCTGAACCGCTGTGGGTTCTGGCCCAGACGCACATGTTCCTCAAGCTCAAAGTGGTAGCAGAGAGCTTAGCCATGCTCGCTAAGTGCATCCTGACAGTGGCTCTGGTGGTCTCCGCTCCAGAGTGGGGGCTTTATATCTTCTCTGCTGCTCAGGTAAGAAAAAAAAGAAAGGGATGAGGTGAATGAAGTCCTCCCCAATGCTGTTAGTGTTAATGAAAATGTTCCATGCTTGCTTTTTATTATTTTAAGGTATTTTGGATCCCAAACATTTTTGCTCGAGACCCAAAAGAGAAATTTGATGTCGGTTCACAATACGATGCAACGTGTTGTTTGGGAAACAGTTTTTTAAGGCATGGCTTTTTTCTTAGTTTGTGTACACAGGGTTCCTGGTGTTGTGTTATGCTGTCTACTTTATGCGGTTCCTGGGTTCTGACGATGCAGACAAGAAGTATTTTCCCGTGCACACCGTTGGAGACTTGCTGCCATGCAGGAATAAAGGAGAGGTACTGTTTACAATAAAATCTTGTCTCTCTGCTAGGCCCGTCTCAATTATTACATAATCGCCTAATCGCAATTGTTCGTGATAATCGCAATTATTTTTGCATAATCGTCAATCGTTCCATGTTAAAAAATGTCCATACATTTTCAAACGCTTTTCAAAACAAGCAAAAATAGCAGATCTACAAGCTTACAACATGTCACAAAGCTTGTAGATCAACTATTTCAGCTATTTTGTACATTTTGTGGGGGAAAAAAAGAAAATTAAATGTGTCAGTAATTTCTTTGTATATTTAAGTTATTTGTCATATCTGCCATGTGCAATTTGTGATTACGAAGCCTAAAAGGCAAACGGAAATACAAATTGTAACGTTTCAATGCAAAAAACAATTAAATCGCTAATCGCAATTATTTGTGTGACAATTAATCGTCAACTTAAATTTGTAATCGTGACAGCCCTACTCTCAGCTCAACATCAGTGATCATTCAACATTGACCATCCACTAAATATCACACACCTAGCCTTCATTCACTCTGGGTGAGGGAGCTGATAAAGGCCCGAGAGGCTGATAATGCAGAGGGCCCAATACAGGATTAGCTGACCAGTCAAATACACATGAAAGTGCCATCATGTGCTGAACTGTCACCGTTAGCGTCCTTGCTGTGGAAAGAACCCAGTGACTGTCAAACATGGTCAGTCAAGTCTATGGTTGATCAAGTCTATTGTTTCCAGGGCATTTGTTGTTGCCCTCAGTAACCGACATTGAATGGCTGGGTGATCGAAAAAGGTAGTCTCTGAAAACATTTCGTCATAGTCAATGAAATTAACACTGCAACACAGGGCTTCCGTGTCACCTTGTACCGCTGTCTTCCTTAGCCTCTGGTCGACTGGACCATGGCCAGGCTGACATGTCACCTTGTACTTCCTAGCCCCTGATCGACTGGACAATGGCTAGGCTGACATGGAGCTTCTTCAAGCAGTCCTTCCTGAAGCAGATCCTGACGGAGGGCGAGCGCTACGTCATGACCTTCCTGAACGTGCTGAGCTTCGGAGACCAGGGCGTCTACGACATCGTCAACAACCTGGGCTCCATGGTAGCTCGCTTCATCTTCCTGCCCATCGAGGAGAGCTTCTACGTCTTCTTCGCCAAGGTGCTCGAGAGGGGACGCAACGCCAAGAAGCAAAAGCAGGTGAGCAGCACCTTGGGTGGCTGAGTTATAACACCTTGCGCTGCCTGTGACAAGCTCACAACGGCTTCTTGTGAGCTTGTAGGTCAGCTATTTTCATTGTGTGACACCTGGCGCCGCCTAACTGTCTGAAGTATAAATCACTCCCAATATAACCCAGTACTTGGGACTATATATTATGGATGTGTAAAAGTGTTCAAAAGTATATAATATAATATGGTAACCCTTCATTTTACGGTACGGTAATTACCAGGTAACTACCAGGTAATTACCTGGTAATAATAGGTAAGTACCTGGTATTACCTGGTAACAACCAGGTAGTTAAGGTAATATAATTCAATATGAACGATTAAAGGAGCATAAATGTTCCCTCAATCAGGCTAATATTAACAGATACCATTACCATCAATACCAATAATGCAGGCACACTTTGGTAGGCCTGTAGCCCTGTACTCAACATTGCACCATATAGCATTCAAGTCATCTGCAGTAGGCCTAAGGTAACACAATAAATGTTATTATATTATATATATATATATTTGTTTTGTTTTCTTTAATAATCGATTTTGATCCTATTAACGATTAATCGATTAATCTGAGCCATCCCTACTCCCTACTATATATACACCACTACCTGATAGGTTGATCAGGAATCCGCGTCTGCTGTTTACATTAAGTCATGGTACTATTGCAGCATGTTGCTTTGAATGCAGGAGGAGGTCGCTATCGTGGCAGAGGTCCTGGAGTGTCTGCTGAAGCTGGTGCTTGTGATTGGTCTGATCATCAGTGTGTTTGGTTATGCATACTCTCAGCTGGCCCTGGACATCTATGGAGGCTCCCTGCTGAGTAGTGGGGCAGGTCAGTCGGCTACTTAACAATATCACAGGAGACATTATGGTCCTCATTCACAAAGGAGAAATACGCCAGAGTGTAACGGAAGCTTAACGGAAGCGTATACAGATGCGGGAAATTCCGTCCGATCACGCTACGTTGTTTTGCCGTGCAATTCAAAGAGTGGTGTGTACCACAGGTACGCAGGTGTATGTCATAAAGAATGCGAGCGGGTGCCAAATGATCGGAAAATCACCCGACAACTTCATTTGCATTGATCCACGCCCCATTTCACACCATAAAAGGCGTCAAGCATGACTCAGCAGACAGCAGTACAAAAAACAAAAAAGAACTATAGGCCTTACAGCTCAAACGAAATAGAGGTCCTCCTGACGGAATGCAACAAAATAATGATATTTTCCAGTATAGTGGCTTCACAAATTAAAATAAAAATTATTGCTGGAAAGAAATTAGGCTATAGCCTACTGCCGCGGTCAGTCAGTGCTGTGCAGATATATCATGAATATAGCCCTCTATTAATTTCATAATTCCACAGGACCACAAACAAGTTTTTGCACCATTGTATAAAGTATACCACTGTAGGCCTACCATACGAACTGTACAAACTGACACTCAATCCATCAAAGGACAGGAAATTAAAAGAAAATGATCTGACCATGTCAAGCGCCGGAGCGACGACCACCACCTGCAGTCTCTTTTTTTACATCCATATACCATTACATTTGTGCGCAATTCTTTATATTGTCTATAGCCTACCATTAAACTATATAAATAATTTCCCCAAGCTTACAAAACGGTGAACGCTGCTCCGCACCGCTGCAGCAATGTCAAACTGACTTACGGTATAAAATGCAGCTTGGCCATTTATTTATTTAAGTTTGGGACCAAGGCAGCAAGCTATAGCGTATACTTGGCAATTATATTATAAAGCCTTTTCTTTTCTATTGAACAATTGCTCACTCACACCTTTGCAGAGGTAAAACATATATCCGATATTTTTATCAGAGCTGCATTGATTCATGCGGGGAATATATTAATATCATCTCACTGTCATCTGCATGTCTGAATGCCATGTGGAGAATGGATTTGTTCTGATCATGGACACGTAGGCATAGGCCTATAGCTATTTAAAATTTCAACCATATAGGCCTACGGCGGGTAGCCTCCTCTTTGTCAGATCTAAGTGCAGGTTAATTTATGATGATGTCGTCATATTAAAATGATTTGCGGGACATTTGGCACCAAACTTGATTGATCTCATGATGAGATCAATGTAGTAGCCTACAGCCTAGCTATAAGTTCCCCATATTATAATTAATTAAGGTGCACTGGCTTAAAACTATGACTGGCCGAATTGCACGCGCTGATGCAATAATGTGGACTTCTATTTTTTTATAGGGCTAATTAGCCCTAGTGACTGCTGTCTGTCTGTCAGACCGGCATGTCTGTGAACCATAGAAATAATCTGTTCTGTCCGGGCCGGGCTCACTGCACCGTTATATTCATTTTCCAATGAATTCGTACAGTGCAGAATGCAGGTATGTTCTTATTATAATTGTGAGTTTGTTTTTTAACATGCAGCGCGAGTCCGCGAGAGCCGATCTACAAGCTCACAACGCGTTGCACTGCGAGTAGAAAGCTGTCAAGTGCAGCGCAATCGCGCATGCTAGAAATATCCTAATAAATAAATAAAAAGGTGTCGGGTTTGCAGGGGCAGTTTCTGTATGGGACTCTAGGCTAACCTGCCTCTAGAATGCATGCATTTAGGCATCCAAGTGATTGGCTTTTATATAAGCTATCATTTTTTTATGTGCTGACCAATGTTTTGGACACATGCCTACATATTTTATCTGAGATTTGGGGACTTGTAATTGATTCAGAATGAAGACTAAAGCCTTCTGAATAAATCTACGCAAGCAGTACACGACCCTCTGAGCTGGCGCAGCTTATAGCGGAGTTTCCGACCAAACAACGTCACCGTAAAGTTCACGTTCAAGTTCATGAATTCCCACGTAATGTGGGAATCCACGTAAATGCCTGTCCGCTCACGCTCACGTTACGTAACGTTATGAGCGTAAACGCCGTTGTGAATGAGGACCTATGAGCGTACTTGAGACATTCTGATGATGTGTTATTGATCATGGTGATTTTTGCATACGTTTGAAGGGCCCACATTGCTGCGATGCTACAGCTGTTATGTGCTCCTACTGGCTGTCAACGGTGTGACTGAGTGCTTTGTGTTTGCTGCCATGAGCCAGGAAGAGGTTGACCGGTAATCCACACATACAGTATATACACACAGATGCACATATGCTATACTGTTATACACATCACCGACGGTATGTCAGGACAGTCTTATTGAAAAACGTACTATAATGAGATTTAATTGTTGTTTGTGTCATACAAACACACGCAATGGAATGATTACGGGTCAGTTAAAGGGGGTGTAAGTGATGTTTTTGTTAAAGTCAAACTGTGTAACATTCATTTCAGTGATAGAGAGAGAGACCCATGTTACCGAACAAACACTACAGAAATTATTACTATGTCAGAATTTAGAGGTTTATATTTGTACTGAACCAAACACTCTCTTTAGCAGTGATTGCTATCAGAATATAGAACTATTTAACACTTATTTGAACAGAAATGTATGTATATATATATATACAATAACCCCCATCCCAAAATATTTTTGTTCCAGGGACCCCCCCAGAAGAAGAGAAAATTTTAGTTAAAAATGTTGGCTTTAATATATATATATATATATTAAAAGATTTGCACCAATCTTCACGATAAGAAAATGACACAGTTTTAATGGGTTAATGCTGTTTTCTTTTTGTCTTGCCTATGGTGTCATTAGGTATAACGTGGTGATGCTGGGTCTGTCTGGGTCCTTCCTGTTGCTCTCCTATATCCTGACCCGGTGGGCAGGGGCTGTGGGGTTCATCCTGGCCAACTGTCTCAACATGAGCCTGCGCATTCTGCACAGCCTGCTCTACATCCAGCGCTACTTCCAGGGCAGTCAGTGGAGGCCGCTGCAAGGCCTGTGGCCCTCCCCGGCCCTGCTGCTCGCGCTGGGCCTCAGCGCGGTCATCACTGCCATCTCCGAGGTACCAACTAACCATGGCTCTTCACTGTAAAGTCGCATTTCGTTAGCCTCATAGCATAATTGCATATTTTTAAGGTTTTCAGGAACAAAAAACACTTTCTGTGTGCTCATTATATATGGTGTCCAGTCGGCGATAGAGCCAAATATCAAACCTGGGATTCAGAAATGCTCGGGAAGGCATCGGTGACCGCTTTTATCGCCGCCGTATCTTCTCTCAGAGCCTTTCACACACAGCGAGCAAAACCTCTGCGATCAAAGCCCGATCTTGTGTCAGATAGGGGGTTTTGTCGGTGAGTGCGAGACATGGCCAAAGCATTTCCGGGGGTCCCCAGCCAAAAACGTTGAGAACCCCTGCCTTAGGCAATCATGAGTAACAAACTCATTTTGCCTAAGTCATGTTTATCTGCATGTCACATTTATCTTCTCAAACATTCAACCTATGAGCAAAGGGCGCATTCTACCAATGCGCCTCAAGCCTAAAACGGCTGATCCGGTGCTTCACAGGTACAAGGACAAGAGTACATCAGAGGCATGACTCTGATGAAGACCGCAAGGTCGAAACGTTAGTCTTTGTTTAGCACCTAATAAAAGGCTCTAAATGTCCGTGCTGCTCCAGTCTCTTCTCCTTCTGCAATTCAACCTATGAGCTTGTAGATCTGCTATTTTTGAGGGGCACTAGCCCCTCCTATGCCCAGCTTTATGTGAACACAAACATTGGCTTGTGATTGGCTGATCACCCCATAGCCATAGCGATGATTTAATTGGCTGAGCAAAGTACATATTGAAGAAAAAGTGAGGGCAGAAAAGTGAAGACGCCAAAAGTGATTGGCTAGATTTGTGATGATTTCATTGGCTGAGCATGGAATGTGATGATTATGATGTATGATGATAAGAGTGCCCCTCACTTTGAAAAGCTAAATAGCTATGACACCAATTTTTTATGGGTTTGGTTAATAGACTGTAATGAATGACTGCAGCTCACCCATGGTCCTATAATACACGCCTGCCATTTCCACCTGTTCTAGGGTCTGTTTTGCTGTGACAGTGGATGGATATTGAGACTGGTCCATATCGCCGTGGGAGCAGGGTGTTTACTGGTTGTGCTGGTCACCGCTCTCCTGACGGAGCACAAACTCGTTCAGTTTGTTAGGACTCAGCTTTTGTCTCGATACACAAAGAAAGACACATAAATCTGTCTTGAAGTAGATTGGAGCGGAAGGACTTCTTCTTGACCCAAAACATCGGGTAATGAAATGCGTTGGACTATCAGCTGGTGGCCCGGGTCTCAAAGGACCCCCCCCCCAAGGATATTGTGTGTGTGTGTGTGTGTGTGTGTGTGTGTGTGTGTGTGTGTGTGTGTGCGTGTGCGTGTGTGCGTGTGCGCGCGCGTGTGTGTGTGCGGACCACTTCTACACTGGACCAAATCAATGTTATAACATAGGACTAGGAGTAAGAAAAATAAATGCCATTATTGTCTTTAAGAGTTACAGTGGTACATGTAGGATTTGAAAATTTATTTTCAAATTATTTTACAGTATCAATGAATGTATAGTTTTTTATAGTGATTTATATATTATGTTCAATTCATGCGTAGTTATGAATGTACGTACCTTGGGAGTAGTGGTTCATTAGTGAATAGTAATCTGTCATGGGCAGACAGGTGAAATAAGAGGGGATGAACGAGGTTGGTGCATGCATTATTTAAACTTAATTCATGCTAAATTATACCATGTTGTCGGTTGCCGAACATAACAGATTTTCAAGCAAAGATTTCGGCAAGCGACACTGTTGTACCGTGGAGTATAACTTAAGCAGCTGTTACAACTTTAAATAAAGCTGTGTACCAATCCTGTGCTGAAATACGTGAGGTGTGTGTGTCTTGTCTTGTCTTCTCTCTCTCTGTCAAATAAGTAGATGGAACACTATCCACATAAGCTCCTAGTAGTCTAAACATTGGCATGAGGGAGGCATTGCATTTCAACTGGGAGACCTAGGCAGCACACTGGAATATTTGTCAACTAGTTGAACGTGTTATAGTAGCATCATGGAATCACATTGTACTTGATCACATAAACATGTTATGTGATCAAGTACAATGTGATTCCATGATGTAATGTGAATTTTCATATTTTCATATTTAGTGTGGTTGCCCAAACAGATTATAGTAATTGTAACACTTTATATAATCACTCAGCTGTAACTTATTTACAGTCGGACAGAAAATGATACCTCATTATGAAAATGTCCTAGATGTATACAGTAGATCCTCAACCTCATAAAAAATAAATAACACATCTTTTAATTTGAGGGACCTACGGTATCGTATGGTTGGCAGAAGTCAGCATGAGCTCAGACATTGTGTTCTGTGCCATGTAATGTCTGTCTTCTATACAAAGGGCTGAAATTAGGGTCCCCAAGGGCAGAATAATGACTGAACAGGAAGGGGTTGGGCCAACATTCTTTAGTTGAAATGTAATGTATTTTGTTTTTGCTTGGACCATTTGGTGATCTGTAACTGCAGCATTAATGGTATCCCAGTAAGGTTAAAATGTAGAGAACTATATATCAAGGAATGTAAATTCAGAAGTGACCAATACTGTAGGTATAAAGGAACTAAGAAAGAAACCCATACAAAGGGTGGGAGTTGGATGAGTGGACTATATTTAGTGTTCGTCATACTTGAGTTGTCCCCACGGAGTGCAGAGAATGTAATAATTAAAGTGCCAGCTGTACTAAGCAGTGATGATCACGTCATTCCCTAGTGATGGACTGAAGAAACCAGGACCTCATGGAGTGTAAACACAACCAGGGAGGAAGAGGAGGAGTCCCTGTTGAATCATCGGAGTCATTTATTGGCTTCACGAATACATTTGTAGTCCACTGAGAATAACTGCTGTGTGTGTGTGTGTGTATAAATGTGTGTGTTGGGCTGAACTTTAGAGGCAGTAAAAACTGTACAATCAGATCAAGAGAGGACGGATTTCTCAACAGATATCTTCAGCTACACTGTACAAGCACCATGTCTCAGGCAAGTATCAGGCTCTTAAGATCCAGCAGATGTTCCATGTATGTATGAAGCCATTACATTGTTGGAAGGAGCTAAGCTGCTGCAGTGTGCCAGACTCTGTATCTCACAGATTGTGTTTATGGTGTGTTTAACTGATCACTGCTCTCTGATTCTCCTCAGCCAGGCGAGGAAGAGCAACATGAACGCCTTGACATGAGGGAGGACGATCTGAGGGAAGCAAAAGACAAACTGGGGTCGGGAGCACAAGTGAAAAGCAAGACGTTTGAAGTGATGCAGGAATGTGGTGAGTAGTAGAGAGCACTTCACAGACATAATGTGATTGGGGAGAAGGCAGTCTTCCAGGTGAACGTGGGTGTTCAGTCTCTTGCAGTCTGGTTAATGTACAAGTAAAGCTAAACAGCGGTAGTTGTGTGTGTGTGTGTGTGTGTGTGTGTGTGTGTGTGTGTGTGTGTGTGTGTGTGTGTGTGTGTGTGCACACGTGCATGCATGCGTGCGTGTGTGTGTGTGGGAGCGGGAGCGTCTCTCATGATGTAAAAGTTTCCACTCCATATACAGAAAGGCAGAGATGGTTAAGATATGGTCTCACAGTGTGTGACACTGTAGGATGGGGTTGGTGTAATTAAACAGTACATAAGGTTACCTAAGGTTGGCATGATCATTAGTTGACGATTAATCGTACAAACATTGTAATTAACGATTTAACTGTGTTTTTGGCATTGAATGTTGGAACACATACAAATTTAAATTACATTTATGTTTGGCTTTGCACAGGATAGATATGACAAATAACTTGAATATACAAAAAGATTACCTAAATAAAGAATGTACTATGGCTAAAACAGGCCATATTTAATACTTGTATACTTTAAAACATTTTCAAAAAGAGTGGAAAAGCCGATTGACAAGCTCAAACGTTGTGAGCATTCAATCTTCCTATGGAAATGATATTTTGAAATATTTGCAATTCTCTCAAATAATCTCTCAAATCTTTTTTGTCAAATAGTTGCAATCAGGCAATTGTGTGATACATTTGCCAGCTACTGAGTAACACACTTTTTTCCCCTCCCTTTATTTACCCAGGGTAGTAGCTCATTTTCAGCAACGCCCTGCACATAGAAACACACAGACACATTAAAACCTAGGAGCTGACCAGTACAATCACTGTCTTAAGGTGGTTGCACACTGGATGCGTTTTTCGGAAAACCGATGGAGAAACGCTGCTAAAAATCCGAAAAACGCGATTGGTGTGTGGGGACCTTTATACTGTTGTACTATGAGCTGACCAGTACAACCACAGCCTTATACTGTTGTACTGGTAGCTGACAAGTACAACCACAGCCTTATACTGTTGTACTAGGAGCTGACCAGTACAACCACAGCCTTATACTGTTGTACTGGTAGCTGACCAGTACAATTACAATCACAGCCTTATACTGTTGTACTGCGAGCTGACAAGTACAACCAGTCTTATACTGTTGTACTGCGAGCTGACAAGTACAACCACAGCCTTATACTGTTGTACTAGAGCAGTGCAGTGGTGGTTCAGCTCAAGGGCACTTCAGTGGTGCTAGGGGGAGGGGTAAGTGGTGACCCTTCGCTTCACCAACCAGATATTTTCCTGCCGGTCCAGGGAATTGAACCGGGAACCTTCCAGCAACAAGGGCGTTCCTCTAACCTTTTGGTCACTGCTGCCCCAATACAAAAATATATGTGCTTTCAGCATGAAGCCGTTCAAAATAATGTTATTTCTGCTAGCTAAAACAAACCAAAAACACCATTATCAATACTGTACTACTAGTGTATTTATTGTGTTTCTCACCGTGTTCACAGAGAATGTGTACTTATGTCTGTTTCTCACTGTGTTCATAGACAATGTGTACTTATAGGTCTGTTTCTCACTGTGTTCACAGAGAAGGTTGGTAAAACTGCTCCTTCTGTATTCAGTGGCGCGAGGTCAGGAGGAGAGACCGTTTTCAGCAAGCCCTCAGCTCGACCAATCAAGAAGTAGGAGACTTTCTTCTTGTCCACTGCTGTATGTGCTTTCAGCATGAAGCCGTTCGCATCATCAGGATGGAGGATCAGCTGTTTACCAGCTGTGAAAGCTCAGTTTAACAAGAGTGGAATAACATTGAAGCTTCCCTTTTAGGGGCTTCATGTTTGTGAAATGGTTATACCAGCGTTCTTGCACTCAGTGTTCTATATGTGGCTATGGTTTTAGTGTATTCTGTATTTTGCAAGTGATATCACCACTGTTGCTTAATTGCTTTTCCTGTAGTGTTTTTAGGTTTACAGTAGAAAATGCATGAATAAATGGTAAACGATTTGTCATCTACATGGATAATACAAGATTGGAGTGCGATGGCCTGTGGCAAAATGTAACAAACAAAATGAGCTTATGAATTAAATAAAAAAAAAAGGAAATCAGATTCATTGGATTATGTCCTAAGGGTTCATTATGTGTCTTGGTCTAAAGGTGTGATCACATAGGAATTGACGGTATTTTTCTCGTTGCTTTGCTCAATTTGGGATATTTCATTGGAATATCTCATTTGCGTCTTTACATGGGCTTTGTACTGTATGTAATCATGTCGCTCAAAATATATATTTACCTCCTGTGTGAACACACCACGTTACATGTTATAAACATATCCTTGCCTTAATGTAATGTACAAAGAAAAACACTTTTCCGTTTTAATTTTTTATTGAAAAAAAATATTTTAATTAAAACATAAGACGTTTTAATTTATCTGAACAGATCCATAGTAAAGGAGGCACAAGCAGGGCAACTCTAGAAAGAGCTTAACGGGATGCAGATAAAGAAAATTACAAACTGAACATATACTGAGGAAATGAGAAAGCCGACAAGGTATCAACAGGATGAAAACGTACATGAACACGAGATGCTTTGCTCTGTGACAGAGCAAAGATGTGGAGACAACAACAGAAGCAAAAAAAAAAAAGTGGACGACGTTTGTTCAGACACTCATTTCATGAATTTGTGATGCTGGTCTTGGAGGATCTTTGCAGAGGACTTGGCGTCATAGAACAGCTCATTAATTTCTTCCACCTGTTCCCTCTCTACGCCCTCTTTGCCCTGGACACGCCCCAGTAGACTGGCTGGGGTCAGTAGTTGCGCTGCATACCTGGAGAGAAATGGGAAAGAAGAGCCAGCAGCAGAGTTAATTTCGTTGACAATAATGCTCGTCGACTACCTTTTTTCACTGTATTTTTATTTTGGTTTGAATGAAGTTAAAATATTTGATTTGTTACTTTTGGTTTAATTTATTTGTAAGAATAATAATTTACTCCATGAAATATACTTTCATTATTTTCCTAAAACTCATGCATGCTATGAATTGATTATTTATTAAATCATACGTTTAGAATTAGATCTAGATCAATCCGATCCAGAATTGATAAATTGATAATTTGTTTGATAATTGTTGTACAGCTGATGTTGAATACAACAGACTGATTGACTAAGACTAAATATATTGACAATTGTCAACACATATGGCACTCTGAAAATAGCCGATCTACAACCTATTTTCAGCATGCAACCAAGTGTAATATCAACCATTACGACGCCATCAAGGCCTGCAAAATCAACTGCAGATTTAGTTGGTAGATTGGGAAGGTTGCCTGATGAAGGTCTGAGTGACCGAAACATATTTACCAATAAATGTTTTGTAAGTGAAGACTGTGCAGGATTCCCACTTTCTTAGTTTCTTCTGCTATTCAAGTTCATTACTCAGTCCATCTCTGTAGGTGTGTAACAGGACCTTTTTTTCTTCTTCATGAAAAGTAAAAGCATTACCTGAGAGTGGTCTTGGTGCCAATCTCGCCCAAATGAGTTAGTGCTTCTTCGCTGATGTTGATGCTCTCAATCTGAGCACGGATCTTGATGATCTACAACAAATACATTGCTTAGCAACGGGACATCAACAGACACAGGCTGCATGCTCAAACGTGCCACGCCCAGATTTAATTACAATTTTTTTAGCAACAAGAAAACTCAGGCTGCTAGGCTTTGTTAATCACATAAACCCAGATTTTCCAAATTCTTAGGAAATTCTAAAAAAGCCGATCTACAGGCAAAATATAGACACCATTTTAGATTTTTGCGTTGGCTATTCAAAAATAGTAGATGCACGAAGTGACACGCGGTGAGCTTGTACATCTGCTATTTTTTAAACATTTAGAAGGCATTTGTAGATTTGGCCTCAGGTCTTAACTCACCTGCTTCATCTCCTGTGGCGTGTACAGCATGGTACGGATGATCATGACTCTGTCCAGTAGGTCCAGGGGAATACCGTGAGGAGAGCAGGTGTCCTCTGTTCCTCTGGTGAATAAGAGGACAACGGCCACAAACACTGTCATGATTCAGTTCAAGTAACACTCAAGATGGTTTCTAATATGGTCTCCTGACCTGACCTCCCCCCCCCCCCCCCCCCATACACACAAAAAACTGTAATTTTGTAGAATCAGTATGGTAGAGTATGTTAATGCTTAATACAATATAACATATACAATTGGGGTGGTTGGTTGTATTTTGTCTCTCTGCTCTTCTATTGAGATATTTAGATTGTGTCAAAGGTCATGTCTCACCTAGACACAGGATCTGACACAGATTTTGACAGGCAGGCTCTATTACCTCAATGGTAAGAATGTCAGCACTAGCGCAGGAGACCGGGTTCAAATCCGGGGTAGAAGAGGAAAGTAACTTATGACTGTGTGCTATCTTTTTTAACACAAAAAAAATTAAAAAATCTAAATTGACACAGATGCTTTCCCAGTTTTAATGGGTGATTATTTAAGTGTGTCTGAGTTCTATAAACATTGAACCAATGAAAAGTATTAACAAGCTTGCAATCAAACAGGCTTGTGACTTAACTACTTTGGATCCATTGGAACACAGGTTATTCCCCCCCACATTTCTGAAAGGTTTCCACCCGACCGACAGACGATATTCTAAATATTCACACACCAACCTGACAAGACAGTTTCCCCGGTTGGAGGCAAAGACGACAATTGGGGCGATGGTGCTCTCCAGGGCCCGGTGGAGGTAGGTGAAGCATTCAATGTCCAGCATGTGCACCTCGTCCACAAACAGCACACCAGGAACCAGCTCAGCCACACCCTGGTCGATGTAGCGGTTCACCACCTTGTTAATCTCTGCACGCAGCTTGTCTGTGAAAGAGGACAGGAGACTGTGAAGGAAAGTATGGTAGATGTTCTTTTACGTAGGAGGCTAGCCGTCTATAAGTGGCTCTTTCTGTCTGCGTGGGTCTGTCTGTCCGGAGCTAATCTCACAAATCAGACATCTTGTGCAAAGTATCAGTAGGCAAAAGCATTTACTTTATAATCTTATCTCTTATAGATTATATATTTCATGTCTTTTGAAATATGCAACTTTAATTTTATAATAGTCTCGGATAAGGTCTGAAACATTACATAGATATGTCAAACGACCACATGAAGTCAGCGAGCCACATTGGAGGCATGCGGGTCCCATGTAGAACCGAAGATCCACATGATTCAAATTTGTACCTGTGATCTCAGTCTTCTTGGGCTTCATCAGTTGTCCCATCATGGAGAGAATGTCCTGCCCTCCCTGAGATAAAATGATGAAGTTCAATTTAAGAACAGGATGTTAATCTAACTGCAACACTCATTTCAATCAGCTATTAGTGAGTGGCATTGTGGGTATGTACCTGGGGTCTGGCATTGGCAATGTCCAGGTCGTGTAGTGTGACATCTTGGATGATCTCTTTCTTCTTATGGACGTCACCTTTAGGCAGCGGCACATACTCCTCTGCCTCCAGGTCAAACTCTGTGGCAAAGGTGTCACAACGACCTTGTCTCTGCAAAGACACATAGTAACAAGAAGGTTAATACATGGAGAAAAATGGTCTACTTAACAAAAGAATAAAGGTTGTCTTATATTGCTCGGCAGTGAAACAAAAGAGGCTACAGGAGGGAGAGAACAGGTGTATGATTGAACTCAGTGCCAGCTCAATGCAGAAGGGAGTGCAAGAGGCCGAGGATGAAAGAAGATGGCTGTCGACAGCAACAAATGTGGCGTCCGTCCACCCCTCCCATTTGGCCACTGGCTAGAGCCTCCAGGCCCACCTGCACCGATTAAAGTAACCTTCAACACAGCTTGTCAGCACAGGCCACAAGGCTCACTGCTTGAACAGAGGGAAGGGGAGAGATGGGAGAGATATGGCTGAACAGAACCAGCCCTGTGAAGAACGTCAGGAATGAGAGAGGGTCATTCCAGAGTACAGTAGGGAGATGAAACTGAGCTTTCATGGAGGGCTGAGAAAGATGAAAGACTGAAGCGGACAGGCAAGGCCATAAACGCTTCACTTTGGCCTTATCGGTTATTCCACAGATAACTTATCGTGGATTTGTTTTTAAATGTCCAAGAGCGATCTTAATTTGCTTTCCAAACATGAGGTGGTGTGTTATTATGGGCAGCCATAACACACTAGTGTTCATTTACAATTTTGACAGCAAATTCTGATTTAGTTTAAGTCTTTTGAATAACACACCATTTAGTTTTAGTCCGATTTTAATCATCTGAAATAGTTTAGTCTTAGTCTTTTGTTTTAGTCTTAGTCTTGCCCATGTTCATTTTGATTTTTGAATAACATTCTGATTTAGTCTTTTGAATAACACAACTTTTAGTTCTAGTTAGTCATCTGACATTATTTAGTCTAGTCCTAATATCAAAATATTAAATATTTTAGACAAAAACATTTACACTGATACACACAATTTACAATTAAGGCATTTAGCAGACGCTCTTAATCCAGACACACACCTAACGGTCCAGTGCAGGTTGTGAAGCAGCTACTGTATAGGATCCTGTATTGAGTACACACCTTAACAGATCCGCTGTTGGCTTCAATGTAGATGACGTCTCCCACTTCCACGCGTTCTTTCTGCAGACTCTCGTAAATACTGGGATCCAACTAAGACAACAACATGGATAGGGTAATAATAGTAATTAACACTGGGGATTACAAAGGAACAATACATAAAAGAATCTGAATTTGCACTCAGACTTCTACCAAAAAAGGGTCGGTGATGGCCACGGTCTGCATTTCTCAATGAAAGAGTGCACCTCCAACAACTGCATATGTGATAATTATTTTGTATTCACATAACAGTAGCATACAGATTGGTTTAAAAATAATATTTTATTCCGTAAAAGAAGAGTCCTGCATTGCAGCTTCAAGGCCTCAACATGTCGATCCTTAATGAGGAATATATTTTTCCAGACTAATAACCTAGTGTTGCCCAGACAAGAGAAGAAACGTGACTTTGAACTGACCTTGAGTTGTTTGGTACCCTTGCCCGTCTTTAACCCGATGATGACATGGCTGATGGTTTTCCCATAACCTCCCATTGGATTCTCCGTCTCACATGGCGTCAGCTCTGTCACCTCTCCCTCATACACCTCCTTTGTCTCCTTGATACGCAGTCCTAAACGTGACACACACAAACACGGTACAGAATAAGGACACGTTTAGATAGCCTGGCTAATAAGCCAGACCGAATCAGCCATTGGCAAAAAAAGATTGCCTGCCGGCGGATTACGGTCTGGAGAGGCTCAATTGTACGCCCATTTCCTACACCAGAGAACTGGTGTGGCCAATCGGGACAAGGTATGCAACATGGGCGGGCTTTGGTACATTGACGTTCAATGTTTGGGACCTTTGACTGACAGTAGCTCTAACCAATTGCGTCAAAGAGAAAATGTTTGAACCCGCCCCCCGGGAAACAAGATTCATACACAGCATCTCCAGACTCAAATACCACACGACAGATCGGGCTGTTACCCGCGCAAGTTTGTAGACGGAATTTTAGTTTCGAGCGTCCACATTGCGGTTATGTTAATTATGCATGCCGTATACACGAGACCAGTAAACCGCTCCAGATTCCAGAGAAAGCTGTAGTACACATGCCCGGCCTGTAGATGGCCACCCAAAAAAAGATTCCAGAAAAAGCTGTAGTAGGCTATATTATGCACGGCCTGTAAAATGCATGTGAATGCATAATCAACTGTAGCTGATGTTTTTCTTTCTTTTCATTACTCATTACAATTTTAATGATTTTACATAGGCCTACAAATATTATCTATCCAACTACCCTCTTCTGCAAGACGTATAGGCTACAAAGTATATACATAAGCATTAGATTGATAGTTTGCCGATCTTAAAGCTCACAACGAGGGGCGGCATGATGCATTGTGAATTTATGAGTTTGACTTTGGAGATTATATTCGGGGCGCAACACTGCTGAATGTCAGATAATTGCTCGTTAATAGATGGATTCCACCTGCTGCCTGGCAGCACAGTGCTAAACATTTTGCCTAATCTGCAGCTAGTTAACAAGAGAAATTGCACACAGGCTACTATACAGGCCATTTATCAAGGAATATGAACAGTAAACGATGTGTTTATCATACCTGGGGTCTCTCAATGCAAAGCCGTTTTGAAGTTACATAAAGGATGTGCACTGCGCAGGAGAGAGGGATGGACATGACAGCGGTGGCTGTGTGCTGCCTATCTTTATAGCCTATATACTAATCTATTCTACACTACACCATTAGTAACAATAATGTAGAAGATCAATTTTTTTCTTGTTTTTCCAGATTGGTAATCACCATAATTTAGGCTATATCTGTTCTGCGAAAATATCTCACTGCATGGCTGCAGAAAGTGCAGATCGGCTATTTTCGGAGAAGAGATTTATAGACATTATGTGCAAATATAAAATAGCTGTGAGTGATACTGGAGGTGGAAAGCCTGGTGACGTGAGGTTAGTTTGGAGGGGTCGAGGGGACTATGGCGTCACCGTATCAGCAAATAGGCGGCATTCTCTGTACACACGGAGACGACCGTCTCCAAAGTTTGCCACTCTGGGAGGTGGTTTTAAAAAAAAAACGATTAAGTCTCCAAAAACGCGTCTCCGTCTGGCAGAAAGGGCAGCTCGGCTAAATACTTGCCCGGGTAACGCAGAATACGTCCTCATGTGGACACCACCTTAGTCTTTGACATTCATGTATCTCTAATAATGACACATTCTGAGTCTATACCACAGTGCATTTATTCCAGGGAAAAGGACATCGATATGATGATATGTGTGTGAGTGTGCATATAATGTCTGGGCATCATTCTAGGTAACGTGATCATGCTATAATTGGTGTTGCCATGCTCAGTGTGCGAGTAACACAGGTGGCTGGTTCTGTCTGGTGCGGGTCAGAGAGTCACGCTTAAAGGCAGGGTCTGTCTGTCAGGGTGCTCTTATCAGGAGGGTGACGACAACCGCAGAATGTATACCCCCCCCTCCCTGCTCCCCTGACCCCTCCATCTCTCCCTCACCTCTCATAGTTGAATGTTTGTGCTCTGGGGGCGGGGCAACTTGCTGACCACCTCTCAGTCAACCAGAGCTCCATTTCCTTCCCTGTGACAGGTAATGTCAACAGGCAGACAAGCCCCTTCCCCCTCCCTCTCTGGGCCTTCCTTCCCTTGTCAACAGTGCTCACGACACACACACACATCCCCTCATCCCCGTGTCATGATGCCTTTCAGCTAGGCAGGAAGGGTGTGTGGAGTGGGGCACCTTGCTCTTCCTGGCCAAGGACTCTTCAGTGAGGAACTGGCTGAATATATTGCTTTGATTCGGGCCCATCAAACATCAAACTGCACTGAAGTGTGTGTGTGTGTGTGTGAGAGAGAGATTATAGTTCTGAAATATGCATAAGTTTTTGTCTTTTCTTTAGTTTTTCAGTTTGGTGTTTGATTTCAGTGATTTAGTTTAGTGCACAAGTATCATCAGTTTTAGGATTTGACTTTTAGTTTAGATGTATTCTCAACTTTTCATGTATTATAGGGAAAGCCTTGATTTTTAAGTAATCTTTTTTGTTTACTTTTATTTTAGTTTCAGTTAACCTTTTAGTCTTAGTTAAATATAATAACCCTGGTGAGAGTGAAGTCTTACTGAATGAGAGGGACAAACATCTACTTTTATGCATGAAGAAAATGCCACTCACCTATGGCCCTCCTGAAATTCTCCATCAGCACTTCTGTTTTCTTAATCTCTGTTGAGTAGACCTCACTGCCTACCATGGGGCAGAATGGCACCTTGTTGCCCAACTCCTGTGCCATTGCCAAAGCAAGGGCAGTCTGGAGACATGGAGGGCATATCAGGTCAATTAAACCCAACAGAGGTCCTATACTGGAGAACTAAAACAATGACATTAATATTACGAGCATCATCTTTCAACACTGACTATACAGTAGTAACAGTACCTTTCCTGTGCCTGGGGGCCCCGCCAGTAAGACTGCCCTTCCTGCCATCTTCTTTGAGCGGATTAACTCAACAATGATACCACAAGCCTGGAGGAGAAAGAGGTATATATTGTTTTAGTTTCCATCAGACCATTTTGATATTGGCATGACAAGCTGTGTTTCTCATTAAATTATCATAAGAACAGGTCCAGGATAGGAATTGTTGTTCTTTATTTTAAATGTTTGCCATCACTAGCGCTAGACATGGCTTAGGTCTTAGGAGGTAGAGCTGCCGCTTGGGAAACGGGAGGTTCCCAGTTTGATCCCAGGCTCCTGAGTTAGTGTCGAAGTGTCCTTGAGCAAGACACTGAACCAATGAGCAGTTTGGTGCCTTGCATGGTTTCCTCCGCAGTCTTATGTGAATGGCATACACAAATAAATGCACGTTACATTTGTTATGATTTGTACTCTCTCAGGGGTAGGGGCTGCCCTTACGCTAGTGTAGTGGTTAGAGCATATGCCTTTCATGCTGAAGGTTGTAGGTTCGAACCCTGCCTGGGGTCGATGTCAGCAAGGGCAATCACTGTAGTGTCAGTGTGTTCACAGAGACTGTTTGGAGAGCTGTGCTGTGCTTCTGTCTTTGATTTTCGTCCTACAAACATTAAATTCCCATTGACAATAAATGGAGAATTTTACGTCACAGTGTCTGAGCAATCGGCTATTCGGCTTAGTGTCTATTTGTGTACTACACAAACATTAAATTCCTATTGACAATGAATTCAGTATTTTACGTCATAGTGTCTGAGCAAAGCTGCATAGTGTATTTTTGTCCTACACAAACATTAAATTCCCATTGACAATGAATTCAGTATACTTTTCAGTATACTTTACGGAGGGTACCGAGAGGGGCTAATACATTTAATTATTTTGTTTTGGGCAATGTTATTTTTTAATGCGGTCCATGTTAATGCAAAACAGCGACACTATAGTCGATCAGTGGCATGTGCAGCACACATGAACAACTGCGTTTGTGTCCTTCCGCCTCATGCACAGACAGAACAGTTCAGATTGCCCAACTGATCATCATACTGAATATCAACCACATCTTCAACGCTGTTATTTAGTACCTCTCTTGCAGTCTCCTGTCCCACCAGACCCGCTGACGTCTGCTTCGCATTCCCGGCCTCATCCAAGCCGAGTCCCTTCACATGGCTGTGGGATGCGATCCTCTGGGTCTTTGTGGTGCTTTTCACCTCCTCGATCTTCATGCTTGTTTTTACGCGTTGCTATTGTTGTTAAATAAAGACAACGGTGCGATAAATGCTCGATGAAACTTGTTCTAAATGCCCCGCTTCGATCTCTCAATCGTCCGCTCAACCCGGCGCGTAAAGTCAAAACAGAAGAAATGTGTGTTTCCATGCGGGGTTACCATGGAACACTGGAGGAGGAAGTAATACCCGTAGCACCGCCCATTTGTTGGTTACACTCGTAGCCCATTGGACGCTTCGGTTGAGTGTAAACCGTTCATTGGCTAAAACGGCTGTCGGTCGCGACAAACACACGCCTCTTTTTAATATTTACTTCCGGTTGTGTTTCAGTCGCTTTTGACGTTGTAGAAAATGTGTTGAATAATCTATATTTATATTATCCGTTTAACCTGAACGACAAGCAAACAAAAATAATTGGAAATGTCTTCACCAAAACGGAACTTTTTGGGTAGCTAATTTGTATCGTAGTAATTATTTAGATTTTATTATGTGCATTTGAGCAAGAGTACCGCTTTATGTTGTTGTCCGCAGGACGGAATTTGATGCTGCTCGGGAAAATAAGTGGATGTTGGATGTTTGCAATAATCTCAGTTACAAAGTGTGTTTATTGCGTTTAAACTTGCCTTTTTATTGAAACAAAAGTTTATTTAACAGTTAATACAGTCGATACGTTGTCATGGAACAAACGTGACGAGACTTTCATTGGAGAAAAGCAAAAAATAGTCACAAGTTCTCACAACAAGTCAAAACAACAGTAGATCAAGGTCCATGTTGGAGTGACATGATGGCAGCAGCAGACAGCAGCAGAACGCTGAACTTCAACGTGGGGGTTCTGGGACATGTGGACAGCGGGAAGACCTCTCTCGCCAGGGCTCTGAGCAGCACCGCCTCCACGGCTGCCTTCGACAAGAACCCTCAGTCCAAGGAGAGAGGCATCACGCTGGACCTGGGCTTCTCCTCCTTCACCGTGGACCTCCCAGATCACCTCATGCAGAAGACAGGAGGAGGAGAGCAGTATGACAGCCTGCAGTTCACCCTGGTAGACTGTCCCGGGCACGCTTCTCTCATCCGCACCATTATTGGGGGTGAGCACGGAGCTCTTTAAAAAGTGTTAAAACTAGATATAGAACTGAGGTCACTCTGGGAGTGTATAAACTAGAATAGATAAAGAACTGAGGTGTGTGTGTGTGTGTGTGTGTGTGTGTGTGTGTGTGTGTGTGTGTGTGTGTGTGTGTGTGTGTGTGTGTCACAGTGTGTATGTTAATTAGATTATCCATTATCCAACCATGGCATGTGGAGCTGTGCTCTGACAATATCCAGCAGAGGGCGCTTACAATCTGCAAGTATAGCTTCAGAGAGGATGTTGGGAGTGTGAGACAAGGCCACAGTTACAGTAGAGCAGAGCCTTAGATATAGACAGAGTTACTCAAACTGCGTTCACTTCATGGGGCAGTCCAATGGCGGCTCTCCTACATAGACTTCTATTGAGCATGGGGACAACCAAAGTAGGCAGAAATACATTGTTGGACTCAGGCAACAGCCCAGCTTTAATGATGTTAAATCCCTTTATTTTAGATTGTTTTGTAGTAAGAGTACAACATAAACATTAAAGAGACTTTAGTTGTTACTGTACAATACTTAAAAACAGTTGTCATGTTGCACACATGCTTAAAATAGCTCTTATTTGCGCCGCTTGTCTCAGTTCAGGCTGCATAAACAGCGCTCGAACGCTCGGTTTCTGCCCCCTCTATATCGTAACTCTTTTATTAGATGGCTCTGCAGTAGAGTAGACGGTGAACTTACACTTCAAGTTCTGCATTAATTCACTCTACACAAAGAGGAATCCCTAGTTTATACAGTAACCTAGATTGATTTGATAATAAGTAATAATGACGGTAAAGAAAACTGTACTTATAAGCTATAAGAACACAGGATAAAGGCACTTGCTCACTATCTCTGTCTCTCTCTTTCTTCTTGTTTGCTTAATGCTCACTGTCACACACACACACACACACACACACACACACACACACACACACACACACACACACACACACACACACACATATATATAGCTGGCTATATCTTGAATGAAGCCAGTGGATGGCACATGCTGTAGATTAAGGACTCGGAGGAAGGAAAGTGTGGGGATTTGGGGTATGTATTAAACTTCCCCTCCTGTCCCAGGTGGGGAGAGCACAGGAAAGAAACACTGCCAAAGTCAGGGAAAGAAAAGAAGGAGAGGAAAGACTACCAAGAGAGCCAGAGCTCTAATTTCAGCCCTCTAGCTCTCTCTCTCTCTCTCTCTCTCTCTCTCTCTCTCTCTCTCTCTCTCTCTCTCTCTCTCTCTCTCTCTCTCTGCACCCCTCGCTTAATTATTTCCTCTTGTTCTGGTGTTTTTCTTGGTTAGCTGTGTCTTGTTGCTGTTTTCATTGCTATTGTCAACTTCACTGTATGCATTTATGAAGCCTCAAGAGGGACTGTTGATTAGATGTCCATTTCAAATGAGCTGCAAATGTAACCATTAACTGATATAGGAACTGCACCCACCGACCCAGATACAGAGAAACAGAGCCAGACGCTCTGCCTCTGACAGACTCTTTTGACCTGGCTGGTCAAAAGAGGCATCCCTTTGGACATGAGATTATAGGTGAAACATTAGCAATCAGGGGTTGACACTAAGGCACTTGCCCGTCGGGCAAGTACCGGTCATGTTCTACTACCCAAAAAAGTGCCCGAAAAGTAAATCGTCCATTATAAAAACAATAGGTAAAATTTGAATTACCGTTCAATTTAACAGTATTTGTTTTACTTTCATGGAGCGGTGCAATACAAATATCATACCTCAAATGTTAAGCTAAATACCCACATAGCTATGAATAAGACTGTGGGTTCACACTTATTTAATATTTTTAAGTGTAGCAAACAGCACATTATAGGTAAACAGTGTTGTAATTTTGCATTCACAGACCAGAAGACTGGCCACATTCAGGTGTTTAGACTGATATCTCGTGTTGCGTTTATAGATGGTTGCGTTCCCTCAAATGAGCACTTGCCCGGTCAGGCAACCTGAAGGCAAGTTTTATTTACCTGCCAGGGACAGCCTGTAATAATAATAATAATAAAATTATAAAATAGGTCAGAGTTTGTAGATCTGCTATTTTTGTCAAAGGGATTTGTTGTTGAGGGGGAAAATCTTCAGATCTAGTATAGAGCCCAGGGGGACCCGGGTCAACTGTAGTTGACGTTAGAATGTATTGCTTTCACGTTTGCTGCAGAGATTGCAAACAGTGCTAAAATCGAATTCATGCATAGTGGAAAACCCTTTAAAATATATTTTAATATATACACGTGTCGTGTATATACTAGTATGTATATACAGTATATATTCTTTTTTGGCAAGTGTATCACTTACATTGTATGTACTGCAGGGGCCCAGATCATCGATCTGATGATGTTGGTGGTGGATGTGGTGAAAGGAGTGCAGACCCAGACAGCAGAGTGTCTGCTCATAGGAGAGCTGACCTGCCCTCAAATGGTCGTCATCTTAAACAAGGTTGACCTCCTTCCACCCAACAAGAGGCAGAGCGCCATTGAGAAGATGACCAAGAGGCTACACAAAACCTTGGAGAACACCAGGTATGCATGTACTGCATATTCTTCATTTACATAAAATATACATGATAGTATGTTGGTGCCATTTTGCCTGAAAGAACTGATCTACATTGTGATACGCATCACATTGTGATGTGTTGTACTTGTTAGCTTGTAGATAAGTTATTTTTGGCAAGCAACACCATCACGTGATGGAGAATAACATTTAGCAATAGACACCTGAATGTACTTAACTATGAAGAAAAAATATATATACAGTATTTCATCTCTGTTGGATGAAAACTGTTGCTTTTCAGGATTCAAATAAAAAATGTGCAAAACGAGCAGATGGACCAGCTCAAAAGCCACGCTTCAAGCAGTGTTTCGAGCTTGTAGATCTGCTAAAGTAGTAGGGTGTTAATTTATGAAAACACTTAGAGATAAGAGTTTTCTGCCCGACAGCAACAATATACATATTTGGAATTGGCTTTAATCATTGTGTTAAAATTTGCAACATGCTGGATTTCAAACACGCCTGTTCCACTGTTGGGACAGATTCAAAGATTGTCCTATGATTGCCGTGGCAGCCAAGCCTGGGGGACCCGAAGCCCCTGACACAGAGGAGCCTCAGGGAGTGGCGGACCTAATGGAGGTAATGACAGGAAACACTCAGAGTACTGATTTATTTTTAACAACTGCTAATAAGTTAGATTCTATTTAATTAGACAACAATAAACTATTTGTTTAGCTTTGGTTAAATACTAGCCTTTATGATGCAGATAAAAACAAAACAGGAGCCGAATGAAGGATTCCTATGCCAATAAGACCACAGTAATAATAACTTAATATATTTTCCCTGCTACTGATTGTTCTGGGAAGGGTGTGTAGACAACCATGTGTCTCCACTCTGATACCCGTGAAGTGGCCAGCCGCCTTTTCTCACCTGACAATGAGGAGGTTCACTGGGAGGGCATAGCACGTGCGGAGGAACACACTATTCCTCCCAGTTCCTCTCCCTGCTGAACAACAACTTAAGATACCCCAGGCAGGCAACTGACCTTTAGGAGTTCCTAGTACAGCAACAGAGATCATTACCCTATACAGCCTACACTGCAAGCTTCTTGAATGTTACAAATCTTGAATATAATGTTACAAATCTGTTGGGGTGATGGTGGAGGGAGAGGTATGTCGGAGCTTATGTATGTCGTTGTAAGCTAAAAACAATATATAATAAACATATTGTTCAAAACAATATATAATAAACATATTGTTCAAAAATACTTGAGTGTTATGCTAGGAGTGGTGGTTAGTAATTATTACTTGGGTGTGTGTGGTGTGACAGCAGTATTTAGAGAGCATAGGAGTCAGGCAGTGTTTATGGAGCCGCTGGACCCACAGGCTGACTCAATGCTGTCTAGATATCGTTATAATTAGCACCAGGTTGTATGTTTGTGCATGCCTCAAATGTCTTTTCACGCCTGCAGTGACAAATGACCTTGCATTGTGAGGACAGTGGATAACTGTGTGTGGGCGTGCATGCGTCTTTCTACTTTTCTGTCCATCTCAGCTGTTGAAGAGGCAGACATACCTTCCTCACCGAGACCCTAAGGGTGCCTTGCTGATGGCTGTAGACCACTGCTTCTCCATCCGTGGCCAGGGAACGGTGATGACGGGAACCATCCTGCAGGGCTCGCTGGCTGTCAACGACACCGTCGAGATCCCTGTCCTCAAGGTACGCTATGACACCGTTTCCCAAGCAGTGGGTGGGGCCCCGCATGTGGGTCGCGGAGCCATTTCTGTGGGTTGCGAGTAAATATTCCCTTTGTTTGTTTATTATCTTATATCTAAAAAGACTTTAAAAAGTTTAAACAAAAATCACAACTTTTTATCAATTAAATTCCCCAAAAATTCAAAAGTATTTCAGGAATTGAATAAAAAAAATCTAATAATTTCCATAAATAAAAAAAGAGTTAAAATGTTTAAGAAGTATTGAAAATAGTAGATGTACAAGCTCACGTGGCGCAAATCAACAGGTGATGAGCTTGTAGATACTACTATTTTCACTAGTTTGGGTCCCGGGCAACGTCTAATTTCTCTTTTGGGTCTCGACCTAAAAACGTTTGGAATCACTGCACTATGATGAACAGGCCTGATATAGAGTATCATGGACACTGCTGACTTGCAGCAAGCAGCAACCCCCAGTGCTGGGAAGCCTTTTCGGAAGAAACCATAGCGTGTCGGAAGTTCAGAAGTTGACTGGAAGAAGGGAAATGGAATGAGAGGTGGTAAATAAAAGTAGGTCTAGAGGATGTGTCAGTATATATACATATATATATATATATAGGGAGGGCAGGATGAAGGGATTGGGGGTTGATTGGCAGGGTAAGAGTTGGGTAATTTAGACCAGATGCAGCAGTCACGCTGTCCTGCAGTGTGGCCTGTGTGTGACCATCACATTGACCACTGGGTGGCAGCAAAGAGCTATATAACTGTGTTTGACTTACAGCAGGTTTGTTATAGCCTGCAGTCCAGAGTCCAGACTGGTTGCTTGAAGTAGATTTAAGCTTTTCTAAGTTTTGGTAAAGCATGATTATTATTATGAATATTTAGGTTTTTATTATTGATATTTATCTCTAGGTTTTTAGCAAGATCCACAATTTTGAGAAGTTGACTGTGTTGTAAATACCAGTCCTTACCCGTTTGAATATATGCACACCAATGATGTACAGTGTGCATGGCTAATTAATATATTTAATATATATTATTGATGTATGTATTTTGAGGTGTAATCAGTCTGGTTTCAGAGGCACTTGCCCTTTGGGCAAGTAGTACAGGAAAAGTGCAATTCTGTGGAAATTGCGGTGTTGTTGCCTCTATCGCCTTCGGAAATATAGCCCCCCCCTCTGATTCTGCTAGCCAATTTCAATGTCAAGTCACCCCTGTCATCATGTGTAAGTAATTTGGAGGGGATTTATCCCCCCAAAAGCATGTTTTTGCAACAAACGTTTAAATGATTTGCATTTGCGGCACCCCTTATGGATGCAAATGGAATTGCTTTTGGCTCTCTGTTGATTAAACCACCCTCGACATGTGATTAGGACATTATGTTCGTGATTTGTGGCATTTTTTGGTAAAATAGCCTCCCTCCCACATTTCGGAAGCCGATTACACTATTAAAAGTCTGCCTGTGGTGTTTTAACCGGATAGGTCCAGAGATCATGTGTACTGATTTTTGTGAGATTTGGACAAAAGGTAGAAGAGCAAAAAGTGTGTTTTGAAGAAAATTCAAAATGGTGGGAAATCTTTCTAGACGCAATGGGCGTGGCCTATATGGGGAGATGCGTCATGACCCGAGGAATCCGGAGAAAATGAGATTTTGATTTTACGACTTACGGTTCAAGTGTTATAGGGCAAAAGGTAAAGCGGGCTGTTATTGCACCACCTATTGTTAAATTGGAATCACTGTCCTTTATGTCCCCTGACGTGCCATCACTGTCATTTATGTCCCCTGACGTGACATCACTGTCATTTATGTCCCCTGACGTGACATCACTGTTCTTTATGTCCCCTGACGTGACATCACTGACCTTTATGTCCCCTCTGACATCATCAGGTGACCAAGAAGGTGAAGTCGGTGCAGATGTTCCGGAAGCCCGTGTCGGGTGCCATGCAGGGCGACCGCGTGGGCGTGTGTGTGACCCAGTTTGACCCCAAGCTGCTGGAGCGCGGCGTGGTGTGCAGCCCCGGCTCGCTGCGGACACTCCACGCGGTGCTCATCTCCGTGAGGAAGATCGGATATTTCCGAGGCTCCCTCTCCACGCGGGCCAAGTTCCACATCACCGTGGGCCACGAGACCGTCATGGCCAGGGTGAGCTTCTTCGGCTTGCCACCGTCCGCAGACGGCCTGGAGTCCTCGGATGCCTCCTCGAACGCCCAGCCTCACCCCTTGGACACGCCCTTCTCCTTTGAGCGGGAGTACGTCCACCAGGAGGACTACGTCACGGGGGGTCAGGGAGAGGGCGGGACGGCGAGGCACGACCCCGAACAGTGGGCACTGTTGGAGTTTGAGCGGCCGGTCACCTGTCCCTCGCTCTGCCTGGTGATTGGCTCCAAGCTGGACACGGACATCCATGCCAACACGTGCCGGCTGGCCTTCCAAGGACGTCTCCTGGAGGGCTTCGAGGACAAGGCCTACGTTGAGACGGCCCTGCCGCGCCTGCGTATCTACAAGACCAAGCACAAGGAGGGCCAGGTGGAACGGGTGAGTTCATGTTGGTGTTTTACACTACCGTGTTGTCTGTTTGTCATCTGTTCTTCAGACCTGTCCTCTATCTTTCCATCTGTCACTCTTCCTGTGGGCAGTAGGCCCGTCATAATAATAGCAATTATTTGAGATAAATATATATATATATATATATATATATAAATCTCAATTATTTTTGCATAATTGTCAATCGTTTCCATGTTGACCATACGTTTTCAAAAATAGCATTAATAGCAGACCTACATGCTTGTGTTGTAAGCTTGTAGATCTGTTATTTCCGCTATTTTGTAAATTGTTTTGAAAGACGACATTAAAAATGTATTTTCTTTGTATATTTAAGTTATTTGTCATATCTGCCATGTGCAATTTGTGATTACGAAGCCTAAAAGGCAAACAGACATACAAATTGTAACGTTCCAATGTTCAATGCATATGATACAATTAAATCGTTAATCACAATTATTTGTGTGACAATTAATCGTCAACGTAACTTTCTAATCTTGACAGCCCTAGTGGGTAAGAGGGCCTGGATGGGCACGGCCCGGGCCCACCCAGATTGACAGCTTGATCTACCCTATGGGATGATTAGTTTTGTTGATTGAATACTTAGTTTTATTAGTCAGAGATGTAAACAGCACATGGTACAGTAAGACATTGAGGCAAAAAATATTGAAAACCTCCTCTTCACACGACACCTGGATTCCAAACATTGTGTCTCGTTCACTCTAGTCTAGGGAGTGCACGCCTGGTCTATGTTATTCCACATGGCGCTTGTGGAAAAAGTAGCCATATTGGCTATTAGGCAGTGAAGTGAAGTGGCTATTAGGTATTGAATCACAATATCAAAGCTTAAAAAATGCACCCTAGTCACATTAGACTAGGGCTTCTCAAAATGGATGCCGTGGCTCCCTAGGGTGCCTTGACGCAAGTCCAGGGGTGCCTCAGAATATTTGGAATAATAAATAAAATAAATAAATAATAATTTATCAATGTCACTTCAGTCTTACCTTTTATACATGGTAAAACAGATTTACAGTACACCAAGTCTCTTCACAAAAAATAGTAGAGTAGAGTCTTGTAGATCGGCTATTTTTGGTGAATGTCCCCCCAGAATAGGGATGCTGGGGGTTTATGGGGTTAAATGCCAAGTATAAAAGTTATTTTCAGTGTGTCCTAAACACATATTCTCCCCAGTTTTCCTCGTGACATACTGCACATTAGGGTGAAAGATGTACATATTTTTCATATACCATTAATGACAAAAGGTGCTATAAAATAACAGTGGGTGAAAAAGTGATTTATTGGGGTGACCTGTTTGAGAACCACCGCATCAGGATGACACATCCTGTACCCGCCAACTGTCTGCCTGAGGGACTGGTGACCTTTGACCCTGTGCCTCACCTTGTTCACCCTCTTCTTGCACTCTCTCTCAGTCTCCATGTTTAATTGTTTGGATGTTTGTCATCGCCGGTGGCAGCGGAGCGTGCCTCTCCGACTGAGCGCGCCGCACACACACACACACACACACACACACACACACACACACACACACACACAGTATGTACAGTATGTGGCGCCCTGCCTCATGAACAATGCAGGAGGCATGGGTATACAGGACAGGTATGCGTGCTGTGGCATGTGCTGTGCTGTACTGTGACACGCATGCGTGCCTGGGTGGCCAGCCTGACGCCACAGACTCCGTCTGGCTATGGGCTCCTGGCGCTGTTTGGACACACCTGAGTGGCCCGGGAATATCCACACACCACCACTCTGTACATTAACTCCACTCCTCCACCAACCCGTGTGTGTGTATCTCTCTCTCTGTCTCATGCACGCTCTCAATCGTGCACGCTCTCCCTCACTCTCTTTATCTCTCTGTCCTTTCTTTATTGTTTCCGTCGTCTGGAATGACATGCCTCGCATCTCGGTTTCAGTTTGTAGCAATCCTATTCCCTCCCTTTTTCGGCCCACTGACGGTGTTGTCGACCGTACACCATCAACTTACCCTGGACATTGATGCAGTCGGCACTCGGCAGGGGTTTCCCTGGCTCAGAAATGGGCCTTTGGGGGGTGACCAGTAGAGTACACATGACCGTAAACATGAACGGTCCGTGTTGGAACTATGTGCAATAGAAAAGACAATAGGCCTAATGGCCTGTGTTACCCTTATTTCTGACCGTTTGTGTGAATGTAGTATAATATTATGGAATGTGCATGCTTGAGTAAATTAAACCCCAATTAGATTTTGTTTTTAGAGCATTGGAAGAGTGTGAGTATGTTTGACGGAGAGGGACGTTCTTGTCATTCTAGTGCGTGGGGGGTGGCTAAGTAACCTCGGACCCCTCTAGGCTGGTATTTTATTTCTGCATCTTTTGTGTACTGCAGAGGGTTGCTGTAACCAATTCAGCCCTGCGTACTTTGTTGAACAACGACTGGAGAAAATAACCAATACACCGGCACGTGTCGCATTGCAATGCCTTGTGAGCTTGTCAAGATGTGTTTATGCGATCGCATGATTTACCGTATAATCAGCCAAATGGCACAGATTATGCAGGGCTAAAATCTTTTCAAAAAGGGTGCGTAATCGCGTAATATTTCACAGCATAAAACCACACAAAATCCTGCATATTTCACAACTTCTGGCAATATCACTGCATAAAATCAAATAAAAACCTGCATATTTCATTGCAAAATCAAGGATTTATGCCCATTGCCTGTGTTTTTCTAAAGGGACTTGTCGATCAGCAATTCTCTCTCTTTTTGACAATAATGACAAAGCCTAAAAACATAAAAACAGGGACGCCAGGGTTAAAGTGAATTGTATTCCAGCGCTGTCTGTCTCAGCCAGCAGCGTTGCTACAGCTCGACTCGTCTCTGGTGCACAGCCAGCCGTCGGTCGTCGTGTGGGGTGAGAGAGGGAGAGAGAGACGCAGCTCAGAGGTCAAGTGTGAGAACAAGTTCTCCCCCACTGTGTTAGCACCTCAGGCTGTCGACAGCTCCACTCAACGATGCCGGAGTTGAACCGCGCGTGCCAGAGGTCAGGCGCGGGTCATGTGATGTCGTAACATCGGTCTCGTTCCGCTTGCCAGCTTGAGAGGAAGTCACACTTTGAACTCTGAGTGTCTCTCGAGAGGGCACATATGTGACATAGTTGAGATACGGTCTGTGTGATGATGCACCGTCCAGTCATCATCATACCTCACAGAGTCTGTCAGACACGCACACACCCGACCGACCGCCTTTTTATCAGTCCATCCGTCACGCTCGACGGATGCCAGGGCCACATGTACTCATAACTGAATGGGGGGGGGGTTAGGTAAGAAAGGAGGAGGTAGAGAAAGAACGCGTGAGCTGCAGACAGAGCGGTGCCCTCCCTTTATCAGATCAGTGGCGCAACTTGGCGATGAGGAGATAAGAGGACAACACAAATGAGCACCGCAAACTTTTGGAAGGAAGGATGGTCGTTGAAGAGAGTG
This sequence comes from Electrona antarctica, assembly GCF_951216825.1. Taxonomy (NCBI): domain Eukaryota; kingdom Metazoa; phylum Chordata; class Actinopteri; order Myctophiformes; family Myctophidae; genus Electrona; species Electrona antarctica. Next base: position 34,470,074 of record NC_136790.1, on the reverse strand, counting down.
AGACAGACAGACAGACAGACGAATGATGATGGTAGGGGTTAGTCAGGTCAAGTCATCCTCCTCAGCAGACACGGTGGAAGCATGGAGACCCACAGAGTCTAGAGAGATTAGAGGATAGAACTTGAATCTCATATAGACACACACTGAGCCCTCTATGCTGAAGGAACCTTGAACTGTTGTTGTAATGAGATGAACCCCTTTCTTGTATTACTTGCACTAATGGGGGTTTTCCGTGTTTACGTGTGCACAGTTCATGGGGTTTAACAAAAACAAATATCTTCCATTTTACGGTCAGGTGACTGACGATTACACCGCCATTGGTCGAAGCCTGTTCAAGAAAGAGACCAACCTGCAGCTGTTCGTTGGGTTGAAGGTCACGTTGTCGACGGGCGAGGCCGGTGTCATCGAGGGCGGCTTTGGCCAGAGCGGGAAGTTCAAAATTCGAATATCGGGTAAGGATGACTGTTGTAACGTACTGTGTAACTCAGTGGTTCTCAAGTCAAGGACCCCCACATTGAGACTTACGAGCCTGCGGACCCCCATTTCAAAAGATATGCCAGGGACATATGCCCCGTAAGAGAAGATTGTTACGGCTCTAGCATTGATTCTCAACCATTTTAATTTCCAGGACCCCAGTTTGACATGCAATAGGCTACGAACTCCTGCATTTCTATCTCTGGGACCCACATTTTTGTACATTCCATTTGTAAACTCTGAGTTACGATACGGTCTTTTATTGTCAGCTTTGTACTGAAATTTGATTTGCGTCCATGACATCACCGATTCAAGATACAGACAAGACACAGACACAATACATTGCAAAACGATAGACATTACAGGACAAAACAGACAAGAACATGAACATATCCTCTGGTTTAACGATTTTGGTTTAAAAGCAGGACAGACCGATGTACAAAAGAGTTCTTCTGTTTTTCTTAAATTTAGGGACTCTAAACCGGCTCATGGAGGGCAACTGTTGATATTCATAATTTAAAAGACCCATAAGGGTCCATTTAGTTCCTAACCAACTAATCATTGAGCTGGGGACCCCCTGGAATCCCCTCAAGGACCCCTGGGGGTCCCCGGGCCCAGCTTTGAGAACCGCTGGTAGAACTGATTCGTGACAGACACCTAGTAATGTATTCGTACCGTGACAAATTAAGCCATGGATATTTGTCCGCCTCTCTCACCTTTCCGTTGCTCCCTCTCTCCTCCCCAAAAACACTCTTTCTCTCTTGCCTTAGTCCTGTGGATATATACAGTATATGGGTTCGGTGGACGGAGCGTTTTCCAGGATGTGGTGAGAGCGGTAGCAGGCATTCCCAGGGTTCTTGTGGGGATTGGGCCTGTGTTCCGTTCCGGGGGAAGTCAGTCTGCTGCTCTGTTTATTTTACCTTCTGTCGCTCCAAGCCGTGGCTCCTCCACACCGGGAGACGAGAGAAAACAAAAACATTTAGACAGAACCTCACCTACATCCTCTTAACACATGCACACATAATCCTCTCTCTCCCCCCCTCTCTCGCATGCACACACACACACACACACACACACCAGTGAGTGGTGGGTAAAAGTACTGACATTTTCGTCCGAGTAAAAGTACGAACGTATTGGTATCAAAATGTACTAATGGCAGATTGGCTGCTTTCAAATGGCCAAAATGTATATAGGGCTGAAGTGGTTAATGTATGTTTTGTAATAACATATCTACAAAGTAACTAGTACTTTGGAAATACTCACGTAAAACACGAATACCTCAAAATTGTACTTAAGTACAGTACTTCAGTCCATGTACTTAGTTTCTTTACGCCACTGTCTATCACACGCACGTACGCATGTGCAAACACGCACCCTCCGTCTTGGACATAATGCAGACATTCAGCCCAGCTCAGTGGAACTCCACTGGGTATTGGGGAGAAGATGATACTGTTCTCTGACTGGCGTGTATCCGTCTGCCCTCTGTGATGTTACCTCTCTGAGAGTGTTTTAGGTCCCCCGCCCATTCACTCTCTCACTCCCACATGCCTCTTAAGGCCACACGTACAAAGATTGAAAACCAGAATAGAATGAATGAAGGCCGGGAGTAGAAAGAAGGACGGAGAAGGAGGTATTAGTATTTTTGAATTCCATCCCAATGTCTCTCTGCCCCTCCAGCTGACCTCAACTCATCCCAACAAACCAAACCCCCTAAGGGCAGCAACCAGACCACAGCAACCAGACCACAGGGACCCATGGGAGTTTTTTTTTTTTTTTTTCTGCCAATCTCTACGCTGTTTATGGTGCGAAGTCTGATGTATAATGATGTGTAATGTGAAGCTTAGGCATACGACATACGGCACACTGGTCCATTGCCCCATACTATGTACTTCATCCATTCAACTCTTGAGCTCCCATTTCCCTTGTAAGAAGTTACATTTTAAATACAGTTCCATTACACCCATGTTAATATGGGAATGTATGAGCCAAAATAAACGCTAGGGTAACGGAGCGGCACAATTTAGTTCCCATGAAGACAACATGCTAATTATTGATATACAGTAGGAACCAAAATGATGAAATTGCTCACCACAGGTATTTATAAATTCCTTCGTAATATATAACATAAAACAAAATGTGTGTGTGTGTGTGGTGGTGGGGGGGGGGGGGTACGGTACTGTAGGTGTTGAGTTGGGGGTGGGGGGATGGTGTTAGGCCCCTACTCAGCAGATCATACTGTAGATGTCGGGTAAAGATTTCTCCCTGGCCTGCAGCAACCATAACAATCCTCACCTTGGCATAACCATAACAACCTGAATGGCTGGCGCCGCTGGAAGCTACGGTCAGACATCCAGACAGCACCGAGCATTTCTCACCTTCACGTGTGCAAATCAAACAAACAAACAAGCACGTCCTCTCCGAAGGCACTCCAAGGAAGCAACTCAGCGAACCTGAGAGTTTTTTGGAGCTTGAAGAAGATAGAGAGTGTGTGGGTGCGAACAGGGTGATGAGTGTTGTACAGGGATAGAGGCTAAGTGGAGTAGAGATAGACAGTCTAGGGGCTGGAATGCAAATGTCAGGCCAGACCGGTATCGCCAGCGTAAAGGCAGAACCCTGAGGAGGGACCGTGACAGAGGTTTCTCTCTGCATTATCGTCTGCAGCATCAGCAGGCAGAGGCCAGCGGTTCATCACAGGGTCGGCATGCCTGGCTGGCTCCAGCATTGATAGCCTACCTACTGCACTGCGCACACACACACACACACAGCAGTACAAGACCAGAGATCACTATCATTTATACACATTCCCAAACTAAACATTATGTATAGCGTAGGACTGTGCGTGTGTACGGTGACCCAGGTTTACTGTATGCGTTGATCGTAGCTCAAAAGCAAACATTTAGATTTACAACAGAGACGTGGTGTTGTTACGATGCCATCAAGGCCATTTACAATTTACAATTTAGCAGACGCTCTTAATCCAGAGCGAGGCCTACCGAAATACATTTTTGACAACAAAATAAAATGTAGATTTAATCGACAAAAAAATCACATGATACTATAGTTATTTGACTAAAACTAGACTTAACACATTTTATAAATTGTGGTTAAAACTAAACTGTTTCCCTTTCCGTCCATATCCCTTTGTCCTTGTTTTATTTGTCCAGAGGGTCTTCGTCCAGAAACCAAGCAGTTGCTGTCCTCCACCACTAAGAAGAGGGGGAAAGGTGCCGCGGCCAAAGAAGACGAGGCCAGAGTGGATTCTTCTCAGCCTGTGGTCATCAACCTTCACTTCAAGCGATATGTCTTTGACCCCCATAAAAAGATGGTTCAGTCCTGACCGCGTGCGTCGCTACCACGCCGCCGGCCAGCTACCTGATGATCCCGTGCTGCTGCACCACCGAGTGAGTCCAGGCATGAAGAACGCCCCACTGTCTGCGCTGGGGTAAATCTCACTGCGAGAACGTTACGTACGTCATTACCGAGCTGCCGTTACTGTAACGGTGAGCTCTTCACAAAAAAACACAACCCACCGTCCACGGCGGAGGCAGGCCACTCGTTTTCTTATTTCAGTTGTGAACATTATAATAATAATAACAGAATCAGAGCTGATACTGCATATTGGTCTTTGGTGTTGTGTAGCCTGGATCCCAGCTCTTTTCATTTATTACCCTGAGCCTGTCTTTAATCAATACAGTACACTTTCTCTCTATTGGTTGGAGGTCATGCTAGTCAACAACAGATCTCTCTATTGGTTGGAGGTCATGCTAGTCAACAACAGATCTCTCTATTGGTTGGAGGTCATGCTAGTCAACAACAGATCTCTCTATTGGTTGGAGGTCATGCTAGTCAACAACAGATCTCTCTATTGGTTGGAGGTCATGCTAGTCAACAACAGCGCCTCAACTGGCGGGACAACATTGACTAATTAACAAAATGGTGGTGGGTTCCAAAAATCACAGCCAAGCTTTCTTTATCATAATGTCCTAGACAGTTTATTATTTTATCATGTCCTAGACAGTTTATTATTACTTTATTACTTTATCATAATTGTCCTAGCCAGTTTATTATTTTATCTTTATCATAATTGTCCTAGCCAGTTTATTATTTTTGTTCCCGAATTAATCAGCACTTGTCATAAATCTTCTCATTTTCCATTTAATATAAACATATATGTTTTATATTAAGTGCATAGACCTGCATTTGCCAGATGGATATGACATGCCCTCAATGTGACTATTGATCTTCTGACAAAGGTTATTAAAACAAGCTCATGCTGAGTATCTCTGACTCTTATCTAGTGTATGACCATTGTTAACACCAATGTTAATGTTGGAGCACATTATGTTAAGGTGAATAATGGTATGCCATTCCCTTCCCCCCAAAAAACAGCTCATATGTTACAGTATACTATATGGTGCAGTGATTAGACATGGAGGATTTTTTAATCAGCAAAAATACACAGGAATAAGTTATGTAATGTCGGTGTGGCCTATTGTCAGTTTCAGCCGAGAACGAGGTTGTGGGTGTCTGTCCCATTCTCAATGCACAGGAAAGACACCTACAGTACACCATCAGCTCCTAATACTTACCTTGCAATTCCAGATACAGAGTTGGTAGCGGCTGGGCTCGAACCCAGAACCTTCTGGTCCAAAGGAAAGTGCTCTGCCAACTGAGCTATCCGGACACTACAGGAACAACACTGGATATAATAATAATTCTTAATGTTATTCATTAATTAGTTGTATAGTTGTATGCTCTTAGATTATTATGTGAAAACGATCATATTCCACACACCGTGAGCAATGCTATGCAGAAAAGTGCACGGTCAGCACACAGTAAAAACAGTTTTTTTTAACGCATTAATGGCTATTCAAAGATATCAGATCTACAACCTTGAGATGGGGGTCCGCAGCCAAACAGACATCATTTTGAGGAGTCCTTGACACATTGAGCAATTTGAGCCCCACTGATGCATGCAGTAACATACATTTTTCTGAAAACTGATTTAGACATGATTGAATCGGCCTCAGGAGGCCTTAACAGGTAATTCAGCATCTTGTCTGCTTCCCATCCTTGCATACAGTGTGTCTTGGAAGTGTAGCGGAGGCAGGGGACATTCTGCCTGGGCCTAGTGATGTCAGCAAACTGTCCCCCGTGGACAGCGACTATCTGTGCAGGAATCTGTGGAAATTGGAGAGAGAGGCAGAGAGGGAGAGCAGAGGAAGATGAGGAGGAGGAGGGGACACTGCTAGGATTGTTCCTCTGACTGACAGTCCTTTTAGTCTTATCTCCTCCAGTTCCTCTTATAGAAAACCAGACGGGAAGAAGAAGAAAAAAAATCTCCATTTCTCTTTTTTTAGTCTTTCTCCAGTTTCTCTCTTTGCTCCATCCCCCCCCTTTCAATTTCTATTCCATTCTTTCTTTTTTATCTATTTTATTTGATCCTTTTTTCCTCTGTCCACCATGTTCTCACATCTTATCGTGTTTTTTAGTCCCGCTGTCCGATTCTACTCTGTGATTCACACGAGACCATCACTGTTGACATCATGGTACTGTACTAAACAATCCTTGCTTTAATTCCTTTCAGAAATGTCGGGAGCAGTGCTCGTATGTATGCTTTAGTCAAGACAGCTGTAGATGGAAGTGAATGCTTTGTTCAATATCAGATTTGTATGTACAGATTTACTAAACTCTAGAATATTCTGTTTTTCATTTCATTTGTATGTCTTTAAATACTGCAATTACACACACGCATATATACACACACACACGTAAGTAATTGACCCAAATGTGTACAATCAATTGGCCAGCAATTCATCTGACCTCAAACCCTTAGATCTCCATATATGGATATATGTCAGAACCTGTACTCCATCATCCACCATTCCTCTTCAATGTCTCCCTTTAGACTTATACCTGTCCATTCAAACTCTAGACGAGCCTGCCCCAAAGTTATTAGCGCAGCCAGCCGCACCCGGCAGCCGGCGAAAACTAGAGTTCTCAACAGGCCCAAACATTAAGGCCCTACCTGGGCCCTCATCAAACCCTGTACACTCAAGAGAATGTCCCCCCTACCACCCTTAGATCTCCATATACTGTATGGAGCTGACCTGTTCTGACATTCCATATGTTGATCTGACCTCATCAAACCTGTACTGTACATGCTCCTTATATGGCCAGTACAGAATTCATTCCATGTTGATCTAACCCCCAGCAGTCTTCCGTCAACAAGGCGGATGCGTACTTCTCGCCCTCAGGCGTCTTACTGGTGTTATGTATGTTGCTATATACTGTGCATGGCAACAAGAACCCTAAAAGGGGTTCCCGTCCTGAATGGGTTACTACTAAGGTTGTCCCGATCGGATCGGGTGATCGGAAATCGGGGCCGATCACGTCATTTTCAAATGATCGGAATCGGATCGGGAGCCAAAAAATGTGATCGGGACATCCCTAGAATACACAACACGGGAGCATGGGTTCCCTTTCCCCCCAATATGTTTTAACATGCTTGCTAGTGCTGTTGGTCTGTGTGTGTCTAGAGCAGGGATTCTAGTGCTGTTGGTCTGTGTGTGTCTAGAGCAGGGATTCTAGGGCTGTTGGTCTGTGTGTGTGTCCAGAGCAGGGATTCTAGTGTTGTTGGTCTGTGTGTGTCTAGAGCAGGGATTCTAGTGCTGTTGGTCTGTGTGTGTCCAGAGCAGGGATTCTAGTGCTGTTGGTCTGTGTGTGTCTAGAGCAGGGATTCTAGTGTTGTTGGTCTGTGTGTGTCCAGAGCAGGGATTCTAGTGCTGTTGGTCTGTGTGTGTGTCTAGAGCAGGGATTCTAGTGTTGTTGGTCTGTGTGTGTCTAGAGCAGGGATTCTAGTGCTGTTGGTCTGTGTGTGTCTAGAGCAGGGATTCTAGTGCTGTTGGTCTGTGTGTGTCTAGAGCAGGGATTCTAGTGCTGTTGTTCTGTGTGTGTCTAGAGCAGGGATTATAGTGCTGTTGGTCTGTGTGTGTCTAGAGCAGGGATTCTAGTGTTGTTGGTCTGTGTGTGTCTAGAGCAGGGATTCTAGTGCTGTTGGTCTGTGTGTGTCTAGAGCAGGGATTCTAGTGTTGTTGGTCTGTGTGTGTCTAGAGCAGGGATTCTAGTGCTGTTGGTCTGTGTGTGTCTAGAGCAGGGATTCTAGTGCTGTTGGTCTGTGTGTGTCTAGAGCAGGGATTCTAGTGCTGTTGGTCTGTGTGTGTCTAGAGCAGGGATTCTAGTGCTGTTGGTCTGTGTGTGTCTAGAGCAGGGATTCTAGTGCTGTTGGTCTGTGTGTGTCTAGAGCAGGGATTCTAGTGCTGTTGGTCTGTGTGTGTCCACTGCAGAGCAGGGATTCTCAAAGTGGGTGCCTTGACACAAGTCCAGACCAGGGGTGCCTCAGAATTCTTTGATAATTTTTGGAATTTATCAATGACACTTGCTTGGTGCTGCGTTCTTCTTCAGTCTACAGTACACCAAGACACTTCACCATATAGTGGATCGGGGACACACACTGGGAGTGTGTTCCCCCTTCTGCAGCATAACTGAGCCGGGAGCACCAGAGGCAAACTAGTGTTTATTTAGTCACATTTTGATTTAGTTTAGTCTGTTTAGAATAAAATTCGATTTAGTTTTAGTCCTATTTTAGTCATTGAAAAGTTTTAGTTTTATTGTAATGTAATACGTTTATTTTGTTTTGGGCCTTGATGGTGTCATAATGGTGGTCATAATGGCTGATTTTATACTTGCTGAAAATAGCCGTGAGCTACTTTTTTTTAATTTTGTGCAGTTTTAGTTTACGAAATGAACACTGAGGCAGATCCTCAGAGAGAGATCACACTAGATTACAACATTTCAAACTAAGCGGGGCCTTCATTTACCATTGACTCTTAATGATTAATTAAATCCTCGTCCTATCCCCATTTTCTGTTGTGTTCCTTCTACAGAGATAAGAAAAAGCCATCGACGTCACGTGCATCCTTCAGTGACCCTGTTTGTTTCCCCCCCATAACCAACCCCCAGGTCAGTGTATTGAGTCAAGGGTCAACGTCGGAGCGTCCAGATGTGTGTCAATGGTCTGTAATGTGCAGAGATAACGAGCAACCATGTGAAAGACTGTTTTTTAGTAAGAAAAGAAAAGGGGGGGTTGGTGGATGGATGGATAACTGGTTTGAAAAAAAAGTGGTGAAACAGAGGAGATTAAAAAGAGTAATTAGCGTTCATTTTACTGATAAACCGGCACATCATTAATTAACAATTTAACCAGTGGGGATGTGTTCAGGCTACTTTACTCTTGCGTCTTTCCTCTGGAAATATTCATCCCATGTTCTTTTATCCCCGCATCGCCTCCATTGTCTGATATTGTATTTATGCTGCAGCTGCAGAAATGGGTTTAAGTGTTTGGGATGAAGAGCTCTGCAGAAATGCTAATGATGCCTCTTAATGTGGCCACAAGAATACGACCTGTGCTGCACTGTTACGGTTCTATCAATATCCTAGAGAGAGACAATGCTTATTATTAATGTATTCATATTATGACCACAGAGATCTGTGTGCTCCTATTAAAACATCTCCATTGGGCTGATGAGCATTTGCACAGATGGACCCTCCCCCCCCATCACCCAGCGCCTGCAAATGTAATTAACTATGATTAAACTGGCCATTGTTTAAATTAATATCACCAGTGCCTTTTCAGCCCTACTTCTCCATTTCCGGTAGTCCTTATCTCGCCATCCTTCCCATCCCATCAGCCTCTCTGTATTCTCTCAGCGGGCCTTTGTTCTTGACTTTCTTGTGCCTGTGTGTGAAATTAACGTGAACACAAATACGAGACTTTCTGCACGATTAAGCTATATTATATATGGCTGTAATTTCCCCCTTTCTTCCTTCCTTCAAAAATGTTATGGGCCTTATTTATTTTACATTATTATGAAATGCAAATAAGAAGCACAGATAAGATCTGCCCAAGTCATTTTGACTACAGTCATTAAGCCCCCCCGCACCTGTGATATAATCAATGGATCTGCACATTTATGCATTTGACAGATCGGTTTTGAAATGTGAAATGTTTGAGTTTTTCATGCTGGATACATACGAGTGTCCCCTTTCCTTCAAATATTTATGCTTTGCCTTAAACCATACACAAAGTATGATGATAACCATTGGCATAGAATATCTATACCTGTCTGGGTTCTCAATTGTTTTAAACCACTTAAGTGATGCTGTTGCGCTTTATAGGTGATCTGCTCTACACCCATTATCAATGACTTGACAAAATTGGAATGCCAGTTTGGAAGTTTTTAATTGTGCCATTCAGTTTTAAGTTGAGCTACCAAAGTCGATTTCTTTGTTTACAGGACAGGTGCATTACATAAAGAGACTCATTGCATGGCTGATCGCTGCCTTAAAATGTTGCAAAGCAACAGCACAGCTCCTTTCGTGAAAGAAAAGCAATTGACCCTTCCATTGTTCTGCCATCAGCACCTAGTTGTTTGCATATCTATTCCTGTCTCATTACTCAGACAGAAAAAAACCGTCATGCAAATTAGTGCTGGCACCTCAATAAAGAAATGTATTGATATACAGTTTCCATATCGTCACACACGCACGCGCACACACGCAGACCAACCCATCCCACCCCACTCAAAAGGTGCAGCATTGTATGAGTGCTGTCTTTGTGCTTACCGCCCCCTGTCAACCTCTCATCTCATCAGTCCCACCCCCTCCATCAAATCCACACATCACCTCCACGCGAGGACGCCCGGAGAAAGGCAGGAGCTGATGGCCAAAGAATAACCACTAATCATTATAGGCCAGCTCAGCAGAGCCCAGCCAAGGAGGGTCAGAGATCATGATGAGCGTCATCACCTTGAGAAATGCTAGGCAGCATTCTGCATGCCTGGCTGTGTCATGTAGTCATCACTTTTTATTCACAACCCACTCTCAGGAAGTACAAAGCCCAATTTATTATTCAAAATTATTGTATAAAAGAATGTTATGCGACACAAAATGATCAGCATCATAATTATTCTTGTTCGACAAACACGGTCGTACAACCAAGTACAACCACTTTGAACCTGGTGTACCGATTTTGAAAAATGTTCAGGCATTTTCAAAAATAGCAAAAATACCCAATTTACAAGCTATGCAGTATGCAACACGTGAGCTTATAGACTGGCTCTTTTTTTTTTTAAATGGGGCTTAAATTGATAGATTAGGGTATAGCGGATATAGGTTGATGGTAAACTGTGTGACATAAGCGAATGCTACATCTGACACACGCTGTGTGTTAGAACAGGGGTCTTGTAAACTTGACCTGTGTCTGTGAGGCAGAGATCTGGCTTTTGTGATAGGCGGCTCTAGGACCGCACAGCTTGAAGGCATAGATGACCTGGACAGGTTAATCTATGAGGACAGAGGATGGGCTAAGTGGAAGTTACTTTGTCAGGCTCTTTTTCTCCTGATAACATCCCTTCATTCTTTATCCTCCTCTTGCGCCTCGTTGCTGCACACAGCCATCTGTCTCTTTCTCTCTGGCTTGCTGACTGATCATATATATTTTCCATCCCACTCGATAGAACAAATAGCTGCTGATAGTGTAATACTGCTGAAAAAGAGCTGCGGTACTAGGCCTACTATTCTTTGAGACACACGTACACGGTATTCTGGGGCGTGGCCGAATCCGCCATTCCTTCATGGGGTGAAAACAACACAGCTCTCACCATTGGAATTGCAATAGGGAACGTACACATGGTTACATTTGATGTTTTTTGTTTTGTTTTTTTGTCACACTATGCCTTTTCAATACCAAATTGGCCAAATTGTCACATATTACAAACATTGTGAAAATGTCTACAAAAGACTTAGCCTGTCTACCACTAATAATAATGACTTTAATTTATATAGCGCCTTTCAAGAAACCCAAGGCCGCTTTACAATACAGAAAAATAAACAACAAACTAATTGCCAAAAGCCTGAGTGAACAAATGTCTCTTCAGTGCAGAGTCTGCAGACTTGAAAGAGTCCAATGTAGGCTGTCGAATCTCCAAGGGGAGAGAGTTCAAGAGGGCAGGGACTGCCACATAGAAGGCTCTATCGCCGAGGGTCCGCTTTTTTGCGTGACTGATGGTGAGGAGCTCCATGTCCGAGGACCTCAGGTTCCGCTCAGGGGTATAGTCCTTGAGGAGGTCTGACATACTGTGGGCCTAGGCCATGGAGGGGACTAGCATGGCAATGATGACAGTAAGGTAGGTTGAAGCCAAATATCTACAAAACATTAAGCGCTGTTTTGAAAGATTGAGTATTGAAATATTTCACATAAAAATTACTGAGAACGTATACTAGCCTTTTTAAATTGTTTATATTATTCATAATAAGTGTGGACCTCCACTGTACAGGAACACTGGGTGCAACTCAAGTCGGCTGTATAGTGATCACCAGGACTCCAGGCTTATTGGCGTGCTTAGTAGAGATGGGTTTATTTTTAAACAGTAGGGTTTTGTCAGAGCTTCCATGTAAGAACAAAAAGTATTCCAAGGACTGAAGGGATTCTGAAGGAAAACGCCTGAAGGCACACGCATGCTGTGGAGCATTTTGAGAGGAGTGCCTTCATGTATTCAACTTTAAGGAGGGTTGCTTACGGGGTCATATGATAGGCTAGGGGCATGTGAAAAGTCATCAAGTAAATCTGATGTGTTGTGGTACTTGCCAAATATGATCATAACTTAAGCTCTAAACATATAGAAAAGAAGAACAATAAGGCCATTCTTGGGGTGCCCGCTGGCCAAGTGGTCCAGGCGCATGCCACATATAGGCTTTGGCCTGACAGCGCATCGCGTGTTCGAGTCCTGTTCATGACGACCTTTGTTGCATGTCTCTCCGAATCTCTCTCTCCCTCTTTCCTGTCTATCTTCACTTGACACTATCAATAAAGGCAGAAAAACCAAAAACAACTCTTTCTTGGCGTGCTACGCAATATACGGTCATATTATTTATTTTTCTGTTTACACCTTACTATACTGAAATGGAATTCATATTATGTAAATGAGGTCAGGAGTTGTTTATTATCTGTTCACAAATTTTTAATTGTCAAAATAATCATTAGCTTAAGTGCCTTGTGTGTAAGATGATACAGTATTGTTGTAGGTCAAGAAGGTTAATCAAAATGAATCTCTGCTGTACAGGCCTAAACTATTCCAGGAAATTGTAACTTGCCACCAAAGGCTGTTTTCAACTTTTTAATTTTCTTTCTTTACGATATGGCAGAACATGGCAAATTCAATATCCATGCCAAGAATCAAATCTAAATAGTGTGATTTATAATGTTGCAATCATTCATTCTTACTTCTAGTCACTGTTACAGAAACAAAATGGTTCTACTTATTACAGGACCATTACAGTACCATGAAACATTTAAACGCCATGAAACACAGAAACCGTTAATGCTGGGCAGCGCGCTTTACTAAACCACACATAGTTATAGACTGCTATAGTTTAGTTCAGGAGCTGCTTAACATGACGTGCCATTCAGTCCACAAAAGGAAAAACACAGAAAAACATGAATAACTTTTCTTTTGGGGTAAACATAAGGTTATCAGATTAAAGGATATTTATTACGCCTCAAGGCCTCTGCTATATGTGTACAGTAATAGGTCTGTATGTATACAGAGTTAATCCAGGACTGACAGGCAGGGACACTGGGGTTCTGAAGGGCTTTGGGGGGCTCTGTGTCTGCAGGGGGACCCAAACATGGCTCTGGTTCTGCCTGGGACCCGTCTGAAGGGCCACGACTGTCAGGCTGGGCCCAAACACAGTCCTGACGGGGCTTTTAGAAGAGCAGAGTGAGTGACGGAGGTTTAGAGGAGATCTGACACTACGGCCTGTAGTGCTGCTGTTTATGTATGTATGCTGGCCCTCCAAAAATCTGTGTTTATGAAAACAGTGGCCCGCTGCCAATCAGATACAGGCTGCGGGGCTGGAGACGAAATGGAAGGAAGACGGACGGCAAAAAGGGCAGTGAGAAAAAACTGCATTGTATAAGGCAGTGGTTTTCAAGCCTTTTCATATCAAGGTCCATTATTTATTCGGAATTTGAGCCACGGACCACCATTTGATGAGATTTAGCCTTAGATCCAAAAATACTTTTTGTCCACAATTCTATGCTGTATTGATGTGGTACCATAGGAGAGAGACCAGGCAAACGATCAAAATAGACTTCTTGTAAATGAAGTAATTCAGAGGTATATAATAATTAACTTTTGAGAGTGTAAAATGAAACCAAATGGACCATTATTTTACGCTCTAAGGGGTTAAATATCTATAAGAGTTTGTTTACCAACTCTCCATCATTTAGCTGGGGACAACCTGGAACCCCCTCCTCAAGGACCACTGGTGGCCCCCGGACCACTGGTTGTAAACCACTGGTATAAGGGATAGCAAAGAGGATTCGAATGGGGAGATGACAAAAGCAGGCGAGACGCGAGGGAAACATGTAGTGAGTGGTTCCATGTAAATGGAACCTTTTTTATTTATTTTTTAAAGA
>NC_136790.1:34443560-34451060 GCF_951216825.1 Electrona antarctica | reverse complement strand
TGGGGGTGTCTTTGTCTTGAACGTTTCCGATTCCTGCAGACAGTAGTTCAAGGGTGCAATAGGATCTCTTCCTGTCAACGACATGGCATTGAAATCTACGCAAAGAGGGCCCATATACAGAGGGCCCATATACAGAGGGCCCATATACAGAGGGACCATATAAAGAGGGCCCATATACAGAGGGCCCATATACAGAGGGCCCATATACAGAGGGACCATATAAAGAGGGCCCATATACAGAGGGCCCATATACAGAGGGCCCATATACAGTTATTAAAGAGGGCCCATATACAGTTATTAAAGAGGGCCCATATACAGTTATTAAAGAGGGCCCATATACAGAGGGCCCATATACAGAGGGCCCATATACAGAGGGCCCATATACAGTTATTCAAAGAGGGCCCATATACAGAGGGCCCATCAGAGGGCCCATATACAGAGGGCCCATATACAGAGGGCCCATATACAGTTATTCAAAGAGGGCCCATATACAGAGGGCCCATATAAAGAGGGCCCATATACAGAGGGCCCATATACAGAGGGCCCATATACAGAGGGCCCATATACAGAGGGCCCATATACAGTTATTCTTAAAGAGCACACTTGAGAATCTCTTCCACAAGATCCTTGCTTCTGTACTCTTCACATTTTCCTGTACTTTTTGACAACTGTGTCTTTTGCTGCAAACTGATGATGGTCCTCCCCAGCCATACTGTATGTACACTAGTACATATGCGGTCTGCACTGCAAAATACTAGTCTTAATCGTAACATCTCTACACTATCAGGGTTAATTTAACGCTCTGGATTTTGCAGTGTGGTTTCAGGCAGATAGGACGATAGGCTTACGGAGCTGAGGGATGCATTTGAAGTTATGGATGAGGTGTCTCTTTATCTGCCAGTGTGGGGCCAAGTTGGTGTGGTGGTCCTTTTGATGTGAGCGATTATCCAGCCAGCAAGGCGAGGAGCGACCGCAGAGAGAGTGTTGATGAGCAGGTGGCGAAGAGAGAGAGAGAGAGAGGAGCAACACCACCAAAACATGAACTATATCCACAACAAGCAAGTCTACCACATCAAACGCCCACAGACGCACGAGAAGCACCAGGTACAAACATGAGGGGAATTGACTTGTGAGTTCATCCACTCCATTTAAAATGTTATGTTTCCAACTTTCCTTAACCACTTTCAACCTGGCGTCCCCATTTTGGGCATGTCATGATTGTCACAATTTATTTTGGAAACTGGGTGGATAGATAGCGCTTCGGGGTAATGGGAAAATGTGTTTGTTTATGTATTTTTATTTTGAGCGAACCTTTCATGAATTTATGAGATAGTCGTATACTGTAGGTTTCAAGTATACAAATTTTATTCACGCATGCACGCATGCGTGTGCGCACACAGACAGGGTGTTCGGATCAGTGTTGATTTTGTCGACTAAAACTATGACAGATGAAAGCGAAATAAAAACTAAGCTATCATCACTAAAAGTAAGACTAATATATGGATAATTTTTTCTAAAAAAATAGACTCAAATGTTATAGTGGAGAAGACAAAGTCGTTTTATGTTTGGTTGCGCTCTGAAAATAACATCTTCAAGATGCAACCAAGTGTAAAAGCAGCCATTATGCCATCAAGGCCCGCCAAAATACATTTTTGTCGACAGGCGACTAAAACAAAAACATTTCAGATGACTAAAATATGACTAAAACTAAATTCTATTCAAAAGACTGACTAAATCAATCAAAAGTCAAAATCAACACTGCACCAACAGTATACTGTATATGAGCAAAGAGCTTATCCACTGGGAAGAAGACGGACATTGTCCATTTGGAGAGTCTGAAACTGAATGCTCTCCATCTTCTGCTCACTGTGTATTAATCTGCATAATCCCAATGTTTATTTAATGGAATGTGTGGTTGATTTAAGGCCTCAATGAACTGTGAGGCCGGGCGGAATAGATATCAGGATCATTTCATATGGAAAGGGTTAGCCGTCCGTCCAACTCGCCCACTCATCTGGATGTAGTTTTGACTTGCATGTCCACATTTTGGTTCAGTTGCTCATTTTCTTCCCTTGCTAATCTTTTACTTCTCTCTTCATCCTAATGAAGCAAAACGGTTTTCAAACATGAACAAACATGTCTTCCTCACACACACTGCCTCGTGGCTATTTGGTGCCAAACCTTTGGACTCGGAGCCTCGTATTCGACTCGTATTCACTTCACAGTTTATTTGACCGTCTCCTGCTCTTGCTGCCTCCATTAGAACTAAACAGCTCTGAAGTCAAATTTGATCATTCTCCGGCCTCCGCAGAATCCAATCTTTCTTGGCCCATTCCCTATTTCAATCAGTTGCTTTGATATGCTATTCTTTCTCTCAGCGTGTTTGTTTGCTCTGGTTTCAAGTGCAGTTTGTCACTATAAATGCAATAAAATACACAATACACATAAATCAAAAATGACGAACATAAGGATTTTTGTTGTATAGAAAAGCAGTGTGCTGGTCAGATTATGGAGCTTGCATTTGTGTGTATGAATGTTTCTATACCAGTATAAGACGCCTGAGGGCGAGAAGTGACGGTCACGTGCACTGGCCATATATGGAGCGTGTCTTGAGTGTACCGGGTTTGATGAGGTCAGATCAACATATGGAATGTCAGCACAGGTCAGCTCCGTGTATGGAGATCTAAGGGTGGCAGCGGGGGCAGTGTCTTGAGTGTACAGGGTTTGATGAGGGACCAGGTAGGGCCGGGCCTTAATTTTCGGGCCTGTTGAGAACTCTGGTTTTCGCTGGCTGCCGGGTGCGGCTGCACTAATAACTTTGGGGCGGGCCCGTGTAGAGTTTAAATGGACAAGGTATCAGTCAAAAGGGAGACATCAAAGAGGAAGGATGGATGGGGGAGGATCAACATATGGAAGAACAGGTTCTGACATGTATCCATACTAATATTGATGACATCAGGGATCCATATATAGGCTTAATTGCGACAGCAGGTCACATTTACTATATGATCCCTGATTTACTATCATCCCTGATGATGTCATGGTGATGTCACGAGACCTGGAATTTGGGTGCTTTCCCCATGTATGGGGATTTCGAGTGACTGACAAATTACGCACGATTCCATATAGTTAACTGCGACCTTCGGTCTCAACAATACTGTATGTGTGTGCTTGCCCATGGACATCTAAATGGAATTTCAAGGATGGCCCGAATTTGAATGGGCATTATATATTCATGTTATTTCACATAATCTTGTGCATGTGTTTATTTGCCTCATCAAAGCATGGTCAAGACTTGCGTTTTCTGCGTTGTATAGTATTGAAATGCTGAGTGAATATACCTATAGGTTACAGAGGATTTCCGTCTGGTTTGTGGCCTCACCCTGGGGTCCCCCGTGGGACCCCAGACTCTCTGCCTTGCCATTGGCTGGGAGCCGTGTCTGGTGGCCCCCTCTTCTTAGCCTTTGGGTTCTGCTTCTGTCTTCCTGTTCCAATCAGGGTGGAGGGATGAAAGAAGAGTGAGTGCTGTTGAGTCTGGCTCGGAATATGAAACAGATCCCTTATCCGTCTACTGTGCTCTCTCTCTCTCTCTCTCTCTCTCTCTCTCTCTCTCTCTCTCTCTCTCTCTCTCTCTTGCTCTGAACATTCCAATGTCCTACAGAATAAAATCCTGAACGTTAATTGTCTCCACCAGGCTGAAAGGCATGGCAGAGAGTACTATGTTTTGCACCCTGTCCGTCTGCCCGTGTGCCCGTCCGTCTGTCCACTGTTGGCTCGATATCAGCTGAAACTGTGCACACACACTCCCTGGATGCCAAAGTTTTCGCATGGGCGTCTGGGCCTGTTAAAGTGCCACCAGCAGGCTGTTTTTTGCAGAACACCTACAGATTTTCACACGAATCGGTGCACAGTATCTCTGATAGTCATTATATGAAAGTGTTCTTTCAGAATTTTTGTCA
This sequence comes from Electrona antarctica, assembly GCF_951216825.1. Lineage (NCBI taxonomy): Eukaryota > Metazoa > Chordata > Actinopteri > Myctophiformes > Myctophidae > Electrona > Electrona antarctica. The sequence continues at coordinate 34,447,101 of NC_136790.1, read as the reverse complement.
TGAACACAGCGTGCGATTTCCGTGCAATTTTGTATGCACATTCCCACTAGGCAGAGGAAGAAATGGCATTTGAAAATGTTCAAATCAGCCTCATAACAGGCCGAGTCGTGTTTTTACCTATAAGTTATAACCGTACCGATCCTACCTGCCAGTGACCCCCAGAAGAGAAGATTTGTGTTAAACACTTTCAAGATTTTTCCAAAATGTTGATGAACAAGATGTGAGCTTGTACATCTGCTATTTTTGAATAGCCAGTGTATACAAATGCGGATAAAATGGTTAAAATGATTGGGATGCTATATAATAATAGTTGCTGTCAGGAGGAAACCACCTAACTCCATTTTTGAGGTTTTTGCATAAATCAGTGCTATTGAACACCCTTTACGTCTTTCGAAAATATTGAACGGATGAAAAGTAGTAAAAAGCGCTTTGGACAAAACCTCTTAACTCTTAACCTCAAACTGTCTGCTAAAGCAACTAACTACTCTCCACCACCTCTCCCCCTCTCGTGGAAGTAATTGACAATATATAAAGTCACAGCACCAACTTTGATGAGGCAGTATTACTTTATTTTCAAAATATAAGGTTTTCTTAATTTCCTGAAAAACATTTTGGAGTTAGGTGGTTTCTTCCCGACAGCAGAGATATGCTATATAACTAATAACTAACTTTTTCTGGGGACCCCTGGCCTGGAATCCTACATACATTACTTAATTTACACAATAGTCTACACAATATTATCAGTAGCTCAGTTCGGGTCTCTCCCCAGGTTGGCAGAGGGAGAGTAGTGCCCAGGATTACAGTGTATTGCCTATAAACTGTAATCCTGGGCGCTACTCTTGGCACCGGGTGAAAAACAAAATCATGGGATAAGAAAAAAAGAAAACCACTGCAATACATGCACTATTTACCATTTGTGTAAAACGGAAATCTACACTAATAGCTGAATATAGGAGGGGCTATGTACTGTATGATGATGTATGCTGATAAGAGTGCCCCTCACTTCACACGTGTGTGATTTCTTTTCTTCTACTATACTTCTGTCCTCTCCTGCGTTGTCCTGTTTTCATGTTGTGTTTGGAATGCGGTGGCTGGCTGTAGGGACCAGGGTTTGGGTTTCAGTGCGTGTGTGTGGCATGACTGCTTTCTTCTCCCTTAAGGTTCTGTCTTTTCCTGTTCCCTTTCTATAAATATGAATGAAGCGCCACAGTTCAGCACAGTGCAATTTTATTAATTAGAACATGTTGAAGAGAGCCCCTTTCCGTCAGTTTAACTGCCTGTCAAAACACTGCGGGCGAGCCACAAAGGTGTGTGTGTGTGTGTGTGTGTGTGTGTGTGTGTGTGTGTGTGTGTGTGTGTGTGTGTGTGTGTGTGTGTGTGTGTGTGTGTGTGTGTGTGTGTGTGTGTGTGTGTGTGTGTGTGTGTGTGTGTGTGTGTGTGTGTGTGTGTGTGTGTGTGTGTGTGTGTGTGTGTGTGTGTGTGTGTGTGTGTGTGTGTGTGTGTGTGTGTGTGTGTGTGTGGGCGTGTGTGGGCCACACACACTGTCTAGCCTACCAGTGTTAATTTCGGCGAATATAATGACAATTTCGTCAGTATATCACAGATCGGAAAATAGAAGATCTAAATTCACAGATTTTTTCAGCATGCAAATCGAGGATTACGAGACCATCAAAGGCCCGCCAAAATAACATTTTGTCGACAAAATCAACTGTAGATTTTGTCAACTGATAAATGATATTTAAAGCTAAAACATTTCAGATGGCTAAAATATGACTAAAACGAAATGAGGCTATGACTAAAAACGAAGTAAAAAATTGCTGTCAAAATCAACAGTGACTAGTCATAATGACACACGCCTGTATAGGAAACATTAGCCATCATAGTTTATTACTTTGATGCACTTGTCTAATCCTGTATAGGCCCTGGAAAAAAACAACAACCATAGTGTTTCATTCCCAGCAGCCCAGACCAGTTTCATTCTTGTGGCCTAGACTAGTAGGCAGTAATGTCCTGAGATAAGTCCCACCTGGAGGAGGGAGCTTTGAACAGCCACGGTTAGCGGCCTGCTGGAGAGATAAGGACAGCTATTAGCCATGCTTGATCATTTCATGGCTACTGCTGCAACAAGAGAGACAGCGGCCAGTTGCCATTAAGCAAACCCTTTGAATTTACAGAGATGCATAGCCTCTACTTACTTTCTTTCTTTCTTTCTTTCTTTCTTTCTTTCTTTCTTTCTTTCTTTCTTTCTTTCTTTCTTTCTTTCTTTCTTTCTTTCTTTATTGTGCGGTCTGCATGTTCTTATGGATGCATGTGCCGCAGGTTGGATTGGAGGTTAGTGTGTGTGTGTGTGTGTGTGTGTGTGTGTGTGTGTGTGTGTGCGTGTGCGTGCGTGCGCGCGCGCGCGCGCGCGTGTGTGTGTGTGTGTGTGTGTGTGTGTGTGTGTGTGTGTGTGTGTGTGTGTGCGTGCGTGCGCGCTTGTGTGTGTGTGTGTGTGTGTGTGTGTGTGTGTGTGTGTGTGTGTGTGTGTGTGTGTGTGCGCGTGCCTGCGTGCGCCTGCGCGTGCGTACGTGCGTCTGTGGTGGGTCAGAGGCCATTTTAAATAAGCAATAAATGTTAAATCTGCCTGACATCTTCAGTATCCATTACTGCAGAGAGCATAGTGGGGAGGAAACAGTAGAGACGCAGAGAAGCGGTGATGTGGAGAGAGAGAGAGACTGTGGAAGACAGAGAGAGAGAGAGAGACTGTGGAAGACAGAGAGAGAGAGAGCGAGAGAGACTGTGGAAGACAGAGGAGATGAGATCAATAGCGGCAGAATGGAGGATTGATTCAGGCTCTTAGATCTTTCAGATTAGCTGGCTCGATTAGAGACATATATGGAGTCTTATTCATGTGACCTTAGCTGTGACAGCCTGAACTATGTGGTCACAGAGTAATTACATTCACCCTCCCTCCCTCCAGTACCCCCCAAATGGATGATAAAGACTTGGAGATTGCTTCCGCATTAGATTTTCTGTGAGATCGCACAGTTCCATCCATGTACTGTATGTTTGTCTGACCCACTTTGGAGCTGAATATTGTATACTTCAGTTAGTGCTGTTCAGCACAGAGCAGTGTTGATTTTGACAGCACATTTTTATGTAGTTTTTTTTTTTTGCCATAGTCTTTAGAATAAAATTATTTTTACTTTTCATATTTTAGTCATCTGAAATGTTTTACTTTAGTCAACTAAATCTACAGTTGATTTAGTCGACTAAAATGTATCTTGGCATGCTTTGGTGGCATCATAATGCCTGATTTATACTTAGCTGCACGCCAAAAATAGCCAATCTACAAGCTCGTAGATCTGCTATTTTCTGAGCACGACACCTGCACACAACCAAGCATAAAATGACTTGTCTTTTAGTTCTACTGGATGTCTTCTCCACTAGTCCCTCCCGAAAATGTGTCTTGTTCTTTTTTCTTCTTGTTGCTTTACAAAATTGTCAGTATATTTATAGTCTTAGTTTTTATTTTGTTTTATTGTAGTTTTCGTCAGTGATA
>NC_136790.1:34418560-34441060 GCF_951216825.1 Electrona antarctica | reverse complement strand
TCTGTATCTGTGGACTTCTGTATCGCAACGCGCGGCAACGCAACTCTGGGATGAGCGGGCCAAAGGCCCGCGAAATTCTAGTGGTCTACATTTGAAAACGTGTGAAATGGGACATTCTGCATAATGACTACTTTTGGTACATTATTTGAGGCCAATACAGTATGTTATTGTACATATACTTACTCATGTACATTTAGAATTCCGTTTTTTCCACCACTGTGAGAGAGAGGGCTATAGGCCACATCAGGACCAAAGTTAAACGTCCCTGGGCTGGGAAACAATTACTCCCTCCCTTGCTTCTTTTCTCCTTCTGTCCACCAACCCCTCTCTCATTCTCTGTCTGTCTCTCTCTCTTTCTCTTTTCCTGCTCAGTCCTGGGGCACTATACCCCTTTATTTATTTATGTATCAGGAGACGGAAATGGACTCCCACCCAAGGAGGAGGGGGTGACTGGGAGGTGAATTGTGTGTGTGTGTGTGTGTGTGTGTGTGTGTGTGTGTGTGTGTGTGTGTGTGTGTGTGTGTGTGTGTGTGTGTGTGTGTGTGTGTGTGTGTGTGTGTGTGTGTGTGTGTGTGTGTGTGTGTGTGTGTGTGTGTGTGTGTGCGCACACACACACGCACGATCTTGCATGTACATGGGAGTGTAGTACATGTTCAGTATTATTATGACTCAACTTGCTTGTTCGGTGTAGAGGGGTGTATTTTCACGGGCCTCGAGTATGAAGCCACACTACCTCCACTGAACAATAGAGATACAATGAATGTTACAATGAGAGTTACGAGGAACAGTAACTCCCCTACAGCAGCAGTTGTTTCTGCAAGTATTTATAAACACACACACACACACACACACACACACACACACACACACACACACACACACACACACACACACACACACACACACACACACACACACACACACACACACACTACCATTAACATTACCATTAACATACATTACCACTTGTAAACACATTTCACAGAAGAAGACATTTGCAGTGGTATTTACTATTTAGGAGCATTATGCACTCTGCAATGGCTGCCTTCACCGGTCCACTCTTGGCTGCGTTTTAAAGCAACCCAGATGTAGTCTTTTTTTCTTTCATTTTTAAAGAAACAACAGCATTGCAATGTTTTCTTTCTCTCCCGGGGTGACTTACAGTGCACGACTGCAAATGGAAAGCCTCCTCAGACCAGGCCCAAAACATACAGAAACAATGGAGGAAGAGTGGAAAGAGAATGAAAGGAGAATGAAGTGTAAAAAAGGCTTTCCATTAGATGAGGAGGCCTGATTGTGTCTCGCACTCCCCTTCTCCTTCCTGTATTTGACCTCATGCTTGAGTCACGGACGACCCCTTTGAAGGGAGTCAAGGAGTGCTATTCTGCTGGCTGGGGCTCTGCGGAGGGAGGCGGGGGGGTGCAGTTAGCCCCCCAGTGCTAGTGCTATCTCCTCCATCACTCCAGCACGCTGATGTAATTGCAAGCCTGTGATCTTTCCCTTTGGCCAAGTGCTCATTTTTTGTTCAGAGGCCATTATGAAGTTCTTTCATAATCATTCCTCCTCCAACCTCTGCCCGTTGTCACTCCTCTCACTCCTTTCCCCAAACTCTAGTAGCTTTTTAGAAAGAAAAAAAAAAGAACATGGGGTTATTTGGTTGAAAGAGGCCTTGCTAGTGCAGCTTGCCTTAGGGTCCGTGTCCTTAGAACAGTGGGGGTTTATTTTAGCGTTGGAGTGGTTTGGAGATCATGTCCAGATCGATACCACAGAGTTATATAAAAACTAGAGAACAGACGGCCCCCACCTATTCGTTTCAATAAAGTTGCTCACCCAGCCGCGTACTGTACAGTCAACGGCTGGGCCCATACCAGCCCATACCTTCTGCTGATTGGTTCAAATGAAAGACCCCATTCCAGTACCCGGGGAGGTCAGGAAAGATATTGATGAGAGGCGTTCCTTTCCCAAAAGTTACAATATTTTCTACTTAAGGCACACAGAGACTCAGGCAAAAAAGAAAAAGGTGCATGGACACAGAGAGCGCTAAGGCATGATGCTCTGTGCTATGAAGACTCGAAGAATAGTAGCGCTTTTTTTCTACGGTCTTTACCGTAGTAATACCATGGCTGTGGTAGCTCTCTGCGCAATGCATTGTGAGCTTGTAGTACTGCTGTTTTCTGATGTATAAAGTCAAGCCTTATAGTTCTGAACTTGAGCCAGAGAGAGAGAGAGAGCCAAGGGAACTGTGGGAAACCACTGTAAGTCAATGTGTGACGGACGGTAGTCTAAGTTTAGAGTGGTGGTGAGGATATGGGCACATTATGATGGGACACTTGAGGATGTTATTCTAGTGGCTTTCCAGTGAAAACATGTTTCTCTGTAGATGTGTCCTCCTGGCACGTGGCAGTGGCATCATGCATTATGGATGGATGGATGGTGAGAGTGGAGCTAAGTAAAATATAAAGAGCTAGTTGAACCTCATTCCCTCTCTGCCCAGGAGGATATAGAACAACTACTGAACAGTTAACGGCTGTTATTCAATCTCTGGGGGATGTGAATTCATGAAATGTCACTGTGTGGTACAGTATCTGCGTTATAGGTTTATATATGTATTGTTCTGTATTTGCTGTATGTTGCTGGACCCCCTTGAAAACGAGATGATACATCTCAACAATAATATCATTTACAGTAAACCTTTTTTCCCCTTTTAATGAAACTAGAAGTGAGAGACGCAAACACAAACCGTACATTTTGAACGAAAAGGCAACAAAATGCTTTATTGAACTGAATCATGTATGTCTAGGGTGTGTTTAACTGAACCTCTCATGCATAAAAATACATAAAATAGGGGTAAAATGTACAGTGGGCATGGTATTACACCAACACCTTTTACGGTTCAGAACTGTCTTTGCTTGATACCGCGGTATACATTAATAGTATACCTAATGCCATTTGAAACAAAACCCTGGATGTGTTTACATGGTTCAATCTGGGAACCCATCGGCAAAAAAGAAAAAAATCCTTTCTTTTGAAACTCTATAGTCTACACGTTATAATGGGAGTTGCAGACAGATTCAGCTACAGAGCTCTGAATCTGTCTTGAGAGATTAACTTTGGTTTAAATGTGAACTTCAGCATTTACTATTCTGTGCTAGTATCAACTGCATGTCAGTCAGACGTCAGCTGCGTTAGGAGTTTAGTAGCCTCTGTACCCAGGCTTTTTCATTTGGCTCAAAAAGGAGTTTAGAAACGAGATGATTGCACGATATGAGCAGTCATTAGTTATACACTGAATTATCTTAAAGAGGACTTGGCATCTGCAGTGTCAGATCAGAACAGTCTGCCTGTAGGCAGTAGGTCATGGTTTGGGTAAAGTGTCCTGAAATGTGATTTCATGTAGGAAGTAAGTAAGTAGGTCGGAGAGGCTCATTGTTGGTATCAGCCGAGAGCATGGGAGTCTATCCACTTTTGAATGCGCTAGCAGCTAGACCTCTGGTATACAACACCTATACCATCAGCTCCCAGTACTTGCCACATGATTTCATTACCCAAGCATTGGCAGTGCCAGGGATCAAACCCATGCAGAACCTTGCGCACAGCTCAGTGCTCTGGCGACTAAGCTACCCGACCGTACATGTCTGGGAGAAGTGGGCTCCAATAACTTGGACCAACGTGCCAGCTGCTCTCTCTCTGTGTGTGTGTGTGTGTGTGTGTGTGTGTGTGTGTGTGTGTGTGTGTGTGTGTGTGTGTGTGTGTGTGTGTGTGTGTGTGTGTGTGTGTGTGTGTGTGTGTGTGTGTGTGTGTGTGTGTGTGCGTGTGTGTGTGTGTGTGCAAGTTTATGTAGGCGGGAGGGGGGGGGGGGGGGGGGGGGTGCAGCCAGGGCTTCATCACCAGGTTGCAGGTCTGCACCTTATCACGTCCTACCTCTCTGATTGGCTCTTATCAGTCCTTTGAGCTCTGATTGGCCCTTATCTGCTCGCCCAGCTCTGATTGGTGGTGGTGTGTGTGTGTGTGGGGGGGGGGGTCATAAAGCAGTGCTGTAATGGAGCATGAATAGTGTGATAACACTCTGATACCACATATAGCATGCTGATAGTACTCCATGTTATATAACCTCATTCCTATCATTCCTCTCCACACACACACACATACGCACGCACGCATGCATGCACGCACACAAACACGTGCGTGCGTGCATGCGTGCGTGCGTGCGTGTTTGCGTGCACACACACGTGCGTGCGTGCGTGCGTGCGTGCGTGCGTGTTTGCGTGCACACACACGCACGCACGCACGCACGCACGCACGCACGCACGCACGCACGCACGCACGTACGTACGCACGCACGCACGCACGCACGCACGCACGCACGCACGCACGCACGCACGCACGCACGCACGCACGCACGCACGCACGCGTGGGGGGGGGGGGGGGGGCTCCATGGGGTCCCCGCAACAAATAATTAACATACTGTTGCATGAAAATCAGTTGAACCACTCTAACCCTGGCCTGTATACTGTACATTGGCCATTTGAAATGTTGATGACCTACAAGCTCACGACGCATTTTCCCCAAATGTCCCCCTGTAATACATATTTCAAAAACAGGATTTTGGTATCGGTATAAGTCATGTTCTGAAACATGAAGTCCTTTGTTTATGTTCTGTGCTTGATACATTATGCTGTGTTTTCCTTAAGTATAACATTCCAATCTGGACACATGATTCATTCCTAAAAGTAAAGTCCCCCAAATCAATCACTGACTTTCGGATGGGCGGTGATTAATGAGGAAATGGTGATGTAAGCATGTCTTGGTTCCATCGGTTAAACAAACAACTGCCTCAATGTCAAATCATTGTTTGCATGCTATGCCTTGATGTTTTACTGTAAGTAACCACACCCCACATCACTGTGTGTAGCTTGGCATATACATGTTGTAAGAAAATACATCTAATTTATATCAGTGGTGTAAAGTAACTATACGTAACTCACTCTCAAGTGCTGTACTTACGAAACCTTAAGTACCTTTACTGCTTTGGTTACTGGTTACTTTGCGGATTTAGAATATTAATAATTAAGCAAATTATTAATGAAACATCTGTAGTATGACACTGTCGCTTGCCAACAAGAATTAGCCTGAAAACTAAGCTTATTGTTTGGTTCACCATTGGAAGATATTAAGTAGCCGATCTGTAAGTGCAGTGACTTTTAGCTAAGGTGAAGCTACAATCAAATGAATTAATAATGACTTCTCCAATTTCCAAAGACACAACTGCTGGTCAACACAGTTTCACAGCACGTTGGGCAGCTTATCCTCAATAGGCTACCCACAAATAAAACAAAGTAGCCCATTCTGTGTGATTTGGGGGGTCCTTGACATAGAACTACTGTAATACATGAATTCACATATTAATTACTTACTGTCTCTTACTCATCCCATGGCCTAGGGGGCCGTAGGGGTGTCATGGTGGATGCTTGGGCAGTCAGGGATCTCCAGCGCTCTCAGGGATCTCCAGTCAAGTAATACACATATTACACACACAATACACATATTAATACAATATGCAATATAGCCAAAAATACCGTTTTTAATTAAAAAAAACAATAAGAAATTAAAAAAGACCATTACAGCGTCAAAAGTAATCAACACACTATACACACTAAAAACTGGTCAAACATTGGCCAAATTGGCAAATCCTACTATAAATGCGCCACGTCTCTGTCTGCGTGCGTGTGTGCGCGTGTGTGTTCGTGTGTATAATGCACGTAACTCGAGAACCGTTTCCCCCACCAACTTCAAATTCGACACACGCGTTCCACACCCCTGCAGGGAGTGCAGTGCCCGGTATCGAGTCGGTCGGACCCACGGTTGTCCAGAACTACCACAAAAGGCTCTGGTCAGGCTCTGCCAGTGGGCCTAATGAGGCCAACTCCTTTCACCTGTGAAATTTCCAGCCTCTGCCTCAGCCAGTTAGCCAATTGAGGCTCAACCAATCAGGCTCTGCCAGTGGGCCGAATTGATTGCCAAGTACACTTTCCACAGTCAGTTTGCCCACTTCTCACAGCCAGGTTGCACTCTTCACACACAGCCACAGAGATCTCCATATTTGCTGTGTCAAATGCATCCAGGCTGACAACAAGCCATCGTTACATAGCCGACACAGCAACACACGTCTAACATTGAGGACCTCCGTTTGACAAAACGGCAACAATTAAAGGTTGGTAGTACACTTACATTTGACATAATGTATTATGGTCAGTTATTATTTCAGTGGTCTAAAAGGGCCTGTTCTGACATCTTCTTTACTTACACACTCCACCTTTCACACACACTGCACTCTAACTCCCAAGTAGGCCGGTGGCCGACTGCGACGGGCACGTACAGGTCTAGTAATAAGAAAGAGTAAAAAGAAAAATAGTTCACAACTCGAGGCGTTGTGATATTGTAGATCTGCTATTTTCATATATTATTTATACAGATTATTGTGGGGGGAGGAGGTTGAGAACCAACCACTGTCCTAACTCCTAACTGACCACTTCCTTTGCGTGCAGTAAACTACAAACCTCTAGGGGGTAGTAGCAGTCTACTGTGCTTACCCTGATGTGGAGCACCTTGGTAAACTGTGTGTGTGTGTGTGTGTGTGTGTGTGTGTGTGTGTGTGTGTGTGTGTGTGTGTGTGTGTGTGTGTGTGTGTGTGTGTGTGTGCGCGTGCGCGTGTGTGACTGTGTGCGTGTGCGTGCGTGCGCATGTGTACTTGTATTACTGTACTTGTGAGGGCCAAATGTCTCCACAAGTATATTGTAAAACGTGATAAGTAGAGAGTGTGTATGTGTGTGCGTGTGCATGCGAGCACGCTTTGCAGTAGAGAGTAGAGACATAGGGGTTTAATAGATTTATAACGGTGGATCAAGCGTCTCCTTCCTCTCCCTTACAGAGCAGAGGAAAAAAGGGGAAAAAGGAGACATGGTCAATGTGGGGTTTCTGTGCATCCCATGCAACCACAGAGATAACTGTTTTATCATGCTACTTGTCTGAGTCCATCAGAAAGCCTAACGCTTACTCAGTCGTACAGAATATATAAATACGTTGCTGGACAAAAATACCATATATTTCTGTAATGCAACACCATTGTACGATGTAGTATGAATTGGTCCACTGGTTCCCAAACACCGGGTCAACTCAGGACCCATTTGTGCGTCGCGGACACATTTTTATGGGTCCCTACGTTTTGTTTTTAATTATTATTATTACTATACATTCCACTGACTCTCTTCACAGACGAGGCCACCTTCAGTATTTGCCAATTAAAGTGATTCCAGTTGGCTCTCTGATTAAATGTTCTGGTCCGTGGAATATTAAAATTCCATTTTAATGCCACCATCATTATGTAATATCCATAATTAAAGCTGTTGTATTTATGAATATTACTTAATATTACTGAAAAAAGATTATTTTCTCCTCAAACTGATCAGGTTACCGATATGTTATAACTTAAAAATAATATCCATAATGTGACAATACTGTAGAAAACACAAATAACAATGCAAACTGTTTACTGGTCACAGTTATTCACTGTAGCTCAACTAAGTCCTCTTTGTACCTTTTATAGAAGAATCCACTCTTAAGTCCTGACCGTACATGTGTACTTTTCAAGTGCATGATGTGCATGTACATTATTTCTTTCCTTTCTTTCTTCATATATAGCATGTATTGTAATTAATAGACTGTGAATGTAGCACTTATTACCCACAATTACTGCAGTTGTCCACACTCCACAGTCTTCGCCGAAAGTAAAATCTTATATTCCTTTTGGCAAATATTTTATTTTATTTTTGTTTAGTTCACAAATAAGGTTTATAGCCAGTGGAGGTACAGTCACTCTAAGGACTACTAACTATACAGGAAAAAATGCTGCTATTTGTCCCAAAGTGACTGCAAAAGATTGCTGCTATTTGTTTCAGAAATCTTTATACCCTGTATTTATATGCATATAACGACGCAATGTGACATAGCTCTGTTTTCACAATGCTTTATATGATGCAAAAGTAAAGTATCCAAAAAGTATCCAAAAGCATTTTGAAAGCATTCCATAAATTGTGTTACACGCCTGCTGAAAGTTCCCTCGGTCTTGAACTCTTTTCTCTGCTTTGGTAATCGTTCCGGACCTTTAGCTCAACGGAGCGTATCAAACAAATCCAGATCTCCATTATCATACTTAATGAGGGAATGACTCTGGAGGAATCCCCTCCTGCATCTGCAACCTTCAAACGTCCTTAAAGGAACATCTGAGGGTCTTTATCGGAGAAAGTTCCTCCTTATAATTTGAATAATTCTCTAACTCGGCCGCAGAGAGACATACGGGGGAGAGAGAGAGAGGTCCTATGTCCTGGAGCTGGAGTAATCTACAGTATGAGTATAGAGGCTGGGAGAAACTACATGAAATCTGTGATTCTCAACCATTTTAATTTCCCAATTTGTTATATGCATTAGACCAGAGTCGGATCCCCATTTGATACAATTTCTATCTCCACCCCAAATCTGCACTGTAAAATCATCAGTGTTCATTCAACTCAGAGAATGTACAAAAGGAACCAAAATGGACCCTTTAACAGGACTTGAAACTAAGGGTACATTTTTATCTCCATTTCAATTTGTACACTCTCTGAGTTACAGACCCATAGGTAAGTGTCCATTTGGGTCCTCATTTAGCCAGGGCCCCCATGTTGAGAACTCATTACGGGTGCATTTCTTTTGCCCTTTGACTTTGAGTTAAATCGACACTCAGGATTATTATTCTTTTTCATGTTATGTTTTAATGTTTTTATTGATTAGAGTCTGTGCAAACATGTGCAGTTGTGCACCTATACATACACATGTATGCTATAACACACACACACACACACACACACACACACACACACACACACACACACACACACACACACACACACACACACACACACACACACACACACACACACAGCGGGTCAGGAGGTGTCAGTGTGGAAGAGAAGAGGTCTAAACTGAAGAGATGTTGTGTGTTCAGATGGTCTGTATCTTATTACATAGGAGGGTGATAGCCATCAGAGTCACAATAATATTTAGCACATGCTGCCTGCTAATGAAGCGTTAATGTCTGTGCACGTCAAATGAGAACCAGATAGGTTCCTCTCTCTCTCCTCTTTTATCCCCTCATCTCTGCTGCCCTCCCCTTGCACTCCGTCCACGTCTCTCCCCTACTCTCTCTGCAGGAATCACCATTTTAACTGCTTTAAGCCCTATGTCGCTGTTATCGGACGTAAACCTCTAATGCTACTTTAAAAAAAAAAAATTGAATCCCATGAAAAGTAACGTTTTGGACATAATGGTTTCCACCCGACAGAGACTCTATGCTTTGTCGTAAAGCCCACAGATGTACAAGCTTTACGAATGCCAGGGTTAATTAATGTCGTTAAAAGTTTGTTTTTTAGTTTGTAAATTGTTTCGGTGCGATTGGAGGAAAATGTTTGTGATTAGACATGTTTTTAGTTTTTACCTCTTCAACCTAATGTCTCTTTCTCTACTAATTCATACATAATTCATAATTATTAATTACTAATTCATAAATAAAAAAAGGAAAAATAAATGTTTTACATAAGTTAACACTTTCCCTCCCATTAACGAGTTACATGAGTTAATTGATGTAGAAGCCATAATGGTATTATATTTTATATATATATTATTTTTTAGGTATTAGTGGTTTTGTTTGTGTTGACGGTTAGTTGTGCTCTTCCGTCCACATTACATGGAACCTGTTGGGACAAAGAGGCATCTATATGACATTGTGTTATTTCCAGATCGTTTGTCAATGCAAATCTGTCCCTGTACAGGTGTGTGTCTGTTACATGCAAATCAGCCACTGGGACTCAGTGGAAAGTAACTACTAGGCTACCGTACTTATAAGTAAAAAAGAATTAGGTGCTTTTACTTTACTGGAGTATTTCCAATTTTCAATACTTTTACTTCTACTCCACTACATCTGAGAGACGATATATCATTATGATAATATTCTGCAGAACGAGTACTTTTACTTTTGGTATTTTAAGTATATTTTGATGCCAATACTTTTGTACTCAAGTGCAATTTTAATTACCAGTGTTTCTACATTGATACTTTTACTTAAAATTAAGTAAAATAAATTGAGTACTATTTCCACCACTGGCGCTACCCAATTCTCTCTTGTACTATACTACCTCACTGAGATCACTGAGCAGGGCCCACATTAAGTTCTGAGAACCTTATCTTCACTTAGTTCTTAGAGGTTGCGAGCTTACTGTATGTGTCACGTACTGTATGATGGTGAACTTGCATTAGATCTGCTATTTAAGGCACATGTACACTTTGGACGTATAAGCGAGGTCAAATGATTTCTATTAACTGCTTGTGACTTTTACTTTGAACGCTCTCAGACCACCCGCATAGCTCCTGATGTTGGATTAGTTTTATAGCTCATAAATAAGTTAGTTTTTATAGCTCTATGATAGAACATAGAGCTCATTAAGATAGCTCCTCTCAAGGCTTGTGTTTTTGTGTGTCCAACTGGCAGGTTTATGGAGTAGCTTTATGGTTTATACATTGTTTTATCAGCTTGTATTATCGTGTTCTGTGCAAACAGCCTGCATGCACAGACCACGGGACATATTTGGTTTTAAATGCTATCCAGTACCAAACCAAATCTTCAATGGTTAGAAAAACAATGTGAAGATTGTTAATAAGCAATGCAACTTAAATACGTACAGTACATCACTGTACTATTTATAGGCATATTATTACATACCGTTGCTGTCGAGGAAACCACCGAACTCAATTTTTGATGTTTTTGATTTATTTTTATAATTCTTTTCATAAATCAGTGCTATTGAACACCCTTTACGTCTGTGTGTTGTTTCGAAAATATTGAACCAATGAAAAGTAGTAAAAAGCACTTCGGAGAAGTTCGGACATTGGACCCTCAAACTGTCTGTTAAAACAGCTAACTCCACCACCTCTCCCCCTCTCATGGAAGTAATTGACAATATTTGAAGTCACAATACCAACTTTGATGACAGAGTATTGCTTTGTTTTCAAAATGTAAGGTTTTCTTCATTTCCTGAAAAATATATATTTTTCATTTCCTGAAAAATGAACATTTTGGAGTTAAGTGCAGGTTTCTTCTCGGCAGCAGAGATATGATAAAAATGCTAATATTAAATATTTCAATTTAATTCAAATGTTCAAGCTTCTTATTTTTTATCTTGCTCTTTCTGTCTGGCTTCACACACACACACACACACACACACACACACACACACACACACACACACACACACACACACACACCCACAAGTATAGGCTCTGCAGCCGCAAAAGGGCAAATGCAAATGATCAGAGAGTTAAACAAGGGGAGAAACCAGATCTGAACTCAGCTTATTTGGTTAATGCCATTAATGCGCCCCCCCCCCCCCCCCCCCCCCCCCCCCCCACACACACACACACATACACACACACGCCCATTCTCTACAGCTCTCTCTTGATGCACGTGCGCACACAAAAAGCACCTGCACAAAAGAAAAAGTCATTGTTTCAACTTTCCCCCGTGGCCCCTTCTCTCTGTGTCCTTTGGGAAGATTTACTAGCTTTTTTTGGTGGGGGGTTCTTTCACGCGGACCCACTCCCCCTCTTTAGACAGTCCCCCAACACCCCAAACTACCCCCCCCACCACCACCACCACCCTCGCCCTCCGATGCGAGTGTTCCCCTCTCTCTCTCTCGTCACTGCACAAACACAGCTGACAAGGGGTGGGGGACGCTTCCATGACACACTCACGTGCCGACCCACAAATCCCTCTCAGTCCAACAGCCAGCCAGCCGGCCGGCCCTGAGCGTGTCTGTCTGTTTGCGTTTGAAGCACTCTATAGTTTTTGTCAGTGTGCATACTGATGTATTTGATGTACAAATCCCCCTTGCCCCCGTGTGCCCTTGCCCCTGTGTGTGTGTGTGTGTGTGTGTGTGTGTGTGTGTGTGTGTGTGTGTGTGTGTGTGTGTGTGTGTGTGTGTGTGTGTGTGTGTGTGTGTGTGTGTGTGTGTGTGTGTGTGTGTGTGTGTGTGTGTGTGTGTGTGTGTGTGTGTGTGTGTGCGCGCGCAATTGTGCATGCGTGCACGTATTTTTGTTGCCGTCTATATTTTGGTCTTTCTGCCTTTCACTCTATACTTGCTAGTTTTCCCTATTATAGTTTTTAGTTTTTTTCTTTTTTTGGGGGGGGGGGGTTATGATCAGTAGATCTGATGTGATCGACAAACGCTTCCATCAATTAGCACTTTTCACAAAGTAATGTAGAAAAACATCTACAAATCTACAAAGTCATTGTAGATTTGATTGGTCACTAGAGAGACGGTCAGTGTATTGGACATCAGAGGGAAGTTTGTTTTGGAGCCGGCGTTAGCATCCATCAATCGTCTGTCTGGTCAGCCTGTCAGTCTTCATCATTCACTATATCTATCAGGTAGATCAATCCTCCTATGGGTCAAACTGGACTCACTTCAATACTTGTTTAAAACCTTTTTCCCACAGAGTATTGGATCTATCTTTTTTTTCGATCTTGTAAATTAGCCAGAGGTTCTTCTTAAGAATGGTTTGCAGACTAATGAACATTCACCATAGTAGCAGGATGTCGTCATTAAGTTAACGGCATCTAGATTGGAGAGACAAACAAATGACGTCACAGCGGCGTATAGTTGCCTTAATGGCATTGTCAAAAAGACAATGTGCTGTCATCTTGCACACATGTCGGTTCCTCATTGGTGCTTTATCTAAGCGTGACCTTTCCCCATTCAGACCATAAAGAGGTGATGGTAGGGGTTGAAGTTTGTCTTTGCTGTAGCTGCAGTGATGTTAGTTACCAGCAGCCTATTGACATGCAAACAAGTTATTGTCTTCTAGATAATGATGTCTGAAAAACCTGGAAATACAGAAATATTATATATACGTGAGCACACCGATGCTTGGCTGTTTATTCCTGTGTATCATTGTGCAAATTTGTGTACTGTATGTTTCACTGTTGCAGAAATGGTGCACATACTCTCATTGCCTCGCGTGTCAGTTGTAGATATTTGCATATCAGTGCGTTGTGCCCGTGTTGGTCTTGTGTTATTGTGTTGGTCTAGTGTTATTGTGTTGGTCTTGTGTTGTTGGAGCAGTCAGTGATGGATGTGGTGTCTCTGCTGTGGAGCTGTGGTGCATTAGAAGCACAGTGTTTTAACAGCCTCACTGCCCCTTTACAAATTGCAGCTCTACAGCTGCCTCCTGCAATGTGGCATTGCAGGTTAAGCACACACACACACACACATACACACACACACACACACACACACACACGCTCGCTCGCTCGCACACGCACGCACTGCTGCAGCCCTCCAGCTCTCCTCAGTCTAGGGGGCAGTAAAGTGGTTATCTCTCTCTCTCAGATCCTAATCTGACAGCAGCTCCTGCCTGTTGCCAGGTTACCCCTGGGGGGGTCAATCTCCATTTAAATCCTCGCTGCCTCCCTCCCTCCCTCCGTCCCTCCCCAACACACCCACCCGCCCGCCCATCAACACCAGCTCTGTACACCCTCTAGTCTCCACCCTCCACCACCCTCTTCCAGCCCTTTGCCTCTGGGCTGGCGATCCCCCTCCCTCCATCCTAATAATAATCTGTGCTTCTCTGCTTCCGTTTCTGGACGACTGCGACATCACACAGGGCAGACTTTGCCCGGCACATCAGGCGACACATGGACGGATGCCTTTGGAATCAATTGGCACTCAGACGTTCATAATGGGTTTATTTTTACGTTGCACCGGGGAAATTATCTGATGTTTCCTACGGTTTGAAAGTCAAGTAAAATGGAGAGAGTGACACCATTACAGCCACTTAAGGCCTAACTTATGCCGTAGTTGTATGACTGCATCATTGAAATCAGTTATTTACAATACAGTCGCACAACAGAGAATAAAATACAATTTCATGCCGTACAGTTACAGGCCTTTCGCAGCCCACTGCGATGAGAGTTCACATGATTTGCAGCCTGGCTGTGTGTACTGTGTAGCAGGGGGCATTGGGTCGGGTGGGGTGGGGGCTGGGGGTGCTGAGTGAGTTTGTTTGAGGGAAGGGGGCGGCAGGGGTCTCGGGCGGTGGCGAGACGGATGTGGGTGGATGCCGAGCGCCCAGCGCTGCTCAGACAGACAGACGGACAGACGGGGAAGTGATGGAGAGATAAGCGTAGTGCTGTGCGTCTGCGTTTGAGAGAACGCCGTGCTCCTCCTCCTCCTCTCCCTCGCTCCTCCTCTCTTCTCCGGGCCTGTGAATGGAGCTCCATTGTGCGTGTTGTCCGACGGCATGGCTTCCATTCTGACCCTCGTAGCGGAGGCCACGGGGTCAGCAGGGGTGGATGACGGCCCGCATAATTGCAGCGCAAACACAAAGGCGACGAGCCGGCTGATGGGAAACGCCACGGTGCCACGGTGCCACGGTGCCATGGTACTATGGTGCTATGAGCTACATCTTTTGTATGAAAGGTGCTATACAAATAACGTTTATTTTTATTATTTTTATTATTATTATGCTATGGTGCCAGCACGGCCTGGCCTGGCTGCCAGAGAGGACAGGGGCAGTGGTGGGAAAAGTACTTTTACTTACTTACTAAGTAAAAGTGCTAATGTAGAATTACTCTGTAAAGTAAAGTAAAAGTACCAAAAGTAGAAAGTAGTCATTATGCAGTCATTTCACAAGTTTTCATATCCTATGTATAAAATGTAAAAAGAAAATAGCGGCGCTACAAGCGATGCGTCAGATCGTGACGCTTTGTGTAACTAGTAACTAAAGTTTTCAAATAAATGAGGTGGTGTATTTGCCTTTGAGATGTATAGCGGAGTAGAAGTAAAAGTACTGAAAATTGGAAATACTTAAAATAAAATATACTAAGTTACTGTCCACCGCTGGACAGCGGACAGGGCCAGTCAGTTCAATCACAACTACTCCAGATGAGGACCGATCATGTGTACCACCTCTGCTTGGTTCTGATTGGACATCAGTCTGATCTCTTATCTCTGATGGCGATTGGCCGAGCCCCGGAGGCAAAGGAAGTTGTAGCCTTGTTTCCCATCGCGTGTGTGTGTGTGTGTGTGTGTGTGTGTGTGTGTGTGTGTGTGTGTGTGTGTGTGTGTGTGTGTGTGTGTGTGTGTGTGTGTGTGTGTGTGTGTGTGTGTGTGTGTGTGTGTGTGTGTGTGTGTGTGTGTGTGTGTGTGTGTGTGTGTGTGTGTGAGAGAGAGATAGAAGGAAGTATGGCTGTTATGAATCCCCTGGTGAGTGACTCCCTCGACCCCGTGCAGTTTGCTTGTCAGGCAAACATGGATGATGCCATCATCATCATCTACCAGCTCCACATGCCTGGAGAAGACGCAGCCCTGTGAGTCATCATGTTCCTCCACTGCAGTGCCTTAAAAAGCCATCCAACCAGCCCTGAGAGTCATTCATACAGTTAGCCTTTAAAAGCCATCCAACCAGCCCTGTTATGTGAGAGTCATGTACTTCCACTACAGTTAGCCTTTTAATAACATGCCACCAGTGCAACTATAAGCCAGAAGTTCATGGTGATGCAGGTTGGCTATATGGCCTGCATGGTGGCCTTGATTGCAGACTACCTCACCGTCAGAGCAGGTCAGTACACCGTACGTCACTCAGATGCGCTGGCGAACAACCCCGGCATGCTTTCCCGTTCATCCTATACTAGTAGTTCTCAAACTTGTTCATGTCAAGGACCCCCAAATCGACATTTATTAGTCTGCGGACCCCCATTTGAAAAGATATGCCAGGGACCCCGATAAGAGAGGATTTTTACTGCTCTAGCAGTGATTTTCAACCATTTCCATTTTCATTCGTTTGACATGCATTAGGCTACGGACCCCTATTTAATGGTATTTCTATCTCTGGGACCACAACATTGTAAAATCACTGTTAATTTAACTCTGAGAGTGTACAAATGGAAACAAATGGACCCTAATGGGTCCATTTGGTTCCATTTGGTATACGCTCTCGGAGTTACAGACCCATAAGGGTCCATTTGGTTCGTAACTATCACTAACTTTTGCTAGGGACCCCCTGGAACTCCCTCAAGTACCCCTAGGGGTCCCCGGACCCCATTTTAAGAACCAATCCCCTATACTAGTGGTTCTAAAAGATGTTTGGCTCAGGTCACTCCTGTAAATAACTTCTTCCTCCAAGAAAACCACACCGTCATATTATGCTATATACGTACATTCAGTATGTGAAACTTTACCCCTGTAAGATCCAGTGTGTCATGAGGAAAACGTGAGAGAATATCCCTTTCCATTATAGGAGAGAACGTTTTTACTGGGCGCTTAATCACTTGGACCCCAGCATCGATATTCTAGGGGTAACATCCGCCAAAAATAGCCTATCTACAAGATCTGCAGATCTGCTATTTTCGGGGGAAAAGACTTTCTGTACTGTAGATTGAAAAAGAAAACACCAAGAACAGTGCAGCTCACGTCCGTTATACTAAAGTCTAAACGGTGGTTAAACTGAAGTTCCAAGTATTCTGCGGCACCCTTTGGACGTGCGTCAGAGCACCCACTTTGAGGACCCATGCTCTGCACCTCTGACTTCTGCTGCAGCCGGGCAAACGTTCCACCTACAGATGTTCTCTGATGACGTGTGCATCGCCAACTGCAGCATCACGGATGACAACAAGGAGGAGTGCAGCAGAGCTGTGTAGGTGGTGTGAGAACAAGCACCTTCAGCTGCTGAGGAACCGTGTTCAGTTCGTCGACTGAAACTAGGATGAGAAATGTTCGTCACCTACCTTTTTTCTATGACGAGAACTAAATAAAAACTAAGCTATGATGACTAAAAATTGTGACAAAATATACTGTGAATTTTGTCAACAAAAACTAGAATAAACTGGTCGAGAAAAGATTTAGTTAGTAATCTAAAAGACAAGTCATTTTATGATTGGTTGTGTGCAGGACAGGTGTCACATAACGTCTTGTGACATGTTGTAAGGTTGTAGATCTGCTATTTTCGGCGTATATTCGGAGTATAAATCAGGCATTTCAACACCATCACGGGCACAGCCGGCAAAAACACATTTTAGTCAACTAAATCAACTGTAGATTTAGTTGACTAAAGTCTTATGGTATGTATTCAAGTATGGGACCTGGACTAAAATATGACGGTCGGAATGGAATTTTATTCAAAAGACTATGACTAAACTAAATCAAAATTTGCTGTCCAAATAAACCATGCTGAGAAAGGATAGCTCTGTAGTTGGAGTTTAACAATGTGGGGAGGGAGCTGGAAGTATAGGGATGGGACGATATGGTTCTTTTTTATCGTGATAAAAAAGCGCTTACAATAATCGTATCGCAGAGATTTTAATTTTTCACGAAATTGTCTTCCGTCATACTATTAAGTCTCTATGCTTGATAAAACGGGCCGATGAGACCTTAAGCGCATTTGGTACGCTATGATTTCACTCTACAGAAATCGATTTGATGTGTTGCAACACGTTACGCGTTGTGAGCGTGTATATCGGCTATTTTTGGTGAACGTTCAAAAGAAAGTGGTATTTGAAGTTTTAAGCATATTTAGATTATCGCGATAATATCATTAATCACAATAAGTTTTGCTACAATCGTGACATGTAATATTTTTCGTATTGTCCTGGAAGACATTCTGATGAACCCCTCCCACCTCTGTGATAAGCTAGCGGGGATGAGGAGCACATTCAGTCTCACTCTTATAGCCCTACTGGAACAAGACAGGTCGCTTTGGCCAGTCCTTTGTGCCAGTAGCCCTCAAGCTACATTTAAACAAGCCCCCAAAACCGTTTTGTTCTGTTGTTCTTGGATTTGTACTGGATTAATGGATCAGGTCTAATTATTCTTGATCCGCTTTATCACTACGTGTTTGGTTTTTTCCACCACTCTTTATGTGTGTGTGTGTGTGTGTGTGTGTGTGTGTGTGTGTGTGTGTGTGTGTGTGTGTGTGTGTGTGTGTGTGTGTGTGTGTGTGTGTGTGTGTGTGTGTGTGTGTGTGTTTTAGTGGTGCTAGCTGCTCCAACGGACAGCTTTGTGTGTATGTCTGTCTGTTTGAGCACATAATGTCTGTTTGTATCATGACCTGCAGCATGTCAGCTGCAGGTCATTAACCTCCTGATTGACACACACACACACACGCACGCACGCACGCACGCACGCACGCACGCACACACACACACACACACACAGCAGCGCTCAGTTCACATTGGTGTGATTTTTTTAAATAGTAGAAATAGCAGATCTAGCTTTGTATATTTTGTATAATTACAAATTATATATTTGTAATTACGTATGTTATTTGTCATAATGAGGTCAGTCCGTTGCTCTCCACAGGTTGGCGGAGGGAGTGTAGAGCCGAGGATTACATTAGATAATTGACACTGGATAAAAAAATGGGTTACAAAATCATGGGATAAAAATTATTAAAAAAAAAGAAAAAAGAAAATCACACTTGTGTGAAGTGAGCGTTGCATTTCATCACAATGATCACGTCTGATGATGTCAACAACATGATGTCCATAGATACAGTATGAGCACGGACGGACATACATACAGACATACACAAAGCTGTGGATAGGAGCGGCTGCACCGCTCAAAAATCCATTCATGTGTTCCACGTCAAACACAATTAAATCGTTAATCGATATAATTTGTGTGACAAATAATCGTCAACCAATTTTTTAAATTGTAACAGCCCTATTTACGTACGTCCTCAATGTGGACACTGGACAGCTAGGGCAGCAGAGTGTCCTTCATACCAGAGGGCCAGAGATTATATTCCTGTTTCAACTGGGATGAGAGGACCTTGGACAGGACAGGCATTCTAAGGGACTGTATTCTAACATTTATTTAGCCACCGTAGAGGGTCAATCTTAATCTGTCAAGAGATTTAGATCGGCAACTCCCGTTATGACGTGCAGCGTTAAGGAATGTAAACAAAGATGCACGCGTGCGACCGGAAGTGGAGCGCTAAAGGAGAGTTAATAGCTGACATCCTGTCTTTGCAATTGGAAGTGCGGGCGGTGCCCCCAGAGGCACATTTTTTTGTTTTATTTTTTTTGCAGATGGGTTCCCAGATTGATACATCCTCAATAGAAATGAAGAAACGCTTAATGCTGCATTCACATGGAATCAGGCAAGCGGCAGACGGCAAACCGGAAGTTATTTTAGTAGACGGGAGCAGGACGGTAAACGGAACAGGACGACATGGCAGCTCGGCAGCCAGAACCAGCGGCGGTAACGACAGACGGCAGAACGGCATCAATGTTAAAATATTGAATCTTTTACCGTTCCGTGCCGTCCAACAGCTTGCCTGATTGGATGTGAATGCAGCATAAGATGTTTAGCATGAACCCTATTGCGGGCATGTCATACAGTTACGTGTGTGTGTGTGTGTTGCTTACATGCATGTGCATGTAAGCGTTGTGAGCCTGTACCTCGTGCTTGCGCGCATGTGTGTGTGGGTGCATGCGTCCATGTGCCTATTTGACCGCTGTGCGTTCAGGCTTGCTCCTGCAGGTCAGCGTGTCAGTCATTGTGTGGTGTGAGAGGGCGTTGTTCTTGCCGTATCATCTGAGACCTTTTGGGCTGCCGCCCGGCCTGGGCAGGCGTGGCGTGGTGTGGGCAGCCTCCGTACCGCACCTCCATCTGCATGGCTGACTGATGCAGCTCCGTTTGATGTCTGCCCGGGAGAGAATAAGCTCCATTCATGAGCCCCCCGAACCACTGATGATCCCCCCACTCTGTTAACAAGTGAAACGCAACACTGCTCATATGCTGCTGCAGGAATGGACCGGGATGGACAGACATACATAGAGACAGATAGACAGCTCTGGGATATACTTTTATTGTGGGTCCATTTGGGTCACTGTTTTACTCTTTGAAGACTATTTCGGTATATAATAATAATAAACTAAAAATCATATTCCATTGCAGGCAGATCTGTCCGATTTCTCCAAGATTAATCATAAGCCATTAAGTCATGTTACCGGTGAAAAAAGGAATGCACAAAAAGGCAGTATTAGATGTGTGTGTGTGTGTGTGTGTGTGTGTGTGTGTGTGTGTGTGTGTGTGTGTGTGTGTGTGTGTGTGTGTGTGTGTGTGTGTGTGTGTGTGCGCGCGCGCGCGTGTGTGTGTGTGTGTGTGTGTGTGTGTGTGTGTGTGTGTGTGTGTGTGTGCACTCACGTGCGTGCGTGCGTGCGCATATAGGTTATTGAAGCCATAGACTTTGTATATCAGAGAGATCAGCTGTTGACAGGCAGGTCCAAGGTTCCCTCACAGCCTTTGTGCACTGGATGGCTGGAATGTGCAGGAATGTGGCCTAAGACAGGTGGAGAGGTCCTCCTCAACGACAGACTCCCATCACACCCCTTTTCCCCTTTTATTCTGGCATATAGTCTTTTGAATAAAACTCCATTTAGTTTTAGTCAAAGTTTATTTGACTAAAACTTGCCTTGATGGCATCATAATGGCTGATTTTACACTTGGCACAACACCCGGGTGCAACCAAACTTGTACTTTTCATTTGTTGACGAAATTGTCTAATTATATTTAGTCTTAGTTTTAGTTTTATCCGTGAGAAAAGGTAGTCTACAAACATTTTTCGTCCTAGTTTTATTCGACAAAACTAACACCGACACACACCTCAAGAAGACCCTGCACCAGGCACCCCCTGTTCCTCCTTTCTCTCTTTTGTGCACCCCCCCTCTCATTCTCTGAGTTCGACATGAATGACAGGAAACCGTTACCTCCTCTCCTCTCCTCTGCACACAGCGAGAAAAAGTGAGGGATGAGGGAGGAAGAGAGAAAGAGAGAGATGTGTTAGAAAAATGCTTGATTTAACATGTGGGAACGAGAGGCCAGGCGTTTCCTTTGATTCTTCTCCGCCTGCATGGTCCCTCTTCTCTTCCTCCTTCTGACTGATTAGCTTTGGAATCCATTCTCACCGCAGTCACATCTCCAGAGACGGTCCTATTCTGCTGCAGAGGGACCCACAGGAGCATCACTCCTTATCACTCCTCTTCCTCATTCCATGCCATGGTGCGTTAAGGTCACCTTATTATGGTACGTCAATATGCAAAACATGTGGGGTTCCGACCCACAGGTTGAGCACCACTGCCTCATAGTCACACCTGGTTCCTTGCCATGGTGCAAAGCAACAAGTTGATGCTGAGGAACTGACTGGGTGTTTTCTTTCCTCTCAACCATCAGTCCCCCCCGACCCCCCCTCTCTCTCCTCTCTCTCTCTCTCTCTCTCTCTCTCTCTCTTTCTCTCTCTGTGTGTGTGTGTGTGTGTGTGTGTGTGTGTGTGTGTGTGTGTGTGTGTGTGTGTGTGTGTGTGTGTGTGTGTGTGTGTGTGTGTGTGTGTGTGTGTGTGTGTGTGTGTGTGTGTGTGTGTGTGATTGTTATCGTGCACCGGTGAGATTATTACTTCCTGCAGAGACCTGGAGCTGTCTCCTCTTTCACTCTCGGTATGCTCTTTGTGCTCACAACAACAATTCAAGGCCAAAGAAATATTATCATTAGAACACGTACCAGTTTAACTATGATTTGATCCTAAAACATTACCAAATATTTATATAATCGATACAAATATAGTGGGGTTTTTTGGGCTCTTCTTTCGTTTTTGAGCGGTGGCACTGGCACACCATCTCCAACATGTGACTTTCTCTCTCCCTCTGTCAGACGCGAGGACTTGCAACGCACACTGTCCCAGGCAGCGCACCCCCGTGCCTCCGCCTCCCAGTTCTTCTGCGTGTGTATAGTGTCAACACACGCAGAGATGACAGATCAGAAACACCCACACACACACACACACACACACACACACACACACACACACACACACACACACACACACACACACACACACACACACACACACACACACACACGATAGAGTTTTGGTATGGAATGAACATAATAATTAGGCATGCATTTCTTTGCCTAAAACACTGAATTATATAAGAACCGCAATTGGAAAAAGCCTACACCGGCTCCCATGCATTTGTTGCAGAGACATCTATACATTTTCCTGGCCTATTGTTATTATGCTTAAATTATTGCTTTGGCTAAAACATTGAATCCCGCGGATAACGTATGTACATAAAACTACAGGCATTAATAACTACAGACATCAGTCTACCGCATATGTACAATAATAGCCTACATTTAACAAACAAGCTTGATTGACATTAAATAAGGTCAATACAAAAACTGCTACGAGGATAAAACCAGAAAGGCACTATAAGGATCTTTACATCAGGTATAAATTAAAAGGAAAAACGTGACAACACTATGGAAAAAGGGGCAGAAGAACTGGGAGGTGGAGGCGCGAGGGGTGCGCTGCCTGGGACAGTGTGAGTTGCAAGTCCTCGACTGTCAGACAGACAGT
>NC_136790.1:34348560-34416060 GCF_951216825.1 Electrona antarctica | reverse complement strand
GGGTCCTTCAAATTAAAACGTTTGAGAACCACTGCACACTAAATGGAACACAGCCTTAATTAGTATCATCGGTAACACCTGTGAAGGAAGTAGGGAAGCGGCCCGGAGATGAGTTATTCTGTGTGCATAGAGTCCATTAGAGGTGTTGTATATGCTCCAAAAATCGTGTCTTCTCAAGCTCAGTCAGTGTAAAAATTGACTCGTAAGGGTCACGGTCCCTTGGCTGAGTGGTGTTAACCGGTGAGGTCTCCCTGTGGCCTGTTTGTTTTCGTTCTGCCCTGTGAGAGACATCAGGCGGGCGGTGACCCCAGAGGTCAGTAAGAACACAGCTCTCAGCTCATTGGGTCAACTTTGTTTGACGTCTGGAAATGTAAGAGAGCAGTAACTCAAACCAGGCCTGTTAATCAAAGCTAATGCACGCTTGATGCAGTTGCATGTCCGTCTCTCCCTCCTCTTAAAGCTAGCCTCCATTACATGTGGCCCCGGCTTTCTCATTGCACATGGTAAAATACTTTAGTGTTAATTTAACTCCGGAGAGCGTATAAATGCGGACCCTTACGGCAGTGGTTCTCGGTCCAAACATGTTTTGGGGGGGGGGAGACAGTGACAGTGAAGTGACATTTTAAGGACTTTTAAACCCTTTTTAATACAGCAAAAAGGACAAATAATGGTCAAATAATATAAGAAAGAGGCAAATGTGAGCTTAGATGTTCTATTTTCACAATATTTATCTGTTGAACCGAGTCAAACAAAATGTAATGCCTCAACTCTTGTGTGTGTGTGGGGGGGGGAGGGGGGGGGGGGTCCCAGTTCAAATATGATTATTTTGGTGGGGGTCACAGCCTGAAATGGTTGAGAGCCACTGCCTTACGGGTCCGCTTGGTTCCATTTGTGCACTCTTCTGAGTTAAATAGTTCCTCCAGTCCAAACCCCTCCACCACCTACCGTCTCCCTGGTGGCGGCTCCGTTCGAATGGTTCCATTACCAGGACCCACCGAAACGCCTTGCCAGCCCCCCCCACCCCCCCTCCGACCCCGCTATACCCTCAGGCATCCCAAACCTCATTTACACAGACATGTTTAGCCAGCACAGGAAGCAACCCGCGCCCTTAACAAAATTAGGGTCCAGTGCAGCGAATGAGCCGCGGGGTCCGGTCTGCAGGGACCAATCACTGAAGGGCCTGGGCTCTACCACTTCCTACCTCAGGAGGGGGGGTCTAGGGGGAATGATGCGTTAGAAACAGTGAATCCTGGCGTGGCCCCCCTCGGCCAGGAGGCTTTGGGCCCGGCCAAGAGCTCAGCACCGCTCCTGATGTGGGCTAATACAGTCCATTATGGGCTTTATATGGGCCGGCCTCTTCCTTGATGTGCGGCTCTGATTGATAATGTAAATGATAAGGGCGGTAATGATGGTAATGTAAATGCACTCAGTGCTGTGCTAACCCATTGAGATCTAAATCCGAGACAGTGGTCCTCAAACGTTTTCATGTCGAGGACCCTCAAAATGATCTGGGTATTTAGCCGCGTACCTCACCATCTCAATTTCTTTTGTTCCAGGGACAAAACGATTTTAAAAACAATTGCAAGCTCACAGCGCGTCACTTCGTGCAGCGCTATGAGTTTGTAGATCTGCTATATTTTGAATAGCCAAAGTATAAAATGATGGTTAAAGTGGTTCAAATCTAAAGTGACACAGATGCATTCCCGGTCTTAACGCGCTAACAGAGCCAGGGTGCACGGCTTTCGCTGTGATCGCTATCTCAGCGGCGCCTGAGTAATTTGGCTCAGAAGTTTTTGCCCTATTAATGGCACTGTGCTTCTCCTTCTTCCTCTTCTCATCTCCTCTTTTTATTCTCTCCATCCCTCCCTCTCTCTCTCTCCCCATTCCTCTTTGGGTCTGTCGGGTCATGTGGCTGCTTTGCTTTCTCTCTCTCGTACAAAATGTCCTGTTTATTTAGTGGCCGGTGCATGAATCATATTCATACTTAAAAGTTGCATAAAGGGCGTAGATTTTGCATTAATGTGGCATATCTGAGCAACCTTGTGTCAACACATTCCTTCTCTCTTTTTGTTTTTGTCTCGTGCTGCTACAACAAGAGGAAGCAGGCAACACATACTGTAGCCTACTGTAATGCTCCACAGGCTTCAGATCTCCACCTGATAATAAGTCACTCCAACCACAGTGTGTAATAATACCTTTTCTTTTTTTGTGTTTTAAAATGTTTTGGTAACACTCCACTTATTATAATATTATCGGCAGATAATAGCATAAACATTTATTTAATATCGGAACATATCGGTATTGTTTTATTACGCATGCTGTTTTACCGACTAAACAAAAATCTGTAGCAGAACAAAACTTGTAGGGGCACTGTGGTACAGTCGGTATAGCGCTGCCGCCTCACAGCTAGAAGGGCCTGGGTTACAAATGTGGGATATATAATTTTTTAAGCTATTTTTTGGACTTTCTTGCCTTTATTGATAGAGTAGGTAGACAGGAAACGGGGGAAGACACACAGCAAAGTTTGTCGGGATTGGGACTCGAACCCGCGACACACTGACATTTTGGATTATCATGAGCCAAGGTGCCTGGACCGCTAATCCTTGTTTGTTTTACTGTCTGTTGAGCATTTATGAGGTCTGAACTACATATTATATTGACTAGAAGCCCGGCCTCACTCTAGCACCACGCCACATTTTTGTATTGCCCCTTTTTTTGGCAGCTAAAAAAAGTGGCATTGTAAACTGTAATATGTTCATCATGTTTGGCATGTTTGCACTATGAATACAAATATTTAAAACAATTTATTGTGCAGGTGATCGCCCGTAACTTCACACAGCTCTTGTTTACTTCCATTATAGATAATGTATTTTTATTATAGCTAATTTGTGAGTTATCTGGCTGAACTGCTGATTTGGAACGCATTTGCCTCAGGTTGTTCACATGAACTGCCAGGTATTCATTCATAAATTTTTCCACCACTGCCAGCATGTTTTCAGTGAAGGCCCACATGGGTCCCGAGACATGAACCGGAAGTAAACACGAGCTGTGTGAAGTTACGGGCGATCATCTTTTCTTTCACCCGCACAATACATTTTTATAAATCTTTTTATTCATAGTGCAAACATGACAAACATGACAAACATGATGAACATAGAGTTTACAATGCCCCTTTTTTAGCTGCCATACAGACAGACAAACCCTAGTGTTTTCAACAGTGAGCTGAAATTGTAAAAGAAAAGAATACCATACAAATTAATCAAACAATATAGAATCTATAACTGATAAGTAGACGGAAAATAAATAAAAGACTAATATTATTATTATTAATAATAATAATAATAAAAATCGTAATTATACACAAATGGAAGAAAAGAAAAGAAAGGAGAGGCACAAAAAGAACATAGAACCAAAGAGAGAGGAAGAAGGAATGGACTCGCATCAAAGTTCAACTACTACAAGTTCAAATTTACTACCAAACTACACCGGTATAGGTATAGTTGCAAAGTAATCCATGTGGGGTTGTCAAACCTTCCAAAAGTCCTGTTGCCTATTCTTAATGTTGCAATGAATTTTGTCTATAGTGTAATTGGATAGTTGACGCAATCTGTGAAAAGATTAAGAAGATCCGAGATAAATGCATTTTTGTGTAAATCTATTTACATCGAGGCGCGGACGGAGACGGACTTTACTTTTCCGGTTCATTTCCGTTTTTCCGTTTTTTTAACAACCTATAGAGCTATTCATATGTCTGCGAAGAGCTGTGGCAGTGAATGTGCGGGTCAGTTCATCCTGTAGGCGCGTGCAGTGGGAGACTGAAGACGACTATCTCCATTTGATTCCTGTTTAATATTCCACTGTTGTCTGTGGTTTCACGAGGACACTCTAACATCACAAGACCAGACCCCATGCACCCCACCTAAATGTGCTTCAGTATAACATCACCAGACCAGACCCCATGCACCCCACCTAAATGTGCTTCAGTATAACATCACCAGACCAGACCCCATGCACCCCACCTAAATGTGCTTCAGTATAACATCACCAGACCAGACCCCATGCACCCCACCTAAATGTGCTTCACTATAACATCACCAGACCAGACCCCACCCCACCCCACCTAAATGTGCTTCACTATAACATCACCAGACCAGACCCCATGCACCCCACCTAAATGTGCTTCAGTATGACCAGAAGACACTCTAACATCACCAGACCAGACCCCATGCACCTAAATGTGCTTCAGTATATCATCACCAGACCAGACCCCACCCCACCTAAATGTGCTTCAGTATGACCAGAAGACACTCTAACATCACCAGACCAGACCCCATGCACCTAAATGTGCTTCAGTATGCATCAGGGCCTGACTGCATGGCAGGGAGCTTCATGCAGGGGTCATCGCCATGATGGACAATTTTGTCACAGACATACAAAATGAGCGGACAATAATACTGTACACATGAAGAGATAGCCCTGAATGACCATAACAGGTCTGTCTGCCAGTGTACAAATGGAACCTGGAGACTTGACATTCAGTAACTGGGTCTTAAAAATAAAATCAAACATTTGTCCGTGTGCGGACATGTTGATGACCACTGGCTTCATGTGTGAGCTCTCTCTCTCTCTCTCTCTCTCTCTCCTCCCATCCCATCCAATCAGCTCTGTCTTCGTGCCCTCTGCTCAGGTAATTAACTTCTCCCTCCATCTTGATCCCCTCCACACCCACCGTCTCTCTGCTCCTTATCTGAGCTTCTTTTCAGACCGTTAGAACTACCCCCCCCCCCCCCCCCTCAGGTCTAATTCACTGGATAAAGGTGGTGAATAGGTAGAAGGCTAATTCCTACTTTATGTCCCACAGTACGACGGTATCGCATGGGGGAAAATGGCCCACATACACAAGCTCACAATGCGTCACGGATGCAACGAGCCATGGGCTTGTAGATCTTCTATTTCTGCCACACGACGCCAACATACGACAAAGTCTAAATGGGTCTAATCCAGACCTCCACCTCTCCTATCATCACCCACCTCCCTCCCTATCATCTCCTCTCTCTCTCTCACTCCCACTCAACCACTCTCTCTTTTTTTGTCCTCTTTAGCTTTTCGTCTGTGAAACGTGGCCCTACTTACATTTGTCTTTCTCTCTCTCGGGTTGAAGGGAGGTTTAGGAGCGAGAGATTGGATTAATTAGACATGTTATCCTGATCTGTAAAAAAAGGTGGCTTGAGCTGCGCGTGCACGGTGCACACGATCCCGATGATGAGGACAACACACAGACACGTGCACACGCGCACACACATGCACCCACACACACGCGCACACGTACACAAAAGCATGCGTGCACACAAGTGAGCGATGAGAGGTTAAATCTTTGACTTTTGGAACTGTGAGGGATTAAATAGAGAGAGCGTAATTACTTTTCCCTTCTCTGTGTTCATTTGTATTGCCATCTTGTTAGTCCTCTGTCACACGGCAGAGAGAAGCACGGCGAGGTCCCAGATCTCTGAATAAAGACCGAGCCGACACTTGACAAAGACCAGAGAGACTATAGAGAGAGAATGGTTTCAGTGTGAGATCAGCTCTCCTCTCATCTCTCTCTGTGACTGTTCTCCAACACTGAGGCCAAATGTAGGATTTAATTTAGGGGTGTTTCTTCTTATAACACAGGTAGGTAGATATCTGAATAGGAAACATTATACAGTTATGATCCCTGGCAGATAATCGCCGTCGTAATTGCCATATGTGATAATGGAGAAAAGGCTCTGATTGAATGTCAGTCAGATGAATTAAGGGGAGGTGGATCCTGTGTCCTCATGTCCTGTAGTCCAAGCTGAACACTTGCTCTTTTCCCCAAGCCTACAGTGGTTTAAAAGGTACTGACATGCTTTACTTAAGTAAAATTATCAATACTGCAATGTAAGAACACTCTGTTACAAGTAAAAAAAAAAAAAAAAGTCCGGAAATCAAAATGTGCTCGAGTAAAAGTATTGGCATCAAAATATCATCAATGATCGGCTATTTACAAATGGTCGAAGGGCTAAACTTTGTTTTGTAATAGTAATAAATATAGTAATCTACAGTACAATGTAACTACTAACTAAGGTTTTCAAATAATTGTAGTGTGGTAAAAGTACGATATTTGCCTCTGAGATGAGGTGGAGTAGTAATAAAAGAACTGAAAGTGAAATACTCCAGTAAACGCACTCAATACTGTAGGCTACTTAAGTACAGTACTTGAGTGCATGCACTTAGTTACTTTACACCACTGTCTTTATCTGTATCGCTCACTGTTTATATCACTGTTTTACCCTCTGACTCCTGGTGTGTGGTAGTTGCAGAGTTACAGGTCAAGTGTTAAGTGTTGTGTGAGTGTGTGTGTGTGTGGGGGGGGCTTGTTCCAGTTCGTGTGTGGTAAAGAGATGAGGTCAGATAGAAACTGTAAAAAAGGCAGTTGTTCCGGTTGTTTGTTTCATAATCCCAGATAATAATCCATTTGTGCTGGACATTTTAAGTGAAGGTAATAGACATGATTCTGTGAAATTGTACATTGATTTACGTTGTGTTCCATGAGTGCAGTGAATAAAACATAAAAACACAAGACACTATTTTAGTCAGTCCGAATCAGATGGAATCTGTAACAGTAATGATTGTCAAATCCACTGTATTGTTCCAATGTTAATTTATAAATCAAGTGGATTCACAATAGGCTTGACGTTGTCAGTGCTTTGATCATCATTTAGAAATGATAAAAAAATATATGTATTTCAACACTTTGTTAGAATACTTTTGTTAGTTAAAGCTACATAATTAGTTATGGGCCACAGAAGGTATAGCCTCCATAGCCAGACTAGTATATCACTTTTTATATATTTATATATTTTCTTTTTGCACCGTCAGATTGGTGTCTGGCCATGTGGGGCTACAGAAGCTGTGTTTTTAACATGTTAACAATGTGGTGCTGAAGGGCCCTGGCTGTCTTTAGAACAAGGTGTGTCTGTTTCTCTGTCTGTCTCTATCTATCCCAACAAAAGTATACCAATCAAAGTTCAGCTCAGTTCACGCGGCTATCTGCAAAAAAGAACACTACTAAGCTCCTATAAGCAAAATTATCAACATTAGCACACAGCACATGCATGCACATTTGCACGTTGGTACATCATTGGTGATGCGTACAAGATATAGGCTATGCATATTACTGTAATGGAAATGGAATACAGTATACAAGGATGAAGGAGCACTCGTAGCACTTGCCCTGACGACCTTGCAGGCTTATGCTAAGGCTAAAATGTAACTTAGATAGCATGTTATGTTAACAGATGCCAGGTCATTTGTAGCCCTGGCATCATAGTGTTGATAGTTTCAATGTACAGAATATAGATTTTTGAGGGGCGCCAGCCCCTCCTATACACAGGTTTAATGTTTGTCTTTAGTTCAATGTTTGTTTTGTAAACGCCACTGACAATGAAGGGAAAACTTGTCATATTGTCTCTTAATGGTGTTTAATGTTTGTGTTTGCACCGTTTGTTTTACATCACCATTACATTACCTAATCAACATGAGTTAGACTTTAATATATTAGCGCCCCTCACTTCACATGGGTGTGATTTTTCAATATTATACTGCTTAGACTGATGGTTCTTGGTTTACGTATGCATATGCATTTGATATACCTTGTGTGCTCCTTGCTTACTGTAAATCGCTCTGGATTAAGAGCGTCTACTAGATGCCTAAATTGTAAATTGTATGGATCTCCCACTACAGTGAGACTTAATTTTGTAGACTATTACACAGTCAAGCCAGTTATCCAGATTACTGCTAATTAATTCAGCTAACTGTCTGAAAGCCGTTTCAAATAGCACAGGGAAGCCATGCCATTATAAGACTCTGTTTCTTGTTTTACAGTATGAGAGAAGACCTGATGAGAGCCAGTTTTGGTAAACACTGAACCCATGTCTACAGTTTCACCATCGACTTCCCAATCCCAAATGAAGCCGATTGATTTAATAACAACATTGTCCAGTTGAGGGATTTGAGTCATACACATCCTCCATCATCGATGCCATTGACATACATTGCATAGCTTCTGAATTGGGTCCTCTTTCTCTTTTTCTTTTCTATTCTCTCCTTTCCGTTTCTCCCTCCTCCTCCTCTCAGCTTCAGTTCAGGGCTGCTTTTGGCTGTATCGTGTTGCTTGGACAAAGCTGTACAGATCTCTCCTCCGTTTACACCTCTGTCTATAGCCCAGGACAAAGAACTGACTCACACACCCTCTACACACACATCTTCCTCTCTCTGAGTGGCTACTGTTTACCAGCTCCACGCCTAGCCGCACAGCCATGGTTCTAGGGCCAGAGAACCAGGGTGGTCTCAGGGCAGGCAGCCACCAGAGGCAGCATCTCAAAAGCCGGGGCCGCCACGGTATGAAACACATGATCTAGCCCTAGGTCGTTCCGAACAATAACCATTCAAAGAAACATTTAGAGTCCTCGCTTGGAGGTCCGACGTTCAGCTGTTCATGCCACGGAGCCATCTTGGATCGTGTTCCGTTTGTGGGCCGAAAAGGTCTCGGTTGAAGGTCTCCCCCCCGGGAGACCTGTAATGGATGGAATAATAAAATGACAAAGATAAAAGTAAGAAAGTGAAAGACGGAGAGAGGTGAGTGAGAGAGAGAGGGGGGATAAGGAGAGGGGAGGGAGGAGGCAGGAGATTACTCACGGCGCTTATCTCAAAGAGAAGGTTGGTTTGGATGGAGAGAGAGAAATGGGGGAGGGTGAGGTATAGCCATGGGTTGGCTCCATATAAGACCAAGGATCTCCACTGCTCTCTGATGTTCATGTGCAATGACTTCACACAGAGATAAAATATAGAACCGCCTTTCATCTCTCTGCTGCTCTCTATCCATGGCAGCATCAATCCTCCTCTGCCATGAGTCGCATCCATCCTCCTCTCTCCCAGAGGTGGCAGTAAGTCACGGTGGGGCACACACAGCCCATCATTTCAGTGACTAAAACTATGACGAAAAATGTTCGTCGACTGCCTTTTTTTACTGACTAAAACTAAATAAAAACTGAGGTCTGATGACTAAAACTAAGACAAAATATATTGACAATTTTGTCAACAAATAATAGCCTAAAATTCACGGACAGCGTCATTGAATCCACGTTATGAGTCTGGCCCCGCCAGGCTACTAGTGGAGAAGAAATCCAGTAGAAATAAAAGACAAGTAATTTTATGTTTGGTTGCACCAAGCCATTGATTGGCCATTGAGAGCCAAGTGAGAGTACGTTGATCACTATGAATGAATGTCTCTAATCTAATCTCCTACTGTGTATATTCAGATGTCCATCATTTCCTTTTCACACTTCTGCTTGCATTCACGTGGAAACGGAGCATGCCGTAGAACAGCAGTGAAAAAATTGTCCTCTTCTTTGAGATGAAATGGGTTCAATCATTCTGTACCTGTCCCCCATTGCTCCCCACCTCTACTCTCCCTAACAAGCGGACCGGTCTAAGATTACCCACTAAAACCCAACAGCTTTGTTGGCATGACAAAGAGAGGAGCAAGCACTCAAATGACACACCATAGAGTTGCATAAAACAACCACCTCCCCTATATACAGGCACAAAGAGAGGCAGTCATGTAACACACCAGCTCTATCTCTCTCTTTGTTCAGGGCGCACTCTTTCGCTCTGCGCCTTTGTTTTGTCTTCATGCGTTTGGTTTTTTTTTATCCGCCCTCCGCCGCTAACACCTTCTTCCTTTTCTTATGGGTCAAGTCATCATCGTAGTCCTCCTCTTCATCGTCTTCTCATTACTGATATAGGTTAAGTATAAGACTCAGATGTCTCCTGGGACTTGCTTTGGTGAACCCTGTGGCTTGCTGGTCGTGGGCTCAATTCCTCCCTGCATTGTGCCCCACAAGTTTGTCCTCAATTGATAGTTGGCGTGCAAAATTTTCATCAAATTTTCCTTAATGGCTGAACGGAAAAGGAAATCCTTCTAAATGTGATTCTAAATGTGATGTTAGGCCTCACGGTATGCTATGCTATTATCAGGATGACTTAGCTGAATTCCTAATGCTATCTGACAGTTTGAATGTGCAGATGATTAGTCATTCACTGTGTGACAGATGGTACAGATTGCCGTTACGAGGCATTCCCAAGGGGGGGAAACAGAGAGGAGAGAGTGATATTGAAGGGAAGGAGGAGGGATTTAGAGGATGCGTGTGCTTATCACAATATAAAACAATTCCCATTTCAATCAGTCACAATCCATGCAGAAAATATCACCTGTTGCATAGCGCTGCAATTCTTATATTCTTTGAAACATGGCTTGCCGAAGCCTCCATATTTTCGTCAGGTGAAACAACACAGCTTACCATTGGAATTGCATTGCTGAACCTACACATTGTTACATTTAATGTTTTTTTCCCGTCATAGTGCAACATTTGTGAAAAAGTGGCCGCCAAGCGCCAAATATTCTGAACTTTCTGCGATTCTGCCAATAATTATTATTTTTTTATTAATTTAGTTTTTGATTTGTCTAGTCGTTAGAAGTTAGTTTGAAGAACCAGACGTTTTTCAAGCAGATCATCAGATGAGACGAGTTCAAGCCTAATTGCGTCTAGATTTAGAATGCCGTCTGTCAGTTTTTCAAGTTTTTCGGGTACGTCACTATATAATATGATTTTCCCAATAATTATTCTTTGACACACACTTCCGAGTTGATCCCCTTCCCCTATTAGTTCATAAGGAAAGGACATGGTGTATGTGTAGGAAGAAGAAGAAGTTGGACCTTTTCATCCCAGCATTAAAACGGTACCCTTCACACATGATTATTGTCTCATTGACCATATTCACACAGCAGCCATTTTGCTCTTAAGTCATAATTGGGGTTGGGGGCGGGGGGTGAATATACGGTCAATGGAGGAGGGGACAGAAACGACTATTGTGACGGTGACATAGCAGTAACAATTTGTTATGGATGGGTCGCTTTGTCCTTTCCCTCTGGGATGTCTTTACTTACATGTAACTGGATTAGAATGGACAGATAGAATTTGGGACGAGTGGCGGGCCCATGAGTAATGACATTAATACCTGGAGCCATGAGCACTAGTGGTCCGTGCTCAATCCAAACCCACTCAGCCACGATGGACTGGTGATAAAGACTTTCAAATGATGTGCACTTTGCCCTCTCTGCCCTCCATGTAATTACCTTACATTTTAGACTGGCCAATTCACAGTCTATAGGTGGGGTTGGGGGTGGAGGCACTTACATGTATTAGCATTGGCTGTTTCTAAGAGTTTGGGTTATTGTAATTTAAAGTCAAAGTGGATGGAAATATCGTGGTAAACGTATAGTTCCCACTGATTGATTGCATTTCCGCAGTCGGTCAATAAGAATTGACGGGCAGACTGGGATATTGTTGTACCAGTTGACTGAGCATACTGTGCTTTAACATTTTTGTTCCCAGAACAATGAGTGATTATTATGGCTCATATCAGCTTATCAATTTAGGCCCTCTGAAGACTCCTGTAAAAGGTAGAACTCCAGGAGACACGAGGAGAAACAGGAATGTAGTGGTAATAATTAATTTGTACGGTACAATCTCACTGTGATCTCCAGTAAGTAGCAGTAAGTACAGAGACAGCCTGATAACCTTGCTGTCTGAAAGCCTCCGCTATCAGTTAAAGGAAGACATCATTAGATTAACGAGACCCTCCCTCAGACCTAAACATCTGATCTCCAACTGATACACACCGATATTAATTACTAAGTGCAATTACAGGTTTGATAGACGGTAACATGGCAATTAGACTCAATCACAGACATGTCTCGCAGTCTTACAGTAACATCGGTTGTGACTGTATATTAGTGTATAACCTTCTACTTCTTTATAGGAAGAAGCATAGCAGATAGCTCGGTGTGTTTACACTATTTGAACAGAGATGTGCTGATAGAGTTAGTATTATATGGTATTATATTATCTGACCTTTTACTGTATGTTCGTTGGCAGAAGGATATGAAAATCATGTATGAAATGGTGAAAAAGCCGCGGATAAGATGCTGGCTGGGATTATGGATATGTGGGGATCTGTCTGGAGTTTGGCTGTTGGCCAGGGGAGAGGGGAACTTACTGTGTGTGTGTGTGTGTGTGTGTGTGTGTGTGTGTGTGTGTGTGTGTGTGTGTGTGTGTGTGTGTGTGTGTGTGTGTGTGTGTGTGTGTGTGTGTGTGTGTGTGTGTGTGTGTGTGTGTGTGTGTGTGTGTGTGTGTGGGGTCCCTCCATCCGCGTGCGAGTGCTTGCTCTGGCAGTTCTGGACACTCGGATGTCCATAATATGCCTATATGGGCCTATCGGTCAGATCGGCAGTCGGGTCACATCCCCGCATGCGTCGAGTTTGTACACTGAATACACTAGTATCCTTAAATATCTTCACGAGTACAACTATACCCCAGCACCGAATGATTATGCCGCTGATCTAATGAAGCAGTTGTACAGCTTCAAGATGGTTGACACGTCACATACTTACATAACTCAGTTAGTAATGCTGTCTCTCCAGCCACTGCCCAACAGGCTTCATCGAATACAAGAACGCTTCCCCAAGTCGCCCCAGTCAAATCCGGCGACCTCGGAATGGTCGGACCCAAGTATTTCTGGCCACAAAAGTCCATTCGCCCCAGTCAAATGATAAATCGGGTAACCTCGGAACAGTCAGACCCACCAGGTATTTCTGGACACCAGAACCGTCTCGAGGGTAGTGACTGAGACTAGGGA
Organism: Electrona antarctica; assembly: GCF_951216825.1. NCBI lineage: Eukaryota > Metazoa > Chordata > Actinopteri > Myctophiformes > Myctophidae > Electrona > Electrona antarctica. Next base: position 34,403,280 of record NC_136790.1, on the reverse strand, counting down.
GGGGGCGATGAGACTAGGGAGGGGGCGATGAGACTAGGGAGGGGGCGATGAGACTAGGGAGCGGGCGATGATTTACAATTCTGTCCCTATTGGGACATAACTCGAATGGCGCTGCGTCGGATGAAGCAGACTTCACAACGTTCGTCATGACGGAGACTCTCGTCTGAGCTCGCTCTCCGGTGCCTCTCGTGGCTCAAGTTTGCTTCAGACTGTTTTTTGCTGACTTAATATCAGGGGCTGTAGTCTGTTCTCACCAAGCGCCCAGTGGTCCGCCTCCCTGAAGAGGCCGAGCATTCTGTGCCTTTTGGGACGAGCGCGTTCCCGTTACCACTTCATCCAGTACACAAGTAGCACATTGATGTAACCAAATGGACTTGTTACAGCACATTTGTACACGAATAGCTCAAGTAACAATGTGGAATTTACTGTGTACGCATGTGGAAATCCTCAACATTTAAGCCAAATTGGAATCAACTTAATAGGAATCCTGTCATTACAAGTAGAACAGTTACAGTTGAAGATATTAAACTGGTCAAAATTAGAAGGAAAGACAAAATGAGGGAGGGATGAGAAGGAGTACAGTAGCTACAGTAAGTGTAATTAGGTTGTCTTCAGAATTGTAATTGTTTCATTAGTCAGACAGACCCATCAAGGTGTAGAAGAAGAGGTTTTTAACACGTGATTGGATGGCATCAACTCTATTAAATAGCAAATGTAAGGCTGCTGATTTGCGTGCTATTCCTAAAATTACATTGCCATATGCTTTTGATTAAAATGAATGTAAGTATAAGTTGAGCCATTGTTGGTAATGTGCTGCTGGTGTCAAAGAAGCAGTTGCTTAAATGTTGTTTGAACAGAGGCGTGCAGGCATGAATGAAGAAGACTGAAAGCAGGGGGCATTAACACAGAGGAAACAGCACTGTTCATTTGTCAGGAGACGGATGGCAGCCATTGAGAGGAAAAGCTTTTAATTTGGTTCTGGTGTGGTAATTAGGTTTCAATTCGCTTCGCTCACTAAGAGGAATGGAGGGGCCTAATGAAGTTAGTCATCTCGCTGTGTGTTTGTAAGTAACAGAGAGAGAGAGAGAGAGAGAGAGAGAGAACGAGAGTTGGAGAGAGAGAGAGAGAGACAGAGAGAGTACGCATGTTTCCCCTCTTGCTCTAATTCATTGTGTAATGCTGTTTATTGAGGGTATCATAGTGCTTTTTATGCATTAGTTAAATGGACCCGGCACATTACTGTAATGGAGAAGGAACATGAAAACAGATCCACTTCACCCACCTCTCTCCCCCTCCCTCCCTCCCCCCTCTCTCTCTCTCCTCCCACTCCTTCTCTCTCCCCAGTTCTCTCTCTTTCTCCCTACAGTAAGTCTCTCCCTCTCTCTGTGCCTCTGTCTTGCTCCCCCCTCTTCCCTCTCAAAACTGTCTAGACTCTCTAGCTCTTTGGAATCATAGCTCTCATTTTTTGCTCCAAAATACTCTGCCAAGAAGAAATGGATGCCAGCATTGGCACAGGAAGGGTGATCGCTGGCACATTAGCATAAGTGTGAGATTATTTTTGGTTTAACATAAAATATTAAAAACAATTTAGTCAGTTCATTGAATTGCCCTCGCATCTGTATGCAAATTACATCCTTCACATAATTCTACATACATTCAAACTCTGAACTTTGACAGGGGAGGGAATCTGGGAGATAGGTGAGTCTAATGATCATGACAATGTTCTGATGAGAACGAAAAAATAGTTTGGAGGAAGAAGAAGTTATATGGACAATGGACAATCAAAATCTGTTGGATGAGCATGGTGTCATAATTAAACATGACATGGATACAGCACACTAACTATAGTCTGCACGCACGCACGCACGCACGCACGCACGCACGCACGCACGCACGCACGCACGCACGCACGCACGCACGCACGCACGCACGCACGCACGCACGCACGCACGCACGCACGCACGCACGCACGCACGCACGCACGCACGCACGCACTCACTCACTCACTCACTCACTCACTCACTCACTCACACACACACACACACACACACACACACACACACACACACACACACACACACACACACACACACACACACACACACACACACACACACACACACACACACTTTCCCCTTCTTTGCTGACTACCTGCCTCTGCACTGATTTGATGTCAGTATAATATCAGAGCTTATATTATGCAGAGAGGCAACAGAGCGTGGGAATCTCAGGTTACACAACCCTTCCTGGACGGACGGAGGAAGACAAGAGAAAGGAGAAGTGCAAGTAAGAGGAGAGGAATAGAATAGGAATAGTGTTTCAATATTATTATAATTATAGGGCAGAAAAGTGAAGACGGAAAACTAAAAAGGACACAAATTGTGATTGGCCAGAATGAGATGATGTGATGTATGATGATACGAGATCATTAAGCTGTGTCCATTAAGCCATGTTCCTTGTCTGCTGTGGATTGCTTCATTATCCAATCCGTTGCCAGCAGGAACAAGAATGGCGATAGCAGGCGACCCTGAGGTGCCAGTGAGTTGGCCCTCATGGATCACCCTGCAGGTCATTCCCTGGTAGGTGTGAGTTGGCCCTCATGGATCACCCTGCAGGTCATTCCCTGATAGGTGTGAGTTGGCCCTCATGGATCACCCTGCAGGTCATTCCCTGGTAGGTGTGAGTTGGCCCTCATGGATCACCCTGCAGGTCATTCCCTGGTAGGTGTGAGTTGGCCCTCATGGATCACCCTGCAGGTCATTCCCTGGTAGGTGTGAGTTGGCCCTCATGGATCACCCTGCAGGTCATTCCCTGGTAGGTGTGAGTTGGCCCTCATGGATCACCCTGCAGGTCATTCCCTGGTAGGTGTGAGTTGGCCCTCATGGATCACCCTGCAGGTCATTCCCTGGTAGGTGTGAGTTGGCCCTCATGGATCACCCTGCAGGTCATTCCCTGGTAGGTGTGAGTTGGCCCTCATGGATCACCCTGCAGGTCATTCCCTGGTAGGTGTTTTTGTAGTGTTAATGTAGCCTAACCAGTGGTGTGTTCTACTGCTATACACCTAGTACAGATGTGCAAGGTTTTTTAGGAAAAAAAGCATATACCGTCTGCTAATCATTTCATCCATTGATGGAGCATATAGCTTATACATCGGCATGTCGCACAGGGAATAATTATAGTATAGGCCTACCATCTAATCTGAAAAAGTGTTAAGCATTGAGCTTAACACTTGAGCCGAATGTCTGTTTATCAGCGAATGTCTGTGTTAGTTTGTGTGTGTGTGTATATAGCTGTGTGCGTGCATGCGTGCGTGCATGCGTGTCACTGGACCCAGTAGCACGTGCGTGCGTGCGTGCGTGCGTGCGTGCGTGCGTGCGTGTCACTGGACCCAGTAGCCACATGACGACCCCTGGGTGACCCCTGAGATGTGTGTAGGCGCCAGATTCAGTCTGACTGTTGTCACATGATCCCTTACCACACTCACTCTCACTCACAATAGAGTATTAATCTGGAGAACACACACTGTCTCTCTGATCTGTGCATGCACGCACACACTTTTGGACAGAAACCTCCTATCTCCATAATCTAACTATTTGTTTTGTTTTTTCGTCAAATTAACAACCTACTTGATCATAATGCAGCACTGGTTTTCAACCCTGTTCATATCAAGGTCCATTATTTATTCGTCATTTGAGCCACTGACAACCATTTGATGAGATTTTGCCTCTCAGACCCAAAACTTAAATATTAAAATATTGTGTTGTTGGATACGGTTTTGTCCACAATTCCATGCTGTATTGATGTGGTACCACAGGAGAGATAACAGGCAAACGTTGATCAAAATAACAATTCTTCTACATTCTCTAATTGTGTAGACTTTTAGTAAATTAAGTAGTGCAGATGTTTTACAATAATTTAAGTGTAAAATGAGTGTAGACATAGATATTTAATAAGGGTCCATTTGGTTACCAACTATCCATCATTTAGCTGGGGACCACTTGGAACTCCCTCAAGGTCCACTAGTGGTCCCCGAACCACTGGTGGATAACCACTGTGTACACTCACTACACTGTACAGCAGCACACAAAAGCATCAAAAAGTATTTTAAGCTTGTAGATCTGCTACTTTTGATGCTTTTGAATTTGAAGGTAACAGGACAACTCACCCTTTTCCGATTTAGCTCCCGGAATTGTACCCAGTGAGGGGTGGGAGAGGCTGGATGGCAGACGGCTGTGGAACTTGAAGGACAACGGGCGTGCGTTTATGAGAAACAACAAAAATAAAAACTTTGGCAAAAAGAAAACAGAAGTCAACAAGAGGATAAAGGAAACATTCAGTCCAAAATGTCCAGTTCGCTAATTCACAACTGTACTACTTTGGTGTTGAAACTTAGTATGCAGACAAGCAGCCTATGTACAAATATAATTTATGGAAAGGCTACTACAGTGATGTCGGTTCACGGAAATTGTTGTAGGCTATGTGGAGATTATCTGACGAAGTACCATTTGAGTAGGCATAACCTAACATAATATACTAAATTATACTAAAGTGTTTACAGTACAGGGTCAATATAAGTAAAATAATATAGCTTTTCCATAGGAGTATCTTTTAATATTTTTCCAAAAAGAATACAAACAGCCAATGGCATATTAGAAGTTATCCCCCTCACTGGGGAAAAAACCGGGAGGAAAAACTGGCAAGCACCAGGTGAGTTGTCCAGTATTCAAATTTTAATCCTGAAAAGTTACTGTTTCGGACATATGAGGTTTCCACCCGACAGAGACGATATATACACAACATGCACAACATGCTCTGATTGCCCTCAGACACCACTTTGTTTTACTCCACCAAACATAGTCAGCTGAAGGTGAAATGAAACATATTGAAGATGATGTATTCTTCATCCAGGCAAAGCCAGGTTCTCTGGTACTAATTACTAAATGTATCACCTTTGTATTTTTCTCTCTGTTTCTTTGACCCTCTCTATTCTCACAGTCTCTGTCTGTCCATCCCCCATAATTCCCTCTGGCACGCTGCTGCACTATCTCTCCGCCACCGCCGCCGTTCTCTCACTGTGTTGACTCTCTCTCCGAGGCTGGCGGTCATTAAGGGATTAACGGGGTCAGGAGACGATTGAGTGGGCTTGAAGTGCAATTGCAGGCTCACTTTCACTTCTGTATAAATAGACGGCGTGTGTCCTCTGTCAGTCATGTCACACAGTCACACCTTCACCCCCCACCCCACCCCACCCCCCAATACACAATGGCAAAGCTGTCCATGGAGTTTTATACATCTGAACTGAGTGCTTAAAATAGGCACGCACGCACGCACGCACGCACGCACGCACGCACGCACGCACGCACGCACGCACGCACACACGCACGCACGCACGCACACACACACACACACACACACACACACACACACACACCCCACCCATCACCTGATGAGAATATTTATGTCCATATTAAGTGCGGTGCAGTGGGCTTATACTTCCTCCTGTACCTTTTCCACCATGTCTCCCACGCTCACCAGACCCGTGCAGGGCCCCTAGCGTCCCAGCATCCTTGGTGTGTGGGCTGACTCCAGCCTGACTTCCTGTTATAGAAATGAGCGGAACCGTGCACAACCCCCCCGCCCCCCCCCCCCCCAATCTCCCCCCCCAACGCACACACGCCCTTCACCGCCAGCCCCGCAGCGGCCGTCTCTATATGATTGTGTGTGTGTGTGTGTGTGTGTGTGTGTGTGTGTGTGTGTGTGTGTGTGTGTGTGTGTGTGTGTGTGTGTGTGTGTGTGTGGCTGTGCTGCTCGCTTGCTTTGCACACACAATGGAGTCTCTCTGCGCAGAAAGACGCATGACCAGCCAAAATGGGCCATGAAAGGTGAATGGGTTCTGTAATTTCAAGACACACGCAAGGAACACACATGCCCCACACACATGTGCGCACGCTCGCACACACACGGAGAGTCTCCATGGTTCCCAACCATATCGCGTCACACAATCTGTGCTATCTGAGAAAGTGTATTGTAATATACACTGCAAATTATGTATAAAAAAAGAAAACCATCCACTTTTATGAACAGAGAGCGGTGAAGTACAACATTCCCAGATCTAAATGTCAGACGCCTTTACATGGAACAATTACAGGGAACAATTAGCCTGATCTCGTCTAGTTTACTTTTGGATCCCACCCTTGCATGAAGGTGAACGACCATTCCATATCACATTAAAGCTACTTTAAAGCCTATATGCCCTCTCGCAATGTAATTACAGAGATGGCTGAACTACATAAAAAATGGCAGCTCATAAAGTGTCCAATCTGGTCTGCTTCAAATAACTTTATTGACATTGTCAACCAGTAGTTTTCTACCTGACACTAGGGTCTAACTGTCTCAATGGAAGAGTAGGGAGGGCCACCTCCACCCACTGCTGATGTAACATATACTCTACCAATACTGATTGTTTAAAATAACATTTTGTTCATGTAAATCAGTCCCTGAATGCCGCGTTGCTACAGGGAGTTGGCCACATGGTACAGTAGGCTACAGTATGTTATACTGTAAGGTAGGCTATGACTTGGTGGCCTTGTGATAAACGCTTATCGGGTATCTTTAGGTCCTGAAGGAAGGTAAGTGCTCTCGACTAAGATATGGGTTGCGCGGAAAGTGGAGATGAGGTTGTGGAGTCAAGCGAGGGGTAAAATAACACTTGATTACAATGTAGCCGAAGTAGTGATAGTTATGGAGGTGTAACCAGAGTGCCGTACAGTACAAAGTATAATGTGGAGATGGGAGGGGAGGAGACGGGAGGATGATGAGGCTGAGGTTTCAGAACATGGACTAATAACCCCGCAGTGTCACTCAATCCCGGGCCGATTGTGCCGTGAGCCCCGGCCCGCGTTGTCACGGCAATCTGAGCGCCATTCTATGCGTGAACGCCCCGAGGCGCTTGGTTTTCTGAAGGAAGCATTTTCTTAAATGACAATAAAAAAGCACAATAACAGGGTGTAAACGAGCAGTTTGATCATGTTGGTTTCACAAAGCACCCAGTTTAGAAGAGAAAGATGGATTTCCTCACGGTGTGTCCTTGTGTACATGCGAGGGACTGTGGAAACCACTGTGTGTCCTTGTGTACATGCGAGGGACTGTGGAAACCTATAATCACTGTGTGTCCTTGTGTACATGCGAGGGACTGTCTGTGGAAACCTATAATCAATGTGTGTCCTTGTGTACATGCGAGGGACTGTGGAAACTTATAATCAATGTGTGTCCTTGACTCCTTGTGTACATGCGAGGGACTGTGGAAACCTATAATCAATGTGTGTCCTTGTGTACATGCGAGGGACTGTGGAAACTTATAATCAATGTGTGTCCTTGTGTACATGCGAGGGACTGTGGAAACTTATAATCAATGTGTGTCCTTGTGTACATGCGAGGGACTGTGGAAACCTAGAAATCAATGCAAATTCTCAGATCGATTAATCTATGAGAAGCTCACAGGTGGACGCATTCATACCAATATGGTTAGATTTTGAAGAATGCTTTGTTCTTACTAGATCTCTAGTCCCATCAGTAGTTTTTCATTACATTTGTGTGTGTGATGGTAAAGGTCAGAGTGCCCATGAGTTCAGGCTGGAGTAATTGGCCAGGCTTCAGTGAGGCACGGACCGACGTTGACTCTGTCACTGTTGCAGTGGCTGTCTGTCTGACAGCTACACAGTAAACACATTGTGTGCCCCAAAACACTGCCTAAATCTCCACAGTGCTGCTCCGACCATTACTTTGTCCCTCATTCATTTGTCCCTCTGTCAATCACAAGTCCTTGCAGAGGTCAGACAGGGTAGGGGTAGAAGGTGCTGCTCCTCTTGCACTAGGTATGTTGGCTTGATTGTTTAATTTATGTATTATGTATATGCTGTACGAGTCACCTGTGTACCTTATGGTCTTGTATTGTTATTGTATTGTATTCATGTATGCTGCAGTGCGGGTCTTTGTGTCCATGAAGACAAATTTGGGAGACAAAATAAAGTAACCTTGAACCTTGACCCATGTCATGATATATAGTGACATGGCTTGTAGTCTTTAGCCAACTCGACCCCCTGTATCATTCAGCTTTAAGATAGGCCTACATTAGCAAGTTCAATTACAGGACCCATCACTGTATGTTGTACAGCATAGTTGAATGGCCATCCCGTGCTATGCATACATATTTATTTTTTATAGTACACTGCCCAAAAGAGGAAAATATTAATATTTGGAGATAAAATTCCTTCTAAATATAGTTCTGTTTTAATAGTAAAGCTCCATAATATTTTCTCACACCCCACCTGCTCATCAGCATTGCTGTTTCAGCACATCATCAACATTCAATTTCCTTTACGTTCCTTTCCTTTTTGCGTGTGTGTGCGCGTGTGTGAGAGAGAGATCAACATCAACAACAACGCTTTCAAGAACTGATTCATTCTTGGAATGGTCAGGTCTGGAGGGAATAACTGGTACCATTCAAAACTAGTCACAACCGTCCACCCTACTCTGTCTGTATGGCATGAAGCACTTTCACTAGTTATGTCATAAAATGGTAAATGGTGCATTTATATAGCGTCTTCATCCAAGGCGCTTTACATTACATTCACCCATTCATACACACATTCATACACCGATTGCGGCGGAAACCATGCAAGGTACCAACCAGCACATCAGGAGCAATTTGGGGTTCAGTGTCTTGCCCATGGAACTTCGACATGTAGACAGGAGGAGCCGGGATTCGAACCGCCGACCCATGGATCATTGGACGACCTGCTCTACCTCCTGAGCCACAGCCGCCCCATCAGATAATACCTCACATGTACTTGCATGTCATACCTTTTCTCATGTTCTTGTGGACTGGGAGTCGGGACAACCAACAGGCCTGTTAATACACACAGAACATAACAGTGCCATACAGAGAAATTATGTCAAATCACCTGTTGCTAGACATTTCTATGATTACAGAACATGTAGAGGGGGTGATGTTCATCAAAAATACTGTTTTGTTTTTGTATTTTTGGTACTGAGTGTACAGCACTTCAACACTGTTCTATTATGTTGTAAAATTGTAAATAGAATATTCTAATAACCAACTCTTCTCTAAGAGTTATGGGACAACATTGTATTGAGTCCATGTTTTTATGGTATGGATTGTATATATTGTGTTATTTCTATTCTCACAGTCTCTGTCTGTCCATCCCCCATAATCTATCATCACTAACAGTGATGATGGACTGAACTCCTTCCCTGTTGCCACTAGATGGCAACAGGATGACAAAATTTACGCACTTCCGGGAACACGGAAGCATTTCAGGGATGCACCCTAGATACATGGTCAGTGATCACAGCAGCTGAAACGGTCCAGCGCGGTCGCCAATTTTTTTTATTGAGCTCCAAACACATCAATGTTTTGTATGATCAACTCCATTTGAGCTCAATTCCAATGCAATGAGTTTTTTCAATCGGCTCTAACGCCGGGACCTGGATGGAATATAACCGGTGCGTTCACATACGCAACAAAAAGAAAATCAGTATAAAAGTCTATTTTCGTCCAATGTCGTCCTAGGCGGTCTGTGATCATCAATTAAAGTCGTCCAATGTAGTCCTTGGCAGGGAAGGACAACACTCTGTGCCTTCAATCAGCTCCATTATCATTGGTTAATAGGCTGACTGTCTATACAAGTAAGACGCGCTAACGCGGGAAGGCGAACGCAGCTCGTAAATTGCAATAACAACAATTAGAATAAATTACGTTTTTTTTAAGTTCTTTTAAGATTTTTTTTTAAGTTAAGTTTTTTTAAGTTTTTTCTTTTTAATTTTTTTTTAAGTTAAGGTTTTTTAAGTTAAGTTTTTTAACTTTTTTTAAGTTAAGTTTTTTTTTAAAGTTTTTTCTTTTTAAGTTTTGTTTTTAAGTTAAATTTTTTTTTAAGTTAAGTTGTGTGTGTGTGTGTGTGTGTGTGTGTGCGTGTGCGTGCGTGCATGTGTGTGTTTTTGTGTGTGATACAGCTGCGACCTCTGGTGGTGGGCGGGTGGTGTTACAGCGTGACACACACACACACAGACAGACAGACAGACAGACATGATCTGCTGGGTCTCATAGTAAATGCTCACTGCGTTCGCAATAACTAGACAGCATGGGTATAGGGCAAGCCCCCAGTAAGGCTATCCAACGTTGAAGATGCCACTACCTACTGGCGAAATGTGGAATTTCAGCACTTAATGGAAGTGGACGGACATTCATGACATCACGTGAAAAGGCTAGGCTAGGCTAAACTTCCGCTCGCTCGAGCCATTGAGTTATAATTATACTTCGGGAAGTCTTCCGGGTGCTTCAAAACGCCACTGAGCAACTTCCACTGAAATGAATAGCGGGGGGGCGGGGCTAACGCTCCAGTTCGGTCGCTATCCTTCTTTATACATATGGTATAGGGGCCACATAATGCATTTCTCTCTCTCACGCACACACACACGCACGCACGCACGCACGCACGCACGCACGCACGCACACACACACACGTGAAGTAGAATACATTATGCGATACAGCTATGTCATATATATCTACCTGTAGGCATATATCAACAGTTAATCACTCAACATTCACTCTGCCATATTTGACCTGCAATGATGCAGTGTTAATACAGCATAACTAATCTTTGTTTACAAAATATATATCAACGACAAAAAGCAAACAGCGGCTCATACTAACTGAAGTATGTGTGAAGTATGAACCTATATGTTTATGTTTAAGCTTTATCAAGGTGCAGTTCTGACAGTTGTAACAAAAGCACATAGAGGCAAAATAATGGATTTGCATGCCAGATAACCTGTGTTCAGAGTTGATGATGGTCCGAGAACAGAAATGTCCGCTTCTTGTGTCCCTTCTTTCACTTTTGTAATGTAAATATATTGCATCCAAAGAGCCTCAATCTCCTTCTGTCATATTCTGTTATTTGTGGACTTGCTCTCTTGCTTTAACTTTTGGTAAGCCTTGAGTTTAGAGCGCAAACGTTTCTAGTTTCTACATTATATACTCTGTATGACAGACATACTCTTATTTCAGTCATCAACTTCATACAGTATATTGCTGGTGAATGTAAAGGACGGATGAATTAAATGGTAAATGGTAAATGGTGCATTTATATAGCGCCTTTATCCAAGGCGCTTTACATAGATTGTGCATTATATTCACCCATTCTCACACCCATTCATACACCGATTGCGGCGGAAGCCATGCAAGGTACCAACCAGCACATCAGTTTGGGGTTCAGTGTCTTGCCCAAGGACACTTCGACATGTAGACAGGAGGAGCCGGGATTCGAACCGCCGACCCATGGATCATTGGACGACCTGCTCTACCTCTTGAGCCACAGTCGCCCCAAAATATATTCACATCCAGAATGGATTGAATAATGTCCACTACCAGACCAGTGATTGAAGCTGCAGTCATCGGACAGTTTGCATTCTCTACAATAAAATAAAACCTGCTCTCCAATGTTCATATTTCCTGCGAAGTTCTGGGTGAGTTGAACGAAAGAACAATTGACAAGCTGGACACCGATTTAACTGGTTTGGGGATCTGGGCAGGTTGGCCAGATGATCTGAATGACATGTATTGGAACTGGCATGTGCATGTCGATGTGTGACACTGAGACCGCAAAGACCTCCGAGGGCATTATGAGCGATGGCTGGGAATGCCCACACAAACATTCTCGTAGCAAATTTGCTCACTTTTAACTCTGCTTCTCTGTACAGTTTAACTCTACGGGGTCCAGGGTCAGGTCTCACTGTCAATCGCACTGTGTCCTCCCTCAATCTTTCCTCAGAAACACTGCACTCAATGAGGACATGATTAGGTTCACTATAAAAGCTATCTGGTTCTATCTGGTTCCCAAGCTCTCATCCATCTCATTGTCTGCACCACCTAACAGAGCAGGTAACCAAATCCATGTCACATGTTTTTAATGGCTGTAATATGTACAAAGGACTGCACGCAGCACACCATGACTCCAAGGTCACATCCAATCATCATGCCCTCTTTTGTGAAAATCGACATATTCATCAGCGGTCAAGCCTGATATGTTTGGACTTTGCAATAATATAACCATGCAATCTTTACACTCCTTAGTGCCAATTCTCCAGATGTAATTGTAAATGGGATGTATATGCTCTGGAGGTTGGATGTAACTTTATCAACTCTAAAGAGTTTTTTAACTAAGCTGCAGAAATGCCAAACTCTCACAAATCTCAGCAGGTTCCCTCAGTCCTGTTTCCTCAGCATTGGGTTTTGGTTTTAGGATTTGGTTAACATAACCGTAAGTGTAGGGAGGGATCATAGAGTTGAAGGAACTTAGACACATTCCATATATATATATATATATATATATATATATATATATATATATATATATATATATATATATATATATATATATATATATATATATATATATATATATATATTATATATATATATATATATATATATATAGTCCATTTGGTCCACTCTGTCAGAGTTGGGGGGGGGGGGGGGTCCTTGATATTTCAAAGTTTGAGAATCACTGGCCTAGATCACGTGCAGCGGTGGCCGAACGGATAGCGGCGCGGTCTAGATACCGGAAGGTTCCCAGTTCGAATCAGCCGTCCGACACGTTAAAATTACCACCGCTGAAATGCCCTTGAACAAGGCATCAACCACTACGATGAAATGTGTTCTATGAGCAGGGCCTGGCTGGAAACAAGTTCTTGAGCTTAGCCCAGATACCCTGGGTAAATATAGATTTCATTTCATTTCACATGCAGGCTGGTGGTAAGAGGACTGCAGTCGGTAGGGCTGCACAAAAGGCTAAACAATTATAGCAAGGTGTTCTTACTGTTACGTTCTTAGTTTACGCATGATTCATGATAACTACTTTTTATACATGTGATGTATGCCATGCTTTTGTTATTGCTTAATGTAAATCGCTCTGGATTAAGAGTGTCTGCTAAATGCCTAAATTGTAAATTGTAAGGTGTTGCACTCTGTGTGTGGGTTATTGGTAGGAGGCACCATATCTGGAGCCGAGGCTTCTGCTTGCCTCTGTCCTTGATATAGTGATACGTTGCTGTAGGCAATCGCTTGTTGTGCGTATTGTGTGTGAACTCTGTGATGATGCCATGCAACTCGAAGTGTGTCGACGCATTGTTGCTTTGTGCCAGCAGTGTTTGTGTCCTTTGCTGGCTTTGCTATTGTGTGTGGATCCATACATAGAAATAACTAAAAGCCCTATACATTTTGTCCATTTCAAAATAGCCGATCTACAAGTTCACAATGTGTCACAATGTGACACATTGTGAGCTTGATAGATATTTTAAAACGTTTTATTTTTAATTTTTTACACATTACAATTGAAATGGGACATTTCATTTAAGTATATTTGGATACCAATACGTTTGCACTTTTACACACTTTTAGTATTTCTGCTTTGCAGTATTGATACTTTTCCCACCACTGGTAAAAAGCCTGCAGTGATTTGTGTGTTCACACAGAAACGGGCTCATCATCATGCCAAGATAAAGGACAATACAGCAGGGGTGTTTGTGGCTGGCACAACAATGGAAGTGAAATGAAAGCTGTGAGGGAGGCAGTGTGGACGTGGTGTCACTGCTGGGCCGCTGACAGAGGGTGGTATAGTGTGGGAGGGGACCGGACCAGGGCCATGGTGGAAGTACTGTACTTAAGTACAATTTTGAGGTGTTTGTACTTGAGTATTTCCAATTTCCAATACTTTTACTTCTACTCCACTACATCTCGGATCCAAATATTGTATTTTTACTCCACTACAATTATTTGAAAACTTTAGTTGCTAGTTACTTGTAGCTTTTGATTATTACAATTGTCGGCAATTTGAAAATAGCCGATCTACAAGCTGTGACTTTTACTTTTCCACCACTGCCTGCCGGGCTGCTGTGTCATGTAGTGCACGGTGACTGTGCAGGAGGGCCGTGCCTCCACCTGACGCTACAGATCAGGTGGATTCATGTCCATCGCTCTTGTTTTCTCTGTGCGCTCACCTCACGTCCATGTCTCCAGTTTCCCTTGGCCCGATTTCCACCACCCGCCCTACCTACAGTATGAATGTGTGTGTGTGTGAAAAAAAACTACGCCTCAGCTTGTGTGGACGTTGTTTGTGCGTGTTGCACGCGCACATGCTTTGGTGCACCAGGCTCAGTTTTGGAGCCTGCATACTTTATTTCACACTGAATCAAGTTCTTATTTTGGTGAATGGTGTAAGATAGCGCTGTCACTGTGTGCTAAATACTGTACACACTGCACACACAGTATGTAATGCATTTCCTTGACAATATGAACAGCACATGCACAGTCAGATCTTCAGTGAGGATGGACCTGTTATAGGGCACTTTTAACGCTAAGGATTTTACTGTGTCATTGTCTCCACCAGGCCGAAGGCATGGGGAGAGAGTATGTTTTGCACTCCGTCCGTGTGTCCGTCCTTCCGTCCTTCCGTCCTTCCGTCCTTCCGTCCGTCTGTGAACAGCTAATCTCCGGCACCGTTAACCTGGTCGATGCCAAACTTTGCACACACACTCCCTGGATGCCAACGATGAACCTCTGCCCCACATTTTCCAGAACGGCCTGTTATAGCGCCACCATGAGGCAGCTTTTCAATTTTTTTACCTAAAACTGCACCGATCTGCGTGAAACGTTCCATGCACACTCCCTAGAGGCCAAGGATAAACCTTTGACCTGCATTTTCCGCATCTGCCTTTTATAGCGCCACCAGGAGGCCGACTTTTGTAAAACACATTTTTGGATATTACTCCTCCAGATTCAGTCCAAAAATCTCACAAATCGTTACACAGTATCTCTATGGTCATGTGCTCAAGTCGGATCTGTCCGATATTTCATATTCCATCCTAATTGGCTATAATTGGCTTTCACAGTTTGCAAGATTGCCCCGTTTTGAACAAAAGCCTCAAATCATGAACGCAGCATGCAATTTACGTCAAATCTTTCACACATTTTCTTACTAGGCTGAGGAATATATCCCACCCTTTTCACATTGGCCTGTTATAGCGCCACCAACAGGTTGATTTTTGCAAAACACATTTTTGGAACAAAATGCCTCAAATCATCCAATTGCCATCAAAGGCGTATGAAGAAATGGCACCCTTTTCACATTGGCCTATTATAGCGCCACCAGGAGGCCACAACCTGACCTGCCCTGGTGGAGACCTGTGCCCCGAGGGGCACTTTTTCTAGTTTATGCACTGTTCTGTTGTATGCAGGAGTCATCAATGTGTCCGTACACCGACAAATGGGTCCGTGGCAAAGACTGACTCTGCCTTGTCCGTGGCAACTTTTAGATTTTTTTGTTTTTTACATAACATTATAATGTTCTTATTTTGATCGTAAGACCCAACTATACTGAATGTCAGTCTCCAGATTTTCTTCAGAATATGCACTGGAGTTAGGAGTCCAAAGTTTGCACTAGGACAGTTCTCTAACTTTTTATTTTTCAAGTACCCCCATAACTCTCAGGGTTACAGACCCGCAAAGGGTATTTAAGGCTGTATCTCATTTTCACAAAAATGCCCACCACAAGCCAGCATGGCAATGAGGCTGAGCCCTGGTTGTGTGCTATTTTTGGATGGTTGTATGCGTGTATCTGAAACGTTCTATAGGACAGAGATGTAGCGCTGCAGAAGGAACAGAATAGCAGTGTTGACCCCTGGAAGGTCAGATAGGGCTGTGCTCTGCAGCGGGGTGATGATGTCACAGTCTTTATGCTGTGGCTCAGGAAGGTGATGGAAGGGTTAAAGAGACACGGCACACACACATTAGACAAAAGAAAAAGCAATAAAGAGGAGAGGAAATGAAAAGCAGCTTGATGGAGGCTGCCGATAAGAGGTACGCTCCTCGTCGAAGAGGCAATCAGCCCCAAATTAAAACAAGACGGCGTCTAATAATGGTGTGGCTTCCCTGCCAGTCCCATATTGATGACATAATATAATGACATCAGTCTTCCCAAATATGGAGGGAGAGCGGCCGGGACAAGGGATCTGACATATGAATTCACAAAATGTGAAAATTATTCAAAAATAAATAAAAAATTACTAAATGTGAACAAATACATATACATTTTGGGATTGACTTCTTTCACCTACTGGCAGCGTGCACAATATATTTGGCACTGATGTGTAGTGGTTTGTGAGATTAGCCACAGTCGGATGAACAGAAATGTTATGAGGATGAAATAAAAATGGAAACCTCTAGGGTTAGGGCATGAGGAATCGGAACTGTGATTTATTTTCCACTACAGTACTGACGTTTGTTTGATTCTCAAGAATGTAAATGATAGAGTACGTTCATTTAAGTACAGTAGATCTATAAATTTAAAACATGCTTGTGATACTGTGTAGGTAATCCAACACAGTGAGGCTGTTATAGGCTAGTCAAGTGGGAAGTTTGTTTTTACCATGTGTGTGTGTGTGTGTGTGTGTGTGTGTGTGTGTGTGTGTGTGTGTGTGTGTGTGTGTGTGTGTGTGTGTGTGTGTGTGTGTGTGTGTGTGTGTGTGTGTGTGTGTGTGTGTGTGTGTGACTGTGTGTGTGTGACTGTGTGTGTGTCTGTGTCTGTGTCTGTGTGTGTGTTTATACAGGGCTAATCTCGCAAACTGCTGGACCGATCAGCACCAAATATCATGCACACTGCCAGTATAGGCCAAGGGAATACCTCTTCCTTGTACACTTGACTTTTCCACATATCCTTCCTTATATGAAAATTGTCTACTCTACTGGCTCCCAGTATGCACTCCGCTGAGCTCTTAATTAAGTAATTTACATGTACATTATTGTTGCATGTTAAGATTGATTTGAGAAGTTTTGCCGAAAACTCTTTGTCGAAAGGATTTATGAATCAAATTCTTGAGTTCACTTAAATGATTGAGAAATGCGCATAATCTAAAAAAAATTATGCATTCCTGGGGAAATGGTTTATTTTTGAACGGTGCTATAGCCGCTCCAACATCTTACTGTGTGTGTTTGGGTGTCCAGCATGGTTACTGTGGTTACTAATCTATTTCAGTCTCCATTACGTAATTATTACGTCATTATTATGTAGTATGTAGTATGTAGTTCATAGACAGTTTAATAAAATTAACTCATCAAAGGCACTTCTCACTTTACATTCACGATTTCTATGCACAATATGCTGAAGATGTGAATGGACAGACATTGATGTATTGAATTGCTGGTGGTCGATCAAACTGCACCAAAAAACAATTCCAATCACTTAAAACTACAGACACATATCATACTGTAGCAAAAGGCCCACTTGCTACTTTTACACGTTGTTATTATTCTATAATCACGGCTTCACATCTTTCATCTGTCTGTGTTTCCATTTCCACAAGTCTCTTGATAATCCCTTTGTTTTGTTTTCTTATCATGTCTTTCTTGCGTTTGTTTTTCTTCTGTGTTTGGTCTTTGGCCAGCGGGGCCCTATATACACTGAGCTGTAGTATGCTCCAGAGGTCACTGCCGGGTCAGCTGAGCAGCACTGCTGGAAAAAGTACTCACATTTTCCACTTAAGTAAAAGTATCAATAGTGTAATATAGAAATACTCTGTTTGTTACAAGTTAAAAGTCTGGAATTCAAAATGTTCTTGAGTAAAAGTACAAAAGCATGGGTATCAAAATGTACTCAAAGTACCAAAAGTAGCCTACTTTTTGTGCAGAATCCTATTTCACAAGTTCAAAATGCACCTACAATATTTAGAAAATAGCCAATCTACATTGTGAGCTTGTATTTGCTACTTTCAAATGGTGTATATATTGAAGTGGTTAGTGTGTTTTGTAATAATAATGAAAATCTACAAAGTAACTAACTAAAGCTTTCATATAATTGTAGTAGAGTACAATATTTTAATCTGAGATGTAGTGGAGTAGAAGTAAAAGTAGACAAGTACTGAAAATTGGAAATACTCCAGTAAAGTAAAAATACCTCAAAATTGTACTTAAGTAAATGTAGCCTACTATGTTACATTCCACCACTAGCCCCGGCCTACACCCCCACCGGCCTCTGGCTAAAAACAAACTACAGATGAATTTATCCTCCCTTTCCAAAGATTCCTTTCCATTCCAGTCACAAATGCATGTTCAGGATAAATAAACAATTAACACAGAAGGCCATGTGGTGTGTTAGTAGCACTGGAGCGACAGTGAAAAGGATGCGGTTTAGAGTGAAATCACCATTGACAGATAGCGTGATAATAACGTGTTTGGTTCAAACGGTGAAATCCCCTGATGAAATGCAACAACAGCCAGACAGATAGAGGGCCTCCAGATAGCCACGTGGATGAGTGTCAATTTAGTGCTAATCTGTCCAATCTCTTCTTGCATACAAAAGACAATGAGGCAGACTACTACCACAATGTGCTGGACGTGCTTACTTAGTGCTGTTGCTGATATCAGCTACTCGATCAGTGTTTGTTTGTGTCTGTCTGCAGTGGTGGAAAACGTACTCACATTTGTTACTTAAGTAAAAGTATAAATACTGCAATATAGAAATACTGTTACAAGTAAAAGTCCGGAATGCAAAATGTTTGTCACGGGGCAGCCGTGCCCATACACACAAGCAAATTCACAAATTACATTTTAAAGTAACATGTAATGATTGAAAGACTTTTAAATATGTTTATGTTTATTTATTGACACTGAAGTTCAAATATTTGTAGTGCTGGCAATCTCCTGTTGATTGGAAGTGTCCAAACACTGTAGGAAGAGGGGTACGTGTTTGTTCATGTTTGTATTATGTTTGGTCTTAAGTTATTTAATATTCTGTGAATGAATTAGCACCGGGGAAACAGTTGAATATGTTTGTAAATTCCTTTATGATTACTCATGGTCCTTAGTTGTTTTACTTACTTTACTTTGAAAACGTGCAATTCCCGTCAGTGTATGACTCAAAATCCCCATACATGGGAAAGCCACCATAGCCCAGGTCTCGTGACATCACTATGACATCTGATGTCATAGTAAATGCGATCTGCTGTCGCAATTAAGACCATATGGAAGCCCATATGGAATGGCAGTACAGGTTCTGACATTCCATATGTTGATCCTTTCCCATCCATCCTTCCTCTTCGATGTCTCCCTTTTAACTGATACCTGTCCATTCAAACTCTAGACGGACTTGCCCCAAAGTTATTAGTGCAGCCACGCCCGGCAGCCGGCGAAAACTAGAGTTCTCAACAGGCCCGAAAATTAAGGCCCGGCCCTCATTAAACCCTGTACACTCAAGAGAATGTCCCCGTTACCACCCTTACAGTACGTTTTTACAGCGGGAGACCTTAGAGACCAACAGCGAGCGTCGCTTGAATTTCATTGGCTATCGCCCACTATCGCCGGGCGACGTCGCCCAAAAGATGAATTATTTGTATCTTTTCGGCCTACGTTCCTCCGCCCACTTTTCCAGAAAATTCGTCTGGCTGTCGCCCACTGTTAAAACGTACTGTGAGATCTCCATTGAGCTGACGTGTTCTGACATTCCATTATGTTGATCTGACCTCATCAAACTCTGTACACTCAAGACATGCTCCTTTCTTATAGCCAGTACAGAATTCATTCCATGTTGACTGACCGACCCCCCATGCCATAGCGCCAGCGCTCGCCCAACAGTCTGCCGTCAACGAGGCGGATGTGTGTCTTACTGATTAGCCGTGTTTTGAGTTAATTGTGTTATGCATTACTGATTAGGGGATGGTTTGCCTCACCTGTTTAATAAATGCATGCATGTTACAGGTGAAGGAGTTCAGTATGAGACCACATCAGGGGAGAGCTGCCAGGTCATGGTCATGGATGACATAGCCTGAGCTAACAGGTTAGGTTTCTGGTCTAGAGGGGGGGGGGGGGGGGGGGGTCGCGGCTGAGATTTGTGCACGCTCTGATTGGATCTCACTGATCTGTCCATCAGCCGGGGCCCCTCCTCTCCCCCCTAGTGCAGCGCTACGTCACATCATTTGGAACGACACCCACCCGGAAGGGTTAACTCCCACTTCTAGACCAGAGCGACCAATGCGTTCCCCCAGGCTATCAATTTTTGCGAAAATGAAAGCCTGGGTACCGAGGCTATGGATGACAGCCTATGGCAGTATCTCAAGTTCCTGTTTTGTTGTTTTTCTTTAGTGTAGGTTTCAAGTGCTAACTAACTTCAAGTGCTTGTTTCCTATATTTTTGGAAGTTTTCTTTTGGCCAGTCTTTTGAAAATAGCTGATCTACAAGCTCACAATGAATTAATATTGGCTAAATAATCCCCACAAACAGTCAGGGCGCCTGTTCAGGGGGGGAGGAGGTGGGGGGGATAGCGTGTACCTCCACATGCGTTATGCCCCCCTAGTGAGACCAGGTGGAAAGAAGATGGTGGCTTGACGGCCCAGGTATCGGAGGAGACCCGAGGCTTTCTTCACCCTCCCAATAACTGATTGTGGGGGTTAGCAGAGATGGAGTACTCGTAGAGAGGCTGGGGAATTGGGAATTGGCTTTACTAAATTGGGACTTGAAGGGGAGGAAATGTTTTTTCTAGTTATCTTTCTCGAGAAGCGTTTATATTTCGATCGCGATGCAATGAAAAATCAGAAATCAGATCCGAAGTTCCAAACCTCGAATGTTTGATCAGTTCAATGGACAGCAGTGTCGTTTTTGAGTAAAGAGCCAGAGAAGATCTTAATTATAACAGTAGTCTACGCATGCGTGAGCACGCTCCATGTGTGCAGGGGAAAGCAAGGTGTTGCCTATAGCAACCGGCTCAGGGCAAAAAGTTGTTTTATAGCGGTGCCATTTCAGATCCATATAAAGCGATATAAAACGTATAATCGCAGACAACAGATGGCTATTAAAATACATATATATACGTCAATATCAGTCCATGTGTTAATTAATACATGGCAGTCAATGTACAGTACTTAAAGGTATATTCAGTGATTTCACATAATTCAAATATCACGTATTTTTTTGTTTTGTTGTCCCGTTAACCCCTGGGGGGAGGTTAAAAAACTGCAGGTTTCGTTTTTGGCTAGGTGGCCCAGCCTTCATCCAATCAGGATAGAGAGGGGCTTTCTGCCAATCATGATCGAGCGGGGGCGGGCCTTATTGTATTCTTTGCCGATAATCTTAAATGCTGTGTGTGGCCATTATCATGCATGCATGTGCATGTATTTGATTTTGCTGTTGATTCTGAACGTAATGAACTAGCATCTACGGCATGACGCCTAAGTCGTTACCGCGCTAACCAAAGCAGATATGTCGACGCAGGGCGGCGTTGAGTTGACGCCGTTCAAATCAGTCCAAACACATATGTGACAGATCTGATCTGTCACAGATCGGGCGAAAGGATGGAATTAGAGAAAAAAAATCGGATTCGACTGGATTTGACTGCAGTCTAAATGGGGCCTAAGGCTGCAACTGAGACCTTTCGACAGCCTCTGAGCCTAAAGAGCGAGCGGTGCGAGACAGACAGTGGTAAGAAGAAGAGGGCCACCTCAAGCTGCAAGTCTTCCCTCACCTCCCTTCCAACTTCCTTCACCTCCTCCTACAGTAAACAACAACAGCCCTGCCCACTCATTAGCCCAGAAATCACAAGCATTTATAGGCCAATACTGTACCGTAGGTGCAACCCACCTGTATCCTTCTCCCAACTTCCCACCCTCCCGGCCTAGATACCCCCCCACCTCTCAGATTTCCTGAGGGCTGAGCCCTGGGCCTTTTGTCAGCGATGTCATAGGATAGTGGGGCCCAGACGCCCAGTCCCAGGGGCCTTAACACACAGGACATTAGCCTAGCGCCTCGCTCTCTCTGTGGGGCGGATGCTCTCTCTCTCTCTCTCTCTCTCGCTCTCTCTCTCTCTCTCTCTCTCTCTCTCTCTCTCGCTCTCTCTCTCTCTCTCTCTCTCTCTCTCTCTCCTCCCTCTCTCTCTGAATCTCTCCCCCTATCTTTTTCTGTCTTGCACTCTCGCCATATCATCCTCCCTTATTCTTTCATTGGTGCAACAGGCAGAAGAAAAGAGGTGATTGTCTGAAGACAAGAGGGATGAATTTGTCTGCCTCAGACAGAAGAAAAGAGGTTTAGAAGAGACTTGTCAGTGACTGTGAGCAGGGTGTTTGGAGGATGTCCCACTTTCTCTGCATGGGAGAATGCACCGTGTGTGTCTGCGTGTTATACCGCCACGCTACCCGTGTGTTAATCCGTGAACATGCACACACGCATGCATGGGTGCATGCCCATGCATGTGCATGTTTGAGCGCACACACCTTCCAGATTTACTCCCCTTTGCCGTAATAAATTTTCACAAGTGTTTCCTCTTTAGTCCTTTTCCTTCCTGTTGTGTTCCAGCTTGGGGACTGTGCTCCTGTGTGTGCAGAGGACACAAGCTGTCTGAATGGCATAGGAGGAGCGCTATACTTCATTTTGTTCTTCACCAATTGTGTCATGGCAGTTTATTGTATGCTTGTCTATATTACGATAACTTCCTCTGCTCCCTTCCCTGTTTCATAAGAGAGTCGAGGGACCTAGTCGAGGTGGAAACTAGCACACATTTCAACGTGCACACGTTGTTTGCGGCCAGTGAGCATATGTCACTGGGTGTGTGTATAGACGACGTACATGGTTTTTGCAGCGATAGTTTATTTCATAACTCCTCAGGGATGCGAAAGATTCTATCACATTTTTCTTTTTTTTGAGGATCACTGTCAGAGGCCCTCTCTTTTTCTTCTGCCTCTTACTTTTGTTTGTATGTTGTAGCCCTCTTGAGATGCCAACAGAGATAGCACCTTTGTGTATCAAGCCCAGATCCTATTAAAGGCCAAGCTAATGTCCCAGATTGTACCAAGGCAACTGCAGTCCCACTGGAAGAGATGGGATAGGCCTACGTCATGAATCCCATTATCCTCCAGGGGCATCACAGGGTTGGATGAAAGTGCAATGCTCAACTCTCATGTATATCTGCCTCTTGGTTATGCAAGGGATTAGGTAGGGTGACTTCACTCTGGGTGGGACTTACCTCCCGTTTCTAGGGTGCCAATTTCATTTATATTGCAATTCTTAAATATTTTGTGATTCGATATTGTGATTTATTGTGATTTTCTTCCCAAGTTACTAGTATCTTTATTATACTAGAACATTTTAAAACAATTCTAAACAATATAGACCATGACAAGTTCAATAATACACTTCAATGCAGACAGATAATGTCAGTCAATCTTTCTGACATGAAAGAATAAATAAATACAAATACATGAATGAATAAATAAAAATGTATTCTAAACTTAAAAATCGCGATATATCCATCAATCGATTTTTTTGCCCACCCCTTGATGTAGTTAGGAACTCAGATTCTACTTACCACTTGAACCCTGTATACTTTCTTGACTGGAGTCCCCCCCCCCTTTTTCACTCTACACTAAATCTACAAACTCAACAGCATGTTGCATTGCAACGCATTGTGAGCTTGTAGATTCTGTAAATTTTGCCACATGCTCACCCCAGAATAAGGATGCTAGGGCTCACTGACTACATTAATGTCCTCAAAAGTCATAAGAATCAATGGGGCGCCTGCTGGCCTGTAGCAGTCAAGGTACATATTGACTTAGCTCTGGTCCATAGCCTTACTGCTTCTATGATTCTGCCCTGCAGTAAGGCTATGCTACTTTCGTTTTTAAATCTCACATGGAAATCAGACCAGCCTCTCCTCTTTAGCGTAAATAAAAATAACGTTTTTGCTACTCACCAAAACAAAGGCGGGTTGTGTCATTAGAAAGCCTATTTTCATTTGGAAGGAGCACTCTGAGCCCCCCACCACACGTATAAACGGTACTTTTTGGCCAAAAAAGGATTTTGTTTCCACCGGGAAGAAAATACTTTTAGTTACTCCACTGCGCCTTCTACCGATATTGCCCAGAGAATTGCCTCATAGAGAATATTTTTCCTCCGGTGAAAAAAAATCCCTTTCTGGCCAGAAAGTACCGTTTATACGTGTGGTGGGGGGCTCCGAGTGCTCCCACTAAGGAAAGTAGGCTTTCTAATGACACAACCCGTCTTTGTATTGGTGAGTAGGTCAAACGTTCTTGAGATTTCCACTAAAGAGGAGAGGCTGGTCTGATTTCCATGTGAGATTTAAAAACGAAAGTAGCATAGCCTTACTGCAGGGCAGAATCTTAGAAGCAGTAAGGCTATGGACCAGAGCTAATATTGACTCTAATGCAGCCGTCGCTGATCCTGACAACCTTTGTTGCGTGTCATTCCCTGTCTATCTCTCTCTGTTTCCTGTCTATCTCCACTGTGCACTATCATTAAAGGCTGAAAGTCCCTCAAAAATATCTTAAAAAACCAAAACAATCAAGAATCAAGAGGGTTTTATTTGTCGCTATAAGTACAAGCAGCGACATTCTTTGCAGCATGGGGTGCCTGCTGGCCTAGTGGTCCAGGCGCATGGGGTGCCTGCTGGCCTAGTGGTCCAGGCGCAGCATGGGGTGCCTGCTGGCCTAGTGGTCCATGGGGTGCCTGCTGGCCTAGTGGTCCAGGCGCATGCCACATAACCTTTGGCCTGATCTTTGTTGCATGTCTGTCTCCTTCTCTCTCCCTCTTTCATGTCAGTCTTCACTTGAAACTATCAATAAAGGCAGAAAAGCCAAAAAAAAACAAGGTTTCCAAAGGGTTCTAATCTAATTAACAATACACTATTTTGAGGGGAAAACAAACAAAAAGGTTCTCAAGAAAAATAATTAATAATAATTTAAGTTTTCTCCAAAGATTCCTCATTAATTAAAATCTCAAAAGCTGGCATCCAGGGATCTTGGACAGTGGAAATCACCCACCCCTTTCTTTTGCCTGACTCTTTCCCATCCCTTCATCATCATAAGAGACTCTGAATTGAACTAAACTAAACCGCGGTGCTTTCTGCTTTCATCTCGTTTATCACCATCTCTCTTGAAAGTCAGTCCTCTGAAGTCCAGCCTGAGCTCGCTTTTGATTCCATTAATTGAGTTTGGTTGAAAAACAAAATGTTCTAGGGAAGAGGCGTGCATAGGAAGGGGACCGTAAACCTCACTTGTAGCTGATTTAGGATGCCCGAACCACCACCCGATCCCCAGACCCCTCCCCTCTACCAGGCCAACAGGCTGGTTTCACCTTGCCAAATCCACTTGGAGTCCACCTCTGGAACATGGCAATGCTTTTCATCTCTTTACAAGGACGTTGTCTGTGTCACAGTGTCATGTTTTCCAGGGGGGAGACGTGGCATTTTAAAAGGGCCTGTAAATTTCTCTGTGTACAGAGTGGGGAGCGCCTGAAAGAATGACAGTGTAAGTGCTGCAGGGTGAGAGGTCAAGGAGGCTGGGAGAGAACTTAGGGTGGCCAGTGCACTTGGGATGACCCCTGATGTGTGTGTGTGTGTGCAATCTCATCCATCCTGGACTGTTACTGAGTTCTTATTTGTGTGATGGTGTCGCACACCAAAATACAGCCGATCTACAAGCTCCTCACACTTCAAGCTATTTTTAGCACACATCACTGTTGTGCGACTAAGTATGCATCAGGCTTGACATTATACAGTCTCATCCTTCTCGTCTCTGTTGGAGACCAGATTGAAAAAAGAGAGTGAGAGTGCGCCAGGATGGCATCGTGTATCAGACACAGTGGAAGGCAGGTGCCCTGCAATCGCCCATGAAACAGGACCATTTAGAAAGAGCGTTATGCAGGACAATGTCTAGAACCAAATGGCTACAAATGGCCAGGCGGGGTGATCATTGTCACTGCACCAGGGAGTGTTGAACTGCAAGGAGTAATAACTACATTTGCAGAAAAAGGAGGAAACAAATTGCAAACTCTTCATGAAAAAAAGGGTTTATTGATACCATTACATAACTGTCAGGGTTAGTGTAGTAGCTTGGTTATTGGAAAGTGGCTGATCATATCAACAGGGGATACAGTATTTTTTGCACAGCATAACATACACGAGTAGAGTGGTGAGGATGGCTATATCCTGCATTGTATTTTAGATTCTTTAAAGCCCCAATGCGTAAATTCTATGTCCTTCCCAGGATTCGAACCAATGCCTCCCATGTGGGAGAAAACATTTCTAGTCAAGGTGGAGGAGAGATATTACACTTTGCGAGTCAATACCACTTGTTATCCAGTAGTGGTCCTACATACAGATTTGCAAAATAACATTTTATTCACTAAAATGTTCCGTATAGTGGCTTTAATCTTATATCTAACTATAAATGCACCAAGTCTGTATGTGTGTGTATGTACGTCTGTATGTACATTGAAGACAAAAGTGTGTAAACACAAACATTGAAGACAAATGTGCTCCATGTGGCAGAGTAGACAAACGGCACAGAGGCTCCACTGTTAGGCTTACATGGTTTCTTTATTATCAACATTATGTTATGGCGACCAGATTGTCAGCTTTGAATAGTTTTCAATAGGTAGCAAAGAGCAGGCATGTGTTTTCTCACACGGGTAAGAGTAGAGAGGAGTTGATGAAACGCCATGATGTCGAGGCAAAGAGAAACAGAGATGCTGATTCAAAGTTTGACCAGTTCCTTATAGATAGTAGCTCCCTCAAACTAAGGGCTCATTTATATTTCATCACACAACCATGTTCCACTGATGAACGACTTGCCATGCATGTCACATTGTTTTTTCAAATCTGTTATTTTCCTGAAGTAATGTCATGCAGCAAAGTATAGACTAGCCTATATACTGTAGGTGTAACCACTTTCAACCTGGGCCTTATAGGCAAACATTTTCAATGAATTCCAAAAATGTTCTCATTCTTAAATGTTTTCAAAAGTAACGAAAATAGCAGATCTACAAGCTAACAATGATGCAATAGCTATTTTCACTATTTTTGCAAGAAGCCAACAGGCATAAAATATGGCTTAATATGTGTTGGCTACAGATGTGTTAATAATCATCGTGGAGCAGGACTGTGGAACTATCATGAAGGAATGTTTCAAACGCCACTGGCCAAACTGTCAATCAGTGAAGGTTCATGACAAATGTACAACAGACCACAGTGACCTCATTGGAAAGTTGGAAACTCAAAATACATAATTAGTAGGCCTAATGGTATCGGAAAACAAATCAATGTCAAACGAACCAAAACAAGTAAATGACATGATGGTACCTTTGAGGTGTATTTAGCAACGTAGGCATGCATGTACAGAGTAGAGTCTGCATCCAAAGATGTTTTCAACAATGGCCTTTAAGAAATGCCTGCAGTGTTTCCCAAGCTCAACATGGCACATCGTCTTAGTATGGCACAGAGGAAAGTGAACGTTAATAGTGCCATTAGTAACAAAACATGTATGTCCATACAGTCCACCATACAGGTGACTTTATACACCGACATCAAAAGTAGAAAGTCAATTTCACTCTGAGAGTTTACATTTGTACACACAGAGTGAAATGAACTCTCAGGATTTTTTTGTTTGAGTATCGAGTATAGAGGGAATAGATGGAAAAGTAAACTTGATCTCTTTATTTCTTGTGAGTATAAATGTTTAACAGCTCAGAGAAAGCACTTAAGCTAAAAAATATATTCATAATTGGCATAACAGCATCCGTATTATGTTTCAGGTGATAGTGTAAAAAGAAAGGAAGTGAAAATAAATTATCTGAACAATAATTATAATAACAATAATTATAATAACAATAATTATAATAAAACAGTCTCAAATGAAGATTTATAAACTTTTTTGTTTACCTGTTTCTTTTTTTGTAAATTCCTTTAAAATAGTCCATGAGCAAAAAATCCAGCATATTTGTCATAAAATGTCATTCAGGGGGATCACCCTCATCTACCCAAAGCTAACCCACACGTCCCCCTTTCATTCCTCTCACAAATTTACAGTATTCACAGTTAACTACAAACATGTTCGGCACGTTTACCACTGCAGCTAGACAGCATATAGTCCGTCTATCACAGGAAGTGATAATGGAGAAAAACTTAAAAAGGTGCAATTATATTTTCGTGTTTAAATGCGAACGGCCGGGGGTGGGGCGGGGGTGGTTGAGGGGTGATGTATAGAATCTACATTGTAGATCATTGTTCTGTCCTCTCAAATTAAAGCAGGTACCTAAAAGGGGAGGAATATGAACGTCCACAATGCATATTCCCTTCCCTTCCCCATCCCCTGTATTCAGCAAGACAATCATGATCAACTGTGTCTGCGTGGATGCTTTTTAGCACTGACAAATTGTGCAAACCACTCAAACATCACTAATGTTTTTACATCTCTCAATTCGGGTTGCGATTCGGAACCGAAGGGAAACGTATCTAACATTGAGGAACCAGGAATGGGTTTCATCAGCGGTCAGAGCTGGTATGTGGACTTCACGTCGGCTATACAATTACAATACCGGTGGTTCTCAAACCTTTTTCGTTAAGGAATCGGACCGTTAAAAAGGAATCGTTAAGGAACCGGAATTGTTAAAATTCTATAAAGAATCCCAACTCTACTCTTCACCACAAGGCAGGCAAGTCGACACAGTGAGGTCCAGAGGCTTGTGTGGTGCACCCGAGCGAACCGCTTAGCGAGTCAGTGCCCTCGGCAAGGAAACCGGTGGCCTCGCGCCTCGACAATGTGTCTTATGATCTGGCCAGTGGATGGAATAGATTATTACCCGTGTCCAAATTGTCATGCATGGTACTTGACAATGATGTGTGTGTTTATGCTAAACATTAGAGGGCTTGCTAGCTGGCTAGATAGGGTATAGCTGCAAACAGGCGGATGTCACTAACACCCAGCCAAAGGGAGGACAGTGTAGCCAATGAAAACGACTGGACATGTATGATGAATTGCCGCATTTGTCAGAGCGAAAAGCATACACGCACCGACTGTGTGTCCGTTTGTCTGTGATGATATACGCCTCTAACGAGACGTGACCTCCGTTTATGTAATATCTGAGCCCCACCCACCCCCTCTGCTGTTTTCTCTCCTGTTCCACTCTCATCCCATGGCCGTGACCATGTTGGAGTGATGCGGGTGGCCAAACGAGGGGTGTATGGGGGTGGGCGTGGGAAGCATGTGTCCGCCGTGGCTGAAGGGGGTCAGGTGGCCCATGGACATGTGTCCGGCCAGTGAGGCGGCGCTGAATGGAGAGCTCTTGTCGTGCATGCACTTGGAGTAATCCTCATAGCTGTCGTTCATGCGCTTTCCCTTTTTGGACTTGTTGGACATTTTGCGGTTGCGCGTCTGTATTCCCTCTTTCTTCATGGTCAGAGGCCGGTTCACCTGCGGTCACAGTGAGAGATCAGAGAGAGAAGTGAGTGACCTGCTGGTTACGACGTAGGAAGGAAGTTGAAATACCTGGAAAATATATTGTCAATATGCAATAAAGTACTTTTACCTAACTAATCAAACACACTTATATATGCCTTTGACCCATTTAGACCTGAGGTCGATTTTGAGGCCTTTTAAAACCTAAGGCAGTTTTATGAAAGACACCTGAGGATTCCTGAGAAACTTCAGAAATCCAGAATCCGGAAAAGTACAGAAAAAGACTGGCTTCAGAGATAAAGTAACGTGCTGCGGCAGCCGGTCTAAATTGCTCCAATTCATGCACAGCAACATGGAGTGTTAATTTAACCTCCATTAACACTCTGGATTAACCCATGCACCCCTTAGCTCAGTGGTTCTCAACCTTTTGACCCCGAAATTAATCATATTTGAACTGGGATCCCCCACCCCGACAAGCACTTGGAATTGTAGGAGTTGGCATTACATTTAGTTTAACTCAGTTCCACAGATAAATATTGTGAAAATAGCCGCTCACAACACAACACCTCGCAATGCCAAGTGTTGTGAGCTTGTAGATCTGATATTTTCACACATTTAGCCTCTTTCTCATATTATTTGACAATTTGGCCGATGTTTCACCAGTTGTTATGGGATAGTTTAGTTTGTTGATTACTTTTGATGCAGTAATGATCTTTCATCTTCATCTTCACGGCCATAGGGACCCCTCCAAAATTATGTGGGGACTCCCCTGGGCGTCCCGATCCACAGGTTTAGAACCACTGCCATATATAGTCAAACGTTAACCTTTTTTTACAATATAGAGTCAGTTAAATTGACTCTATAGTTCTTTGCATGCACTACATGCATTTCCTATAGCATAGCATACACCCCATATCCTATAGTGTCTAATAACGCTATTCATGTCCATGTTGACCCTGCAGGCTCATTTAAACAGAGTCCCACTCAAAGAACAGTCTCACCATTGTGAGTCTCAAGGGGATTACGCCTACCATGGAAACAATAAAGCACAAAGAAAGAAAACACCAACGAGTCCAACGGTGTCTGAGAGGCAGCGGAGCACATGCATTCTCCGCCTCTCCCTCTCTCTCCTTTCTGCCTCTCTTATCCCCCAACAATCATTTGTAACCTGCCCGCCTGCTTCCGGTCTATACTTGACCCCGCTGACTTGCTGTACGGGCCCATGCAACCTGCAGTCTGTTCTAGGAGTCCAGCAGCAGCACTTACGTTGTGCAGCTTGTAGTAGAGGCCGCAGGCGTTACACACGGGGTCTCCGTTGGCGTTGCGGCGCCAGAGAGTGGTGGTGGTCGTTTGACAGTTGGCACAACAGGTGCCTGCTCTCCTGGCCGCGGACTGCAAAGACAGCAATGAAACCTTTGTTAGAATACAGTGGCACTATAGCACTGGTTCCCAAACACTGGGTCGGGACCCATTTGTGCATGCAGGGTCGCGGACAGTGGACACATTGTTATGGGTCCCCATACTTTTTGTTTGTTTCCTACATTTGTTTTTTCATTATTATAAAACATTTACAAAAAACATTCCCAAAAAAGCTAAACTATTCATTAATTAAAAACAAAATGTTTTTTTCCCCCAGTAACTTCATGAACAAATACAATAAAAATCTAATAAATTGCATAAAGAGGAACAAATATTTAATAAGTGATTGTAGATCTGCTATTTGCACTAGTTTGGGTCCGGGGAGCTGATTGGGGGTGGGGAGGGGGGGTGGGGAGGGGGGGTCAAATTCAGCTTTCCAGTAAATAATAGTAATTAGGCCTATATTTGCAATTTTGCCCTGTTACTTTTGACAATGGTTTGTGCCATTGTGTTCCACAAGTCCATTATTTATTGTCTGATTGGTGTCTAATTGGTTTAGAGAACTAATTAATTGCTATACAATTACTATTGAATTATACACAGTCTTTCTTTATTCTACTTTATGTACAGTATACAGCCTACTTGCAGCTTTAAAGGTTGAGTGCAAAGAAATTAGTCAAATTCAGTCACGCAGGAGCCCAGACAACCTGCAATGTTTAATTGCTATATGAAAAATCACACTTTATAATATTTGCTTTCAGTTTCAAGTATTTCCCCCAAGAAAATAAATAATATGTAAATAGGCTTCTCTCACAGTGATTATAGATAACAGAAACAAATATTAAAGCCTATTGTGAAATGTGGAAATTATATATTTTGTTCCATAAACAGTCACATCTAGAATTCATTCAGTCCATAATGGGTAAAATCATTATCAATATATTATCGCGATTTCCCAGCGTTATATTATTGTCACATAGCATGCATGCTTCATGTCGGGGATGGACGCCTGGATGCCTGGACCATTAGGTTATAGCGGAGCTAAAAGGAAACACGCGGTGGTCTCGCTGCTTATCTGGACTGGTCAGATATCCGGATAGGAAACAACTGGAGGCCTCGCAGCGACGCTGCTGCCACTGAATAGAATGAACCCCGCGCGATGCACGTTATTGGCTCATGGGAAGAGAAATCCAATGGATTTATCGAGGCTATTCATCTAACAGCAATGTAGGCACTAGGCCTAGACGTCGCTATAGTTCATATAGGCATCGACAGCCGCGGATTTTACACGAACGTCTTTGAGTCTTGACTTAAAGCCGATAATAATTCAAGATGATTTAAATTGTGCATTAGGAGCTTCTTTTCTTCTTTATTTTTTTCGGTAGACGCGATAGATCAATGACACACATACTGCTCGGTTAGTTATAGCCTTCATTCATATATATATATATATATATGAATCATATATTTAAAACAATATTCCAATCCCAAAGCCTCATGGCTAAGCTGCCATTTCCACAGCTCTGCTATAGGTATAAATGTATAGGCTGTGTATTTCTATTAATATCAATGGTGTTCTCGCCTATATACTCTTGATTTTGAATAAAATCACTGATATTATTCAAGTGGCATAATATCAGCAGGTATAGGCCTTGCGTTATGGGTTATCATATTTAAAATTTGTTTTGGATTGTGCAGTTGACTGTCAAAGTGAGACACAAATGATTATGTAAAAATAGCTACACTCGGATCAGGCAATAGCTATATTCTGATGAGAATTCAACCATCAGACTTTGAATTGGACAAAATGACCTTTTAGGCCTACATACAATATACATTACATACCCACATTCATTGATTTAATTAAGTGTTCATATGGCATGTTGTTTGAAATGGCCATAGGTGAAGCATGTTTGACTGGGCATATAGGCCTTCTTCTGAATCTGAACTGCTGCCCTCATATAAGTAAAAATATAACATTGATGTTTAAACAGGTTCATTGTGGGGGAAGAAGCCAGAGGGGTAAGACGGATGAAAACAAAACAAAAAGGATGTATGGAGTAAAGTTACACATGCCTTTCCACCACAACACATGAGCCTCAATGAAAACAAACACAAGCATGAAGCCACAGCAGCACAGCAAGGTCAAAACGATGCGCCGCGGCGTGATGGGCTACTGGAGTGTCACCCAGCCATTGTGCTGCATGAGAGGGATGTTGCAGTGAGCCTGCTATCAGTGACAGTATCAGAAGTAGCGGTAATAATGATAGCAAAAACAACACAGATAGACTGCACTCCACTAACGGCCCGTGTGAAGGAGTGCAGGGGTGAGAGTAGGAAACACAATTCCAGGAAACTGATTGGGAAAATATAACTTTCCTGGAATTGTGCTCCCCCCTCCTCTCTCTCTCTCTCTCTCTCCATCTTGTGATCTTTTCATTTAGCCCTGCATGGTCGTCCCCTCGCTCGCCCCTCCACATGTTTGAGTGACTGAGTGGCATATTATAGGCTACTCACCAGTCTGCGTTTGGGCTTGATGAGCGGCCTATTCTGTCCGTTCATCTTGTGGTACAGGCCGCAGGCGTTGCACAGATAGTGGCCGGTGCCATCGCGCCTCCACAGGGGGGTAGAGGTGGCCCCGCAGTTGACACATTCACGACCCTCTGAGAATGGAGGATAAAACAGGTGGACATTTTAATCACTTTCAACCTGGTGACCCTATTGGGCATGTATACCGTCTGTGACATTTTAAAAGGTGTGTTTGAAAGTATAAAATACGGTAACCTTTACGGTTGACCTTTTGATCTGATAGACATGCATGTTATATAGGTTTTTTATAGGCTATATGTCATGTTTAATGTATCTGTACGTATAGTCATCGTTTAAATAATTTTGAATGCATGAGTCTTTAGATAAAGATTGACAGACAGATATCTGGAAGTCCATATAGAGAAGGGATGTTTGGGTTAGAGACAGTATAACAGAATGAGCATGCAGCAAGAAATAGTAAAAGAAAGAAAGAAAGAAAGAAAGAAAGAAAGAAAGAAAGAATCCAGTAGGCCTGCTGGCCTTTCTTTTAAAATGATCATAATGGCCAAATAATATATGTAATTTGACCATGCAGGTGTTCGTTTGGTTTTAGTTTGACAATTAAAGTCATGCAGTACCATTTACGTTTTTTAATTTAATTTTGTATAGGCTGCATTATAAAATGTATTTTAAAGAGGGACATCTAATCCCTGCTTGGCGTGCTTGCTGATCTGTATGGCTATGGCTGCTGGACTAAAAACATTCTATATAGATTATGTTCTAACAGTTAATTGACTAAACACAAACATTGTATTTCTGTAACGTCGGCTTGTGCAGGCTATATGGTCTGCCAACAAATA
Source organism: Electrona antarctica (assembly GCF_951216825.1). Taxonomy (NCBI): domain Eukaryota; kingdom Metazoa; phylum Chordata; class Actinopteri; order Myctophiformes; family Myctophidae; genus Electrona; species Electrona antarctica. Next base: position 34,369,227 of record NC_136790.1, on the reverse strand, counting down.
TGGGGGGGTATATAGCGGCTACATGTCGTATTAACAAAGAAAACGTCTCTTAGCCATTTTGGCTGTTTGGTACCTTTGAGCTGTATCCAGTTGACCATTCTCATGGATCCATGCTCACGCGCGTAATTGAGTTTCGGCTAAAAGAGGATTATAACCAACCGCACGCACCCGACAGGGCGACAGGCATATATGATATGCATATAACAAAAGGGCAAAGCATCCTCATTTGTATGGTTCAAACACTGTTTACACAAATGATATGATCGTTAATCAAGTTGAAAGTGTATAACTTAAATGCTTCATGAATAATATAGGCCAATATTGCTCGTATTCATTCATATTAGCCTGTAGATTTCTGAGCAAATTAAATATACTTAGTCTACTGAATATGAGCAAATTTACAAAATAACCTGCAGGCTATACTATTGGCTTAATTGTTACTAGCTACATTTGGGAAAATAGATCTTTCGACCCTGCAAGTGCACGGCTACATTTATATGCTGATTTATGCTGTTGCTATAATTCACACGCAGGCCTGCTGATTTATTTGATGGCTTCAAAATGTATCCTATATTTTGCTTCGCCGAGCTGTCACTGTGTGTGTGTGTGTGTGTGTGTGTGTGTGTGTGTGTGTGTGTGTGTGTGTGTGTGTGTGTGTGTGTGTGTGTGTGTGTGTGTGTGTGTGTGTGTGCAATTATTTCCCATAATTGCGAACTATATTATGCATCAAGAAAAGAAGAAAAGTTGCTGTGGCCTATAGCCTGCGGTTGACTCAGCCTTTGTGTTGATTATGTGAGAAACAATAGGATACAGAATTATGTCTTAAGTGTATCATATTGTTTTAATGTTTCACCAACTGATATTTTTGCAAACATATATCCTATATATCCAAAACGAATTGAAATCAATTCATATAGGCTATTCAGCTTTGTGCTTGTAGGCCTACCAACGGATTACTAAAGTGCATATAGGACCAGATAAGTCAGTTAAAAATAATAATAGCCCTGCAGTAGCCTATTTGTGTTATACATTTCCATGAAGATATTAGGCGAATCGTCAACTTCATCATGATTTAGAAACAGAAAGGCCTGTCACTCTGACTGCTGGTTGGGAAACTCACCGGAACACGAGCGCGTTTTGCTTTTGCACTTGGGGTTGAAGCTGGAGGACGAGGCTCCCAGCAGGCTGCCCGGGTGGAACAGACTGCTGCCATAATCGTGCGCCGAGGGGAGAGAGTACGTGGGGTAGGTCGGTATGGGATGGTGCGTGGAGGGCGTCTGGGCGCTCATGGAGGCCAGGCTGCTCCTGAGCGGACTGCAGCCCTCCATCTTCATTCCTTCCGATAGTGACATCTGGTATTTATTGATAGATTCCTTCTCGTCCATTCTGACACTAGAGGAGGACGGGGACGCGGCGCCAGGGTCCGGCGACACGTCCTTCGGCGGGGTAGGGGGGAACGGGTATAGGTGGTGGGGACTCGAGTGGGACGGCGTTAGCGACGAAGCGGAGGCCGCGTTGGAGGCGTTGCTGCACGGGTAGACCGCTCCGGAGGAGCCGCCGGAGTGGTGCAGGCCAGCGGGTTTACTGAAGTGATGGCTGACCGCCCACGCGTTGTGGTGGTGCGCCGAGAGGGCAGCCTTCCCGCTGTCCAGCCACGAGATCCCCGGGCTGTGGATGAGATGAGGCCGGCACACCTGAGTCCCCGTGAGACGAGCTGTGAAAGAATTCAACGGCAGCCTGATTATAAGAAGAGTTGTTTCATATGGCCTATATATTTTAATGCAATATATATATATATATATATATATATTATTATTTTTTATATTTATATTATTTTATTATTATTTATATTTATATATGTTTATACATATATAAATAATAATAATTTTAAAAAAATAGGCTACCTGTTTTATTACTACTATTTATGCGGTATTCTGCTAAAATAAAAATAATTGATTTAGATATATGTCTAATGCAGTTTGTATGGATTATTGGATTATTCAAAATAAATAAAATGCACATGTTTAGTATTGTTTGTGGGTTTTTTTTTATCACACCTGCACAAGATGTGTTTTATGTGGTTATTTTACGATCAATATTGTTTGATTATGCTAACATTATATAGAGCAAAAGCAACTTGTCAAATATGTTTTTATTTGTATTTGTTATAGAACACAGCAGGCTATAATAGACAGATGATTCTTACCATGAGCTGCTTGGCTATAAGAGACTCTCGCCCGTGCGTGCGGAGAGTTGGGATAGTAGGGGTTCCCCTGCGAGTCCAGATGATTAAAGAAAACATCCACTTCATCCGGCGGTAGGAGCTGTGCCGTAGGCTCCATGTAGTTGTGCGCGAGGCCGGGATGGTGAGAGTCCGGGTGCTGTCCGTTAAGCATAGCATGGTGGTGCATCCACCGTGGCTGGTCAGCCGCAATATCCATCTCTGGGTTAGATTTATGGGGCGGCTATCCAGTGAGAGGACGGCGGATAGCCTTAAATATGTTCCTCTGTAACCGCTGTGTCCTTTATTCGAGGTCCTCAAAGGATCGAACTATAACAAGGCCACTTAGTGTTGAAGAAAACTCCAAAACGCGATCAGTTGGCAGTCTATTCCTTCCCGTTCCATGCACTCTCTGGAAGCATGTCCCGTTTGACACTGGAAACCTGTAAACCAAATATAGGATGTTAATATTTCAGAGGCAGTCAGGCAAAGGTGTTGCACTTGCACATAGCTATCTCACTCGGTGTGACCACACAGTCATCATGTGCGGGAGAGCTCGAGGACACTGCTCCTTTTTAGGTGATGCGTCGAGATGCATGACAAGATAATGAAGAAATCATCACCACCCACAAATTAATGTTTTGAATGAATGGCTAAGTGAAAATGTTTCACCTAAATTGCATTTACTCTGAAGTAAACTAACTCCGTCAGTTGATAACAGGAGCCTATTGCTTCCACATGTTTATAATCTTTATGCTTTCTATATACCGAGTTTTATAAAGAGCGCTCAGCGAGCCATTCCATACCTTGCCAAGTTGTTGTAAATACAGCGTCGGTGAGTCGGTCGATGAATTCTTCTCTTGAATTGCTTCTTTTTTATCCAGAACTCAAAATGTAAAAAAGCGTTAAATAGGTCTATTTGTCGGTTGGGCGTGCATGCGCGTTTGTTTCTCTCTGCAAACTGTGACTGACTAATACTATATGTGTCTGCGTGGACTTAGTTCAGCAACATGTAGCCTAATGCAAGTCTGGCTGCAAAGCTCAGGCGCCAGGGATGTCATGCTCGCAGGGCGGAGTCTGGTGGACTCTGTCAGACTCGAGCCAATTGAATGTCTGCTCCGTTTCAAGATTCAACCCATCCCTGAGCCAGCGCCACTAGAAAACAGTGGCCGTAGCGGCTACCATATTGTATTATTCAATAGCAGTGAAAGTCCCTATTTAAATAATGGGTAATGGCCTATATGTATCGTTGTACATTCTTGTTTAAATATGTTAGCCTATATATGGCTGAGTCGCCTTAAACCTTGTTCAAATTTGCTTTGATGGCCTGGGAAATTAAACCGTTCAAGTGGATTTAAATGAGAATTAAATGCTATATTAAAAGAACAGGTGCAATAGCATCATATTGGCATCATATATGTTATTTCACCATAGCTTCACCTGCAGCAATAGTGTTAGAAATGTGCAAAGGTCGCTCCGTCGCTTTTTCTTGGCACCTGTTGTTGAGTTAACCTAAACCCTGACTACTTGGTTGGCAGAGGTCACTCGGGGATCTATAATAGGCCTAGTGACTTTTCTGTTTTCACTATATTAAATATCTATTCACTATCACTATAGTCTACATTGTTCAATAATAAACTGCTCAGAAAACTTTGCAATCACTTCTAATGCAACTGAACTGATCTCTTCCCCTCTCCTCCATCTCTCTCTCGCCCCCTCTCTTGTTATTGTGTTGTCACGTTATTGTTATTTTTGAGCGGTGCCTCCGCTCCATTATGCAGCTGTGTGTCCCGACCCTATACGTGTCCCTAGGCTGTATACGAGCGCGTGTCCGAGCACGGAAAGCTGCAACACGGTCTGTCATTTCTCGACCGTTTCGGACGCGGTAAGGTTCGCCAGGAACAGGGCCGTCCAACTGGGCCCGTTCCTGCAGGGGGCTGGATGTTCCGGGGACCCCCACGCGGTAACTCTGTCATTTCTTGACCGTTTCGGATGCGGGAAGGCTTGCGCGTTCCTATGCGGGTCTGGATGTTCCGCGGAGCCCCCCGGGACATTTTGGGAAAAATGACAGAGGTACCTCTGTCATTTTTGACAGAGGTATACATGAGCACAGTATAGGGCCTACACTACAATACAGTACAGATCACAGTATAAGTACAGTACATGCAGTAACTATAGGCCTATATAACAATAAATGTATATTGTACCGCTCAGTTCACACAGGTGTTATTTTTCTTTCATCACGTTTGATATGCACTTCTGCTGAATTGTTATTAGTAATAAGGACCCCCCCTCTCTCTCTTTCTCTCTCTCCCCATTTTTCTATATCTTCTCTCCCCCTTCTCTCTCTCTCTCTCTCTCTCTCCCCCCATTTTTCTATATCTTCTCTCCTCCTCCCCTCTCTCCCCCTCCCTCTTTCTCTTCTCCAATCTCTCCCTCCCTCCCCCCTTTCTCTCTCTCTCTCTCTCTCTCTCTCTCTCTCTCTCTCTCTCTCTCTCTCTCTCTCTCTCTCTCTCTCTCTCTCTCTCTCTCGGCGGTACGTGGGATGAATGGCAGGCAATAATTGCAGAGGGAACTCGCAGCCCTGACCGGCCAACATTGCCGCCTGCTTGACGCCGTTTACTGACGTCACCGCATCTTAGTGGAGAAAATACATGAGGAAATGAACTTTTTACAACGCCAAGGGACCGAGAGGATGCTGGGTAGCATGAGATCCAACATCCCAATGGATCTGAACTCTAGGAAGCCGAAGAGAACTCCATGTGATATTGAAACCAATATATCAAGTAGCCTACAGTCTTTTCATTTATGTTTAGATTTTTTTCCTCTTTTTATCAAAGAGAAAAAGTATAGGCTATATAGGCTATATAGGCTTTATAAGCCATAAAGCTATATTTCAGTGAATAAGCTTAATGACTGAGTATCAACAATTGGAGTGAACAATGAATTATTTGTATAGCCATCACAAACAAAGAGATAGCCTTAGGCTACTATACATCACTAATGTATATTAACTATGTAATCAACAAATACAAAACGATATATAGAGGCCAAAGAGGCTTTCAGATCCACCCGTACGTATCCACAACGAAATAAAATCGGTGGCACCGCATTTGGATGTACTTGTTCAATTCATTTTCTAAATTATCCCAAGGTGGTGCAGGTTATATTATGCCGATGGATAAAGGCATTTTTTTTTAGAGACAGCTTTTTTAGGCCTATTCTCTATCTGTCCATCTATCAGGGGTGATTCGTATTTTTGACGTCACCTCTGTCTTGGTTATAGGCTAAACCTTTTTTTGTTTAGTTAAATCATGCCCACTCGTTTCAAAGGTGACTGTATAGCCTATAGGCTAATTGGTTTTCAATAGGCCTACCAATTGTAATATATCAAATCATAATTTAAACATATAAACTTTAGCTTAAAGAATGCAGGACAAACATTCAATTCCAAAAAAGTGTGCCAAATATTAGAAGTATATATAGCCTATAAAAATGATAATGTGCGGATACATGCTTGAAGCGTGAGCTGTTTTGATCCGCCGTGGCAAGTAACGACTACACATACAGCCTTCTTGATGCACGAGATAAAGCCTTATCAGCGACAAACATCCACTTCCATCTTCACATTAATTCAATCCCCCTCGCTGATCTTTTTCTCCACCGCTTCTCCCAAACACACGCTCTGTAGTAGATGGAGATCCATCCTTATTGTCGTTGTTGCACAATCTCAATCAACTCAACAAAGAAAAGGAGAGATTGAGCCTAAATTAGTGTAGTGAACCATAGCAGGACTACCATTGAAACGGAAGCCGCTTTACTAATAAGCCTTTACAAATAAGCCGAATAATAAACCAATATTAGGCCTATATCAAAGTTTACAATAGCAAAAATATGTGTTAGCCTAATAATAAGGTGCATTTGTTATTATTGGGCCTATAGTAATATATATTATTATTATTATTATTATTATTATTATTATTAGTAGTATTATTATTAGTATTTATTATTATTATTATTATTATTATTATTATTATTATTATTATTATTATTATTATTGTTGTATTGTTTTTTTTTAGTAATGCAATATCAGGCCTATTATTGATCATCCCTTTTTGCACTTACTTCTAATAAAACCGTGTGTGTGTTGTGAGTGTGTTGTGAGTGTGTGAGAGAGAGAGAGAGAGAGAGAGAGAGAGAGAGGAGAGAGGGAGAGAGAGAGAGAGAGATGGGGAGGAGGGGGATCCACTGCTTGTAGGATCCTTGGGTCCTCCTGATTAGAACCCATCCCGGGGTAATTTTTCATCGGTGCTAGCTAATCTTTGTTCTTTGTGAAGATAATAAATAGCCTAATCGTTATCAGCAAGCTGCTGGAGGTGTCGGGAGAATGGGGGGCTGATCGGCCCGGGAAATAGGCTCCAAAGTGCCGCGGAATAAATGGCATTTCTTATCTCACTCCCCCAGATTATCGCCGCCTTTTCAAACTCGCACAACAAATACACCCGATGCAGGGGGATGCATCATTGACTGGACCAGATCTCTCTGAGTGATAGACAGGGAGAATGAGTGCATGGCAATATTTACAAGTTTAATGTTCCGCACGTGCAAAGTCTTCATCCATTGTATTTGGGCGGCATAAATACAAGCTCAGTATTCCATTATTTTGAGGTTATCTGCGGATGCCATCTGATCTGAGATGCCTGGTCTTTGTTGTGGCGTCTCTCGCAGCTTATTTCTTTCATGTTGGATTTTGCTGGATAACGGTTTAACAAGACGCAGCTCAGTTCTGCACAGGGAGGGAAATTTATTCTATAATGTTTCTATGGAAATATTTGGAAAATAGCAAATATCTTGGGTCGATCCGTCGATCGACATGACACGACAATTTGGTATAAAATAAACATTTCGGAGCCTGTGGTTTGATTTAGACTGATATAGGCCTACGAATATGGCATCATTTTTACAGCATAATCGTGGCCTGCAGCCCTGCAGGCATTTACACGTTTGAGACACTGCATGCTGTTGAATCATGTTGGTCAATCAATAGCCTAATTAAAACGAAGATTACCGTCATGCACGGACTAGAGAAGGCTTTCTGACTATTGCTTATTGTTTAGTCAACAAAAACATAAAAACTCACAACAGTTGGTTACAAAGCTTTACGTTTTATAACATATATTTGGTTTTCGTAAATAGGCTTAAATGAAAGTCAAAATTCGCCCAGTAGGCCTTCTTAGGCATACCGCCACTTATAGGCTGTAGCAGGCTAGTGATTTAAAAAGAAGGAAAGAAATTATGTCTTGTCTGTGTTGTGACTTGTGAGGGCACATGATTTTTGAAGAACCTGTTTGTGGAGCTAATATTATTATGTGTGAGTCAGTGTCCGTTAAGCATATGGCAAAAACGGGGGGGGGGGGGGGGGGGGGGGGGAGAAAAAGAAAAAACATTTCGCCCCTTCCAGTTCCAATATACAAAGATTATAACTCGATGCTTAATAATAGGCAGCCCCGCTGATGGTCTCCTGGGCAACAGCGATAACAGTGCAGTCATTTTCCATATCTTCGCCAGAGTCTATTATATTCAAGGATTAGTTCTCCTTCCGGAAAAGGTCAAATCCAAAGTCATGCTGCCAGGAGTGTTCATCACACTCTCGCTCCCCTCGTGTTGGAGCCACTTTCCTTTCTCTGTGCTCCCTTGTCATATCAATATGAATGATTGATGACCTTTGTTGACATGCTTTTGACAGAAAAGACAAGACAAGCTTCTCCACTTCTACCCAGAGACATACCGGTAGCTTTCCTGATTTTACTGGCAGGATGAATTTATATCCAAAAGCCAGAAACGCCTCATTTGAGACTGTGGCAGAAACGCGTTATTCCTAATCCTTGGTTGCTCAGCCAGCTATAGGGCTCCAGTTTTATTCATGAATACTGTCTAGCACTAGTTTGGGATAATCAGGCGGACAGCGACACCTAGCGGGAAAGAGGTAGGTTGTTAGTTTGTGAAATGCCCATGCATGATGCTCTGGAAGGATACGGGACTCGGGAGTAATAGGACCCATTTTCGGTAGCCGAATGCTAATGAAAATAAAAGCCTGGGTACCGAGGCTACATTTTAGGTGTGAATGTTTAGGAACAAACCATCCCAGAACAGCTATCACCTTATTCACCGTGTATTTAACATAGTGGCCTAAGGTAGACTATATAGGCTAATATTATTGGAGGCCTGCATCTTCTATCCAGTGGACTGAACAGAAAAAACTAAACTCAGGAAGTGTTTTAGGCCTATCTCACAGCCCGTTTTCCACGCCCACTTCCGGTAAATAGTGGTGTCTTTAACATGAGCATTTATTATTATTATGAAGCAAACAAGATGGTAAATCAGGTCGAACAGATAGAACAAACCTTACCTTGAGAAAACAAAAGTTGTAGACTTCTTAAATTACCTCTGTTAACATGGAGCGTCTATGGAGTGACGTCACGCTATCACCACTAACCCCGAAAGGGGGCGTATTTAGGGGGGCGGGGAAATTCTGTGAGATAGGCTTAATGGACTGAGCTGTATGTTCTGACATGAACTTCGAAAATATTCTCTTTTAAATATACAACATTTTTTATGTTTTCTGTATAATTATATGCTCTTTCACAGTCTTTTATGGATGGACATATGCAGGTCTAGGCCTACTATTGTCTATTCTCTAGAACTGGCATTTGAAGCAAAAAATCCAAGGCCTGCAAGGATTTAAACCCAAGAAAGCCTATATGTCTTGTTTCCATTGGGGTCCTTTTGTACTCGAAACAATAACATTAGAATCTTAATGTTTTGCCGATTATTTGGGGGCTCCATTACAATACGCTTGCGGCCCATGGGCCCCGGCCCACAGGTTGGGAATCACTGATCATTAGGGGTCAGAAGTCATGGTTTGACCCATGACTGCACTTCCAAATTTGACAGAATCCAGTTTGCCGATGACACAACTGTGGTGGTGCATGGGGCTCATCAGTAAAAATGTGGAACTATTAACAACATGGTGCAGTTATAACCTCTTCCTGAATGTGGACAAACACACATCAATCACACGTCACTGACCATCGGTGGCACCCCTGTGGAAAGGGTTAATAAAATCAAGTTCCTGGGGGTTCATTTGGCAAAAGACGTGACCTAGGCTCCAACATCAACACCACAGCTATCATCAAGAAGGCCCAGCACTCAAAAAGGCAGGCCTTCCCACTCCTCTTCTCACGGGGGCACCATTGAGTCCATCCTACTATCCCACTTCCTGCATGGTTCGGCAGCCTCAAGGCACAAGAGAAACATCAGCTGAACCGGGTGGTGAAGACAGCTGGGAGGATCATTGGTGCCTCTGTTCCCTCCTTGTTGGAGATACAGTATACACAGAGCGCTGTGCCCGAAGAGCCACCAGCATCATAAGGGCTGCCAAAACAGCTTCTTCCCAGGAAAAAAAGAAACTAAGAAGCGCTACGTGGGTCCTTTATATGTAGAGAGAACTGTTGACAGGTGCTCTTTGGAGAGGGTTTCATATAACAAAGCACAAGAGTTCTTAAAAAGTTCTATACCTTGAGTCAATGTCACTGTGGAAGTATAAGGTGGCGAACTTAAAAGAGGGTCCAAGGCAGCTCTGTCCAGTAGAAGTAGAAAAATCCTTTATTTCATTGATTAGTTTAAATATTAAAAACAAGGGTTTAAAAACACGACCAACGCGTTTCGGCCTGCATGGGCCTTCATCAGGGTCAACTGAGCTTCTTCCCAGGCTTGTCGTCAATGAACTGCGACCCCTGCCATTTGACCAATCCCCTTCCCAAGGCCAACTGACCTACGATTGTGCTGGACTGGACATGCATGTTGAAATGCACAACAGCACTTTACTAACTGTGCTGGTGAAGTTATTTCTTTGCCTGTGCGTGTACACTGGATGTGTTACAGGACTGGAATGTTGCAGCTGCACTCCAGTGATTGGACAGGATGTGTGAAATCCATGTTGGAAATCTATATAACACAGATTTAACAGTGGTGGAAGAAGTAGCCTACTCAATTTTGTTTTACTTAAAAAGTATTAATACCTCAATATAGAAATAAAAGTTTTGTATTCATAGTTTTAAAATTACAAAAGTAGTGGCATCAAAATGTACTTAAAGGTAGGCTACTAAAAGTAAAAGTAGTCATTATGCAGAATGTCCCACTTCCAAGTCTTCAAAATGTTTAAAAGGATATTTAGAAAATAGCAGATCTACAAGGTCACAACACAGCATTGTGAGCTTGTAGATCGACTATTTTCAAATAGCCGAACTATACCGTATATGGGGCTGAAGTATGCACGTTTTGTAATAATTATAATATTCTACAAACAAACTAGTAACTCATGTTTTCAAATAAAAGTAGTGGAGTATAAAGTATGATTATACAATATTTGCCTCTGAGATGTGGTGGAGTAGTAAGTAAAAGTATTGACAATTGGAAATATTCCAGTAAAGTAAAAAAGAAATACTACTGTAGACTGTACATGTAGGCTACTTAGGTTACTTTCCACCACTTACTACAATGAACATGATGAAGAGAGAACAGACATTGTTACCCTTCATCTCATGCTTCCTTTTGTGTGCTCACAATCACCCCATTCGTCACAGCTACGCCACCAGTCGATGTATAACAAGGGATCACAGAGATGATGTAATTCACATAACGGGATGGATGCCCAAACTCAACCGAGCTGTTCCCTATAACCTCGCCGGTCAAGTCTAATTGATGCTTTGTTGTATGACCGTGGGGCACTTACCAAAAAGGGCTTTTGAATGGTTTACAAATTTGATGTAAATGATCCTTCACCATGAGTGTTGTTTGGAGGAAACAGCCTATCCTGGAGAAGACAGGCCACAGCAAGGAGATACATAATACAGTAGGAGGTGATCCATCCACTACAACAAGTCTGATATGAACTGATATTTTGTAAGTCATTATCTTATTGTTGTGTTCTTTCTTTCTTTCTCTGTCTCTGTCTCTGTCCTCTCTTTCTCTCTCTCTCTCTCTGTATGTATAGTGTGTGTACGTATACATGCATGCATGTGCATATTTGCATTAGTTAATGTTTCTGTGTGCAATTATCTGCTCCTTCTGTCTCTGATGCTCGCCGAGGCTGCAAATCTAAGTCCTTTGACTTTCCTCCTCCTCGATGAAAAGCCTGTCTCTTTGCCTAAGCTGATCCTAAAGAGCTAACCCATTCTGTCTAGCACGCACGAACGCACGCACACACGCACGCACGCACGCACGCACGCACGCACGCACGCACGCACGCACGCACGCACGCACGCACGCACGCACGCACGCACGCACGCACGCACGCACGCACGCACGCACGCACGCACGCACGCACGCACGCACACACACACACACACACACACACACACACACACACACACACACACACACACACACACACACACACACACACACACACACACACACACACACACACACACGGAACAAAGAAGATCACATAAGCAAAATCCCATCAATGTCTGTCTTCTGTGGAGAGGTGCCTGTCTGTCTTCTCTACCTGTCTGTGGAGAGGTGCCTGTCTGTCTTCTCTACCTGTCTGTGGAGAGGTGCCTGTCCGTCTTCTCTACCTGTCTGTGGAGAGGTGCCTGTCTGTCTTCTCTACCTGTCTGTGGAGAGGTGCCTGTATGTGGAGAGGTGCCTGTCTGTGGAGAAGTGCCTGTCTCCGATTGAGTAGAAGTGAAATTTCATTTCAGGTTTTTCAACATCCTCAATCATTTATTTTCCCACAGACGCACGCACGCACGCACGCACGCACGCACGCACGCACGCACGCACGCACGCACGCACGCACGCACGCACGCACACACACACACACACACACACACACACACACACACACACACACACACACACACACACACACACACACACACACACAACCGTACAGATATAAATTAACTCATGTGCACACAAACATATCTTTCAGTATTTGTGATCTATATGTGTGCCCAGTGGACTATCCAATTAATATATGGGCATTGTTGCAGTATATTGAGGTCACGGGACTGTGTGTGTGTGTGTGTGTGTGTGTGTGTGTGTGTGTGTGTGTGTGTGTGTCCGTGTGCGTGTGTGTGCGAGTGTGCGTATGCGTGTGTTCTGCATTCTCTAAGCTTAGTCCTGCCCTCTGGTGGCAAACAGGCAGCCTTTGTGTTCAAATTGCAGAAAATTTTAAAAAGTTTTGAACAGAACAAAGATATTAAAGGGTATCCGGAATGCTCACCTTAAAACACGCTCGCCCTCATTTATTTTTTTGCCGACCTCACGCTCGGTGGGGTGGTTCTTGTATGTTTGTTTTACTGAGAATAAGGTTAATACGTTTAGAGTTAGGCATAGTTTTACTGGGGTTAAGTTTAGGAATAGGGTTAGGTTTGGCACCTTTTTACTGAGGTTAAAGGGGAATTTCTTACTAAAATGCTTATTTTACCTTTTAAAGTACTTCTCTGGTCCCATCAGGACCCCTCCAGGTGTTGTCTTTCACATTGGTCCATTTGTGGTGTACCCCCCATATCCCTGTTAGCCCCTCTGCATCGTATTATTGCAGCCCATGGGTCTATCTGTTTTCCGCCTTCAAAATCCGCGCAAAATTCACATTATGGATATGTATGTCAGTGTCCCTCTCACTATCCGCTGAAGTGCCCTTGAACAAGGCATTGAACCACTACGATGAAATGTGTTCTATGAGCAGGGCCTGGCTGGAAACAAGTTCTTGAGCTTAGCCCAGATACCCTGGGTAAATATAGATTTCATTTCATTTCATTTCATTTCATTTCATTTCATCCGTAGTTATTGTTTACTTCCTATTTCTACCAGTCCCGTTTTAGTCTCGCGATACTCCCGTACTCTGGTGCGCTTCCGGGTTCCCCTAGCTGGTGCGCGTCTTGTTATTGTCTCAATCACTCTCACTTTCCCAGTGGCTGTATCAACACGCATTCTCTACCTATCGTCCTTCTAACCTTTTCTATGGATAGACCAGTCTTTGTTTCAGCAGTCAAAGTACTTTTGACTAGTTTATCAACTTTTATTACGGATCCGGTTGTTTCTTTTGTTGACTATTTCCAGCTATTTATAACGGTCTTTGCTTTCGGACAAATCATTGTAACAACAATGGCCGAACATATAGAAGAATTTGATTTTTCTGAAGAGTTTGAAGTCGGCAATGCACCGTATATGTTCGAACCCGAGTATACAGAGGAGGAATTACGTGTAATGGATGAACAGGCAGCAGCCGCAGCACTGCTACGTGAAGCTGAGGACGACACAGTCGTTGATGAAACACCCCAGAGACGTCTTGACGAAAATGTGGACTGGTGTCGTTGTGGTAAAACGTGCGCTAGAATGCCACTAAACAAGGAATGCTTCTGCTGCTCAGAGTTTTATTTATGGCGTCCAGAGTATTCTGAAGAAGATGACCAAATCTCACCCTGTATCACAAACCATGAGGATTTTGCACCCATGATAAACAGAGGTGTCCTAGAAACCTTTTTTCTGACCGTTTAAGCTTACATTTATACGTTTAGTAATACGAGGCTGAGCAGTTCTGCCGGCTGTACGCCTGGGGGGACTGTTTTGAGGTGAGGTTTCCACTATTCCCATAAAGTATGGACTATGATGGCGTTTCAATGGCTGATTTTACACTTGGTTGCGGGCCGAAAATAGGCGTTTTGCAAGCTCACATTGCGCTGAGCTTGTAATTCGACTATTTTCAAACACCTGTACCAAACATAAAATTACTTGTCTATTAGTTCTACTGAATCTCTTCTCCACTAGTCCCTCCAGAACATTTTAGTGTAGTTTTTATTTGTTTACAAAATTGTCAATATAGCCCACTGTATTTTTATCGGCCACATGACGTCTTATGTCGTCATTTGTAGAAGTGCCCTAAACAAAAATTAAAGTCCATAGACTTGGCTGGCTCTAAAGTGCTCTCTAAGTGCTCTAAACAAACATTGTAATTTCCCCAAAGTCTATTAGTTCTACTGGATCTCTTTCCCACTATATTCCCTCCTGAACATTACATTTCTGTTTTTATTTGTTGACAACATTGTCAATATATTTAGTGTCAGACTTGGCTGGCAAACAATTTATAATTTTACTATTTTTGCTGATACTACATAAAATGCTATTCAAGTTACATAAGTTTAGCCTTTGTATACGCCTGTAAGGTCGCTGAGGCTAGGGTAAGTGCTATGATTTACATCATAAGTGCACTAAACAAACCCATAGACTTGGCCGCCATATGACCTAATCTTCAAAAGCCATGCATTGGAAAAGGTAGTCGATGAACATCTTTCGTCATAGTTTTAGTCGACGAAATTAACACTGACCTTTACCCAACACGGCCTCCAGCTGCCCCACTTATACCCCCCCACCAACCTCCATGCACCCCTCCTCTCCCTCCCCCTCTCTGCTGTAAAGCCCTTTGTCTTAATCTCCCTCTGTAGACCTTGAGTTGACAAGGGATGGAGTCAGTGAGGTGCATCACATGTCCCTCCCTCCCCTCTCTCCTCTCCCCTGCATGCCCTGCATTCATGGTCCCCCCCTCACCACATCAGGATACACTTGTTCTGCTGAATTCCGGTTTCTAACGGAATACTGCCTCGCTCTGGGTTTCTGCAGGCACCCATATTATTAGCTTCTTCTCTTTCAGGGCCCTGTGGTCTGGCCAAGCATGGTGGTCTCTAACGGCCTGTGTTAGTTATACTCAGTCACACACCTTTGTAAACCATCATGCTTCCTATACCCCACCAGCCAGCCCACCTCATCGCCCATTGAACCCCCCCCACTTATGCTCGTTGATCTTCAAGAAAGCCAGTGAAAGAATGCAGTCCTCTCTCTACCCCAACTGGCGGCCCGGGGGCCACATGCGGCCCCCACCTTCACTTAATGCTGTCTGCAGGTTAATTTCCCACCTTCACTCAATGCTGTCCGCAGGTTAATTTCCAAATATTGATATATTATTGATTTCAGCTTGTACAATTACAAACATAACCCACTTGAATTACTTCAGTCTATATTAGTATAGCTTAATGATAGTGTTAAAAATTGTGTTATCTTTTTATGCACTATGCATTTGAATAAAGATTTTACTTTTCAGGATTCCAATTAAAAATAGCAAAAAAGATTTCAGGATTCCAATTAAAATATAGCAAAAATAGCTGGATCTACAAGCTCAAGTTTTGAGCTTGTAGATTGGCTATGTTTGCTACTATTGTGGGACATAGAATGACAAAGTTTAATATATGGAGATAAGAGGTTTCTGCCTGACAGTATGCAATGTGGTCCTTTGGAGTGAGTGTGGAAATATTGTGGCCCTCTCCATCATCAAAGTTGACCACCTGCCCACTGCTCTATGTTTGGGTACAGGCTTTAGTTTCGACATACTATTGGTTCGACAATGACAACCTACCTCAAACCCTAACCTAACCTAACCATAACAGCAAGCACGGAGCCACGCATGTTCGCCAACCTTAACGCATGTTCGCCAACCTTAATCCGGTCGCCAACTTTAGCGCATGTTCACCAACCTTAATCCGATCGTTTTCCGATCGTCGGTCCTATGGTCGGATAAGCGTGCACACCCCCTATGTTTATCTATCTGCTGCCAATTACTCCATCATCTCTGCCTTCGTCTTTCACTGAGACAGACCATTCCAACCACAATGCCGTTGACCTTTATGTTAGTCATATATTATAATAAAGAAGACTTTCATTACAATAGTCCTCCTGATGTCTTTTGATGTCAGGTTTCCTTTGACCTCTAATGCCAAATGTGGCACCCCCAGTGTTCAGAAGCATCACTGTCAAAGTTGTTTGACTAGACCTGTGCCCGGCTGTAGAGCACTGAGTCGGTAACGATGGAAGTTGGAGTTCCATGCCCCACCGGGCTATGCAATACCCGTTGTACCCGTGTCAAGAGTACCCACCCATCTGTCTGTGTCCCTTTCTCTCTCTGTCCCTTTATTCCTATGGAGTTCTGTGTCAGGCATGTTGACACAGAACAGTGTTGTCAGAACGGGCCAGCTCCATATGGAGCCTGTGCAGGGGCCCTGTCCAGAGCCCGGGTAGAGGCCTTTTGTGGCGGTTCTGGACAACCGTGGGTCCGACCGTCTCGACACCGGGCATTGCACTCCCTGTGGGGGACGTGGTCCTTGTGGAACGTGTGTGTTGTGCCGGCCTAGCGGTTCGGACACCTAGGCTGGTTAATCCAGCCTGACAGCGTGTCACGGGTTCGAGTCCTGATCCCGAAGACCTTTGAAGTGTGTCTCCCCCCGCCATCTCTCTCTCCGTTTCCTGTCAACCTACTGACTACTGTAGGTGTAGGCCCTACATCTATCAATAAAAAAAGGCCCAAAAATATCTTAAAAATAAGAAGAAGAAAAAAAGGTTTAATTTGCAACACAATTTTATACAATGTAGTGAGGGGTCCCTGCTTCATCTCTCTCTCAGCTAAGGGGTCCTTGGGCTGAAAAACGTTGAAGACCCCTACTATATAGACTACAATGGATATACTGTGGTGAATGCATGAACTCTTGTGTGTCTGCATGTAGTGCCTCAGTTCCCCTTTGTGTTTGTGAACTGAAATGAGAGTCTTCGAAAGTCAGAGGGAAATCTTGCATCCTGTTCAGGAAAATTATGTAGCCATCTGCGTCCCAGGTGTTTAACCACTTGGAATCTAGCATATCTATTCTGGGGGGCGAACATCAAGGTGAAAATAGTTGACCTACAGTATAACACATTGTGAGCTTGTTGATTTTTCAAAAATAGCAGATCTACAAACCTTCTGCTACGAAGCTCAATTTTAATAATGTGGAATAATGTTCCTCTATCTCTTAGATCGATTTTTATCTTTCAGTCGCTTTAAGTTTAGGACTTAGGACCGTACACACTTTAGGACCCTACATTCACATCTTGATTCAGCTTGTTAATGCTTCTAAAATGACATGTTCCAGGCCAGCAATGACATTTACACTGATTGATTGACTGACTGTATTTGCACAGTGCACTGTCCCCTATCTATCTCTACTGTATCTAATCTGTTGCTTAACAGCTAATGGTGTGGTGGGGTGGGTGGGAGAGGGTGAGCAAGCTTCCTGTGTAATGTGTATATCTGTATATTATCTGTATCTGTGTACTGTATGTTTTTATGTATCCTGTTAATCTTTCATGGGTCCCCTTTAAAAATGAGATGCTGCATCTCAAGGGGCTATCCCTTCAATAAAAATCTGAAACAATGACGCGCTATATGAGCTTCAATATCAGCTATTTTTGATTAGCCAAAGTATAAAATATGGTCAAAGTGGTTAAATGATTGTGACCTTTAACTACTTTTGCTGCATGGGGTCCCCCTGGTACTCAACCCCCCCCCCCCCCCCCCTCCCCCCCAGAACCATTTACTCTTATGATGTCTCAGTAACAGAAGACATGCAGCAGGGTGGGTGGGTAATAGTGTGCTGCAAGCGTGTATTCAAGGGTCAATGGGCTGGTATCAGAATGAACAGCGTAATTGTTATTATTCTGAGCTCGATGTGCTCTGTTGCACGCTGAAATGACACAAGGTTGCATGAGAACTTCCCTTGGGGGGATGGCGGTGGTTCTCAGAGGGATGTGCTCACTAACCGCTGCCCATGCCTGGGCTTCCGGCCCTGGGCCCGCACAGCCTGCGGGTACCCCTCACACCCTCGAGCACTGCCACTATCACCCCACAGCAGACACTGTGTGTCAGGATACTGTGGTGACACAACCCTTGGCCTTTGGTTCCTCCCTTGTCAACAAGACTGATGGAGAGGAGAGGAGATAAGAGAAGCAAGGATGACATGATAACAGATAATGTGAATCAGATAATGTGAATCTGGTCTACATTTCCATTGCCGTGCTGACGACACCCAGCTGTGTTTCAGCACAACACCAACCACTCTGCTCTCTCCACAGTCCATAGTCAACTGCCTACATGACCTAGGTGACCTGGATGACCACCAACCTACTCAAACTCAACCGAAAGAAAACGGAGTTCATGGGGTCATACATGGGTCCCAAGGCGCAGCTTCAGAAGATTGGACATTTTCTCCTCCATCTCTCCATCCCCTGAGGTTTGCAACCTGGCTGTCATAATGGACTACCCTCTCGTATCAATCCCAGATCCCACACCAAATCTGTTGCCATATCCGCCTTTCTTCCACCTCAAAAACATTTCCAGACTCTGGCCATCTCTCTTATAGGCAATTCACACTGAGAGGGACTGAATCCGTTTCATTGGAACCGTTTCCGAATACGGTTGCCTGGTCCCCGATGGCCATGATTCACATTGCCCGAGATTCAACAGCGCACCCAGGTACACTTGCATAACACAATTTGATCCTCCAGATAGTGGTGTGCTTGATGACTGGTGCGCACGGACACTGACACGGACACTGACATCAACTCTGCGACATTGTCTCCAATAAATCCTCTTTTGGCTCTTTGCCGTTATACTACGTCACTGTCAGCCTGCCTGCTGTGTCAGTCAGTTCTGTGCTCCAGTGTCGTGTTTGATATTAGTTTAATGGATTCTACTTTAGCATTATTATTATTTTGTTTTACTTTGGAAACTATGCCAAGCAAAGCCCAAGAGCCACGTGTAGTCCAAGATCAGCGCATACTGCGGTGCTGCGTGTATAGCAGATTCAACATAGCAGATCTGCAAGCTCACAACGCGTCGTGAGCTTGTAGATCGGCGACGGGCGGTGTTGAGAAATGAGCTGGTGTTACGCTTCGTGCAGCGTCTGTGTTTTTTTTGTTGACGCTTGGCTCGTCGACTAGAGATCATGTCACGACTAGAGATCACGTTCTAAAAAAAACAGTCCACTTCCTTCTTTAGGTACGCATGGATTCACATTGGAACGATCCGTATCTGAATACACTTCAACGGTCCAGAGACCTGCCCCCCATGCGGTCTCGGGGACGGTTGGGAGATCCCCGGCACCATAGTGTGAATTGCCCCTTAGACTCTGTTGCTGAGACCCTCATGCACGCTTTCATCTCCTCGCGCCTGGATTACCCCATTAAAAAACCCTTGGGGTGCCACCCCCAATTGCAGCCCTTTTGTGACATATATTCATATTTTTAATTCATCATTTTAATGCCAAAAGAAAAATCCGCGATTTACACACTATATCTAATTTTGACGGGGCAAGACTATAGTATTGGGACAATCAGTCCTGATGGTGGCGGTAACGTCACCATTGTGCCGATTCTGACCAAAAGGAGCGAGTGAACGATGACCACATCCGGTTTGGATCAAAATATCCGGTAGTAGCTTTGCTAGTGTGCCACAATGAAAGATGTCCGGAATGCTAAGCTATCATCGTCTTTTTCATAACTAAGTCAAATTAAGCTCTAATCAAGCCCAAAACATCGCATTTTACGCAGCGATGCATGCGCGATCATGCGCGTGCGTGATCGACCATGCACGCGCGGATTTCGGCCGGTTTTAGGAACATTACATCGGCCGTTAGCCAAATTAGCCAAAAAATGCAAAATTTTGCTACATTAAGGTCCCGATTAGGCTCCCGATTGACAGCCCGTCAAATCCGTCAACGGGATATCTGGATTTATTGATTAAATCCGTCAATTCTGTCAACGGGAGTCTAAGGGTTAGTGTATGTTTTGTAATAATAAGCCTAATCTACAAAGTAACTAGTAGTAACTATAGTTTAATTTCAAATAATTGTAGTGGAGTAAAAGTCCAATATTTGTCTGTGAGATGTAGTGGAGTAGAAGTAAAACTATTGGAAATACTCAAGTAAAGTAAAAAATACCTCAAAATGTACTTAAGTACAGTACTTAAGTAAATGTACTTTGGACTCTTACGGGTCAATTTGGTCATATTTGTATCGGAGTTACGGAGGTCCTTGCAATTCAAATGTTTTAGAACACTGCTGGACAATCTTTACATCCAATATATTACTATATATTATTATATAATATATGACTAAAGGTCAAGGGACTGTTAAATTGAGTTGTATTTATTTTTAAATTAAATAATGTTGGATTAGTATACAGGGCTGATAGAGGAACATAATTCTCAGTAGAATGTAGCACTGCACCATGTCATTGTGTCATTCTAGCCACCAGGGGGCAGACTGTAGAGCCTTTCAGTGCAGAAGTCTATTGTATCCATAATATATCCTCTAATAACGCACGCACGCACACACACACACACACACACACACACACACACACACACACACACACACACACACACACACACACACACACACACACACACACACACACACACAATCGGGATGATTGGTCTTGATTACTTTAGTTTATATCAACTGAAAGTTGGTGTGTGTGTGTGTGTGTGTGTGTGTGTGTGTGTGTGTGTGTGTGTG